>NC_143578.1:103424551-103752313 GCF_048544385.1 Mastigoproctus giganteus | reverse complement strand
TATGAAGTTCTCTGAGCAGTGCAGACGGGCTGCAAGAGTAGCTCATGGAGTATTGTCAATGATATACAGGAATTTTTCCAGCAGGGATAAGGAGGTGATTATTCCATTGTATAAGGCGATGGTCAGGCCACACCTAGAGTACTGTATACAGGTCTGGAGGCCTCATTTCAAGAAGGATGTAGAGCTGCTGGAACGAGTACAGAGAAGGGCAACAAGATTAGTGAATGGAACAAAGGGGTGCTCTTACGAAGAAAGGCTTAAGTTTTGCAAATTAGTGTCTGGAGACTAGGCACCAGCGAGGTGATCTGATAGAGGTGTATAAAGCCTTGAATGGGTTAAGCATGCTCAATGCTGATGGGATTCTTCCTCTAGCTCATAAAAATCACCTGAGGGGGCATAAATTCAAATTGAGGAAAGACAGATGTAGGATAGACGTGCGGAAATTTGCCTTTAGCCAGCGGGTGGTTGGTTGGTGGAACAGACTTCCATCCCTTGTGGTGGAGGTTGATAGCCTAAATAAGTTTAAGGCTCAGCTGGACAAGTATTTTGAACGAACAGAGGGGTGAAGTGGAAGTGGGTTTTTTTTTTTTTTTTTTTGGTTGATGCTGCATAAGCTTTCTTTCTTGCATCAAATGCCTCTACTAATGCTAATGCTAATGCTAATGCACTGTAGCCGACCGGGCTATCCGGTTGGGTAAAGCGCCTGCCTGGTAACCCAAAGGTTGCGGGTTCGAATCCCGCCTCGGGCTTGAATAAAAGTACTGCAAAAACCTTGCGGGGTGCATTATGGCCACAGAAGCTGATGCACCAACAACTACCAAAAAAAAAAAAAAAGACTGCGCTGTAATTACTAAAGTGTGAAGCATAAATTCATCTATTTTGCATGTGATATCACATAACAGGGAGGTCTATGAATTCTGATAATTTACCCATTGTTTGTTACATTAATTATTATTTATAATTTTATTAGATAGTATGAAACAGAGCTGTAATACTCAATATGTTCTACGTTGATAATAATATTAGTAAATTAATAAGAGGAGTATACCTCAATATAGTACGTGGAACACTTCCGTATGATACCCTCCAGAAATTAAAATGGAAAAAACGAAAAAATCAACAACTTACCAGTACATTAAAGTAAAATATAAATAATTAAATAATTAAAGTAAAATATAAATAATTAAATAATCAATTTAACACAATTCAAAATCAATTTAAAACAATTAAAATTCAAATTAACGCAATTAAAAGAATCTAACGAAAATATTCAAAACGATTTTCCTTCCTGAAGCTCACAACGCTTTTCGACCGTATGTCGTGATCACAGGAATGAAAATTACCGAATCCGGTTAAACCTGAAACTTAAATAGTGATTATTTGTCTTCGCGCATGCAGGTCCATGCATCGGAGATCAAATATGGCCGCCGAACGTTAATATAATTCTCTTATAATTTAATTTCAACAGTTTCTGCAATTAATAGTCACGTATAATTACGTTGAACGTTAAGTATTTTGGCCTCGTTAAATGAAAAAGTATGTTTTTCGTTAATGGCATGAAAGGCTAATTCTGATGCTGCTGAATGAGAAGCACGAACTGAGGCTTCATGTTGATTTACACGAATATTAAGAGAAAATAGCGTCAAACCTTGGTAAGACGAGTTGCAATCACTGCAAGAAATGTTGTATACCAGATCATTAATTTGTGTTGCGAATGCGGAAAGAACCGAGTGATTGTTCAGTATAGTGTGTAACTTCCGTATTGGCCTAGCTACAATTTTAAACTCTGTATCTTTAAAGAATCTGTTAAGCTGTTTGTGCCACAAATAAAGTATTTTCTGATATTCCTATTGTTGACTGGTGTAGTATTTTGTATCCTATCCTTAGCTTGTACCCTAATTCTGTTTATTGTGGTAATGGAATAATCCCTGTTTAAGAATCTGCTAGTTAATATTTGTATTTCTGAGTCCAAAGCAGAATCCGTCGTTGAATATTTATAGGCACTTAGAAATTGATTAAAGATAATCGATCTTTTTTAGGTGAACGGGTGGTAGCTATTATAATGAAGAAGCATACCAGTGTTTGTGGGTTTTCGATAGATGCAAAATTGTATTTTGTTAGAGTCCCGGGGTTCGTTAGATTCTTTTAATTGCGTTAATTTGAATTTTAATTGTTTTAAATTGATTTTGGATTGTGTTAAATTGATTATTTAATTATTTATATTTTACTTTAATTATTTAATTATTTATATTTTACTTTAATGTACCGGTAAGTTGTCGATTTTTTCCGTTTTAATTTCTGGAGGGTATCATACGGAAGTGTTCCACGTACTATATTGAGGTATACTCCTCTTATTAATTTACTAATATTATAATTTTATTATAATCATTAGTATTGAATAACACAAACATAAGATTAAAATATAAACACTTGATTAATAAAAATAATCTAGTATATTTTGAAAAAATTGCTTTTTGTATATAGTTGCCTAAATGAACAATAGTAGTATTAGTAGTTGCATGTGATGCAAGAAAGCAAGTGTATGAGCTTATGCAGCATCAGCCAAAAAAAAAATAAATAAAATAATAATAATAATAATAAAATAAAAATCACACACATCTATATATATATATATATATAGATGTGTGTGCATAAAAATTTAAGACATTTGCTTTGTCATATAAAATCTGACCAAGTGTATAAAGCTTATTCAAATGGTTAAAAAAAAAAAAAAAGTGCAGAAACAATGGTGGGCATGAAAATACTGACATTTGGTAAAGACACATGCTTGATGATTAAATTGGTGTCACACATGCTCATGCCCAGGTGGATAATCGGCCCTTAGCAGAAAAGAATACATAAGAAAACTATGTTCTATGTGGAGCCAAACTAGAACAACTTCCTCCTTATGACTGCTTCACAGATTAGACTGCCAGAGTTCAATTATAAGCTTAATCTGTTGGAAGCCTGCCCATGTGATGTGTTGCAATTTGGAAACCAGTTTCTCTCATATTATTTACCTTCAGTCTGTATTGGGGGTAACCTTCATATCATCTGCAAACTTAGAGATTAACCCTGATATACCTTCATCAATATTATTGATAAATACAGAAAACAAGAATGGGCCCAACACTGAACCCTAAAGGACTCCACTAATAACATTAGTCCATGAAGAGCAGTGTCCATTGATTACCACTCTCTGTCTTCTCCCACTCAACCATCCTTTTATCCATTGTAGCAACTTGCTCTTAATACCATACTGCTCCAATTGTATCAAAAGATATACGATATCAAAATTATATTTTGCATCCAGTTTTGTAACCACATCATAGTATCCAATCAAATAATAACTTATCAAATTGCATAGAATTTCCTGCCAAATAATATCATCTGCAAAACAGATGAATTGTGATTCAATCAGATTGCCTTGCAAGTGATCTGATTGAGGTGTTTAAGACTTTGAATGGATTAAGCAAGCTCAATGCCGATAGGATTCTTCCTCTTGCTCAGACCACACACACATGAGGGGTTACAAATTCAAATTTAGGATGGATAATTGCAGAATAGATATGCAGAAGTTTGCCTTTAGCCAATAGGTGGTAGATTGTTGGAACAGACTTCTATGTATTGTTGTGGAAGATGCTAGTTTAAATAAATTCAAGGAAGACCTAGACAAACTATTGGAAGGAATGAATAGGTGCAGTGGGAGGCATCTTATTTATTTATTTTAATATATATATATATATATATATATATATATATATATACATATACATACAGTGCTTTTTTTTTGTAAAAAAATAGGTGCCAGTACTTATTCTTTGCTATCGGGAAAAATTGAAAATTAAAAGGATTTGAAGAGTACTCTAATTTCCCCCCCCCCCCATTATTGTTACTTTAGTAGTAATTTTTTTTTTTTTTTAGAAAAAGAGCAAGAATATTAACACAGTTTATTAAGCATAAATTTATTATTCAAGTATATAAAAAAATAAGTAAAATGTGAGTAAAATAAGTAAAAATAATTTCATAAAGTTTTTATAGAATATTCCAAATTTTTAAGTTCTCATCCGACACCCTATGTTGACTTCTTTTCCTGCTCGTTGTATCGGTTGCTGAAAGACGTTTCTGAAGCAGCCACGAATTGACGTTTTGCTGGATCCCAGCAGATCAGCGGACGGCCCACAATTTTAAGAAACAGCAGTGAAGAAACTGTTTTTGTCATTAATGAAGCACTGGTTGGCAATCAGATTTATTTCTGAAAATCCTCATTCACATTCACTCAGTTAAATTGGTATCGTACTCAGAGCATTCGTCAAATGCTTCAGTTCTTCGGAAACCTTATCAATTAGGTATCCACGAATTGCATTTAACTCTAATTGACAATTTTCTAACTTCATTTTCACCATATGCCAACAATTCATATTTTGAAGGTTTAAAAACTTTCATTGTCCTCGTTTTCCTTCTCTCGTCATCGGTATTGTCGCTAGTTCTTAAATTTAAATTTTTTTCTTTTCCTCTTTTTTGAAACTCTCCAAAATATCGTTTTTTGAAACTCCAAAATATCGGTATCATTTGGATATTCAGGTAAAGTAAAATGTAAACAGAGATAGGGAAAATTTTCGGGAAAATGTGGATAACGCACTTCTGCAAAATAACAGATGATTATTTATGGGGTAAAAGAAAATCAGTTTACTAATTCTCGAACGGAGCGCTTTCAGTTGATTCACAGAGGTGTCCATCCTACGACCCGCGAGGAAACTGAATTAAACAGCATTTTAAATTTTTTTCATTAAATGTTTTGTTCAGTAAATGTAATTGTGTATTGTACTTAATTAAATTTTTGAATATTTTCAATTTTACTTTTACATGCAATGAGATATCAAAAATGTAACACACTAAAGAAACTTTGAATTTTTTTGAATATGGCCCCGGTACTGGAAAAGGTTGGACACCACTGCAGTAGAAGGTGGGCCAGAGCCCATTGGGAATACCCCTTGATCTGCTCACTCTTGACCAGCCCGACTTCTCTGTAGGTGGGACAGGTGGTCGGATAAGTTTTACCAGGTACCACTAAGTTACACAATACTAATCACTAGCTCTCTTAATTCGCGCAGCAGCACTAATTGCCTGAAGGTCAGAAATGTGAACAAGTCATACCAAGTTAATTCTCTCCTAATCCGTTCCCTATATGAAAATTTTCTTCCCTTGCCCAAAACTATTTTAAATGTAACTTCCAAGGGGAATTCAAAATAATTAAACAGAGGTATGACTGAGTAATTTTAAATTATAAAAATGGCTATACAGTTTTACATAGAAAATATCTTAACAATACACAGTAAAAAATGCAAATTTAGTTAAATCATTCTAAGCTTATTTGAATAGTAGGTAAACGTGAAAAAATTTACGGAATATTATAAATTCCGAAGTGCATTGCATCCAAATGTCACACGTCACTGTTAATAAAGGTGCTGGTATGCCGTACTGTTGCATACCATCACGAAAAAAGCACTGTATATATATATATTTTTTTTTTTTATTTATTTATTTTTTTCTTGATACTGTATCAGCATGCTTTCTTGCCTCATATTAGCATTAGTAGAGGCACATGATGCAAGAAAAAAGCAAGCTTATGCAGCATCAGCCAAAAAAAAAAAAAAAAACTCCAATTTCAACCCTCAATTCTTTCCAAATACCTGTCCAGCTCAGCCTTAAATTTATTTAGGCTATCAACTTCCACAACAAAAGATGGAAGCTGTTCCACCAAACAACCATCCACTGGTTAAGCAAACTTCTGCACATATATCCTACAACTGTCTTTCCTCAAATTGAATTTATTCCCTCTCAGGTGATTACTCTGAGAAAGAAGAAGAATCCATTCAGCATTTAGCATACTCAAACCATTGAATGGTTTGAGTATGAATGGTTCAAGGCATTATACACCTCAATCATATCACCTCGCAAGGGCCTAGTCTCCATGGTAATCTGCAAAACTTAAGCCTTTCTTCGTAAGAGCAACCCTCTGTTCCATTCACTAAGCTTGATTAATTATTATTATTAATACTATTATCCATATGGTGCAAGGAAGCCTGGGGCTTATGCTGCACCTGCCAAAAAAAAAAAAAAAAAAAAAAAAAAATTCCCAAGTTACCCTGAGAGAGAAAGAGAAGTAGAAAGGAATCACCAAGAAAGAGAAGAATGATGATATCCAGCTCAGGACCCTGGGTTTGCCAAGCCCATACTCACAAGATGTGAGCCCCTGGAGTTGCCGTTCTCTGTACTCATTCCAACAGCTCCGCATCCTTCTTAAAATGAGGTCTCCAGACCTGTATACAGTAGTCAAGGTGTGGCCTGACAAGGGGATATACAAGGGGATAATCACCTCCTTAACCCTGCTAGAAAAATTCCTGTATATCATTGACAAGACACCATGAGCTACTCTTGCAGAGCATCTTCACTGCTCAGAAAAATTTCATATCTGCCTGTGCAATTACCCCTGGTCCTTTTCACTCTCTACAACTGTCAGTGTAGTACCACACAGTTGATACGTTACCCTAGGGTTACTGTTTCCCATAGGCAGTACTTTACATTTTTCAAAGTAAAACTTCAGTTGCCACCTCCCAGCCCATCTGCTCAGCTTTTCTAGATCCTGTTGCAGCAGCATACCATCATTAGTGTCATTAACAACCCTGCCAACCTTCGTATCATCTATAAACCTGGACATTAAGCCTGATATACCATCATCATTTATAAATACAGAAAACAACAATGGACCCAACACTGAACCCTGAGGAACTCCACTAATAACATTAGTTCATGAAAAGCAGTGTCCATTGATTACCACTCTCTGTCTTCTCCCACTCAACCATCCTTTTACCCATACCAGCGATTTGCCTCCAATGTCGCACTGCTCCAATATGATATGAAAATCATTATTTCCATTCACTTCCTTTGTGGCCAAATCATAGTATCCAATCAAATTGGTCTGACAAGACTTCCCCTTAACAAACCCATGCTGTGTCCGAGCTAAAACTGAAGTCTTGTCTAGATGATCCTGCAATGCTTCTTTAACCAGTTCCTCCATTAATTTCCCTGGAACAGAAGTTAAACTCACAGGTCTATAATTATTTTTGTCACTCTTTGATCTTCCTTTGTGAATTAGGGTTACATTTGCATATCTCCAGTCCATGGGTACCCCCCCCCCAGTCCAAGGAAACTCTCATAATTTGGGTTAAGGATTTGCTTACTTCCTTTGCTGCCTCCTTTAATATAACTGGATAGATCCCATCCACCCCATGTGCCTTTCTTATGTTTATCTTCAACAATTTCTCCTCCACTTTCCTCCCAGTTACTACAAAACCATCTAGCTCACTGCCAGAGTTTAGTTCACCTCTGGAATTCCCCTCCCTGCATAACTCCTCATGTGTGAATGTAGATGTAAAATACTTATTTAGTTTACTAGCCACCTGAGCAGGATCATCAACATTTGAACCATCCATATACAGTGAACCAATCTGATTCATCGCCTTCCTTCTGGAGTTTGCATAGGTAAAGAATCCCCTGGCCGTTGCCCGTGATGGGACAATTGCAACTTCACTTAAATCTATATATGTACATTGTATTCTTTTAGTTGCAATAAAGATTTTCTCTTAAAGAACACTTTGCTGTTTTTCTTTGCATCCTTTGCCAAAGATTTCTCATAATCTGCCTTTGCTTGCCTAAGCTCCTTTGTGACTTGGTTACAGACCATCTTATATCTATCGTAGGCTTCCATGTCACCCATTAATTTATATGTATCCGATGCATTTTTCTTCTTTGCAACATATCTCATTAGTTCATCTGACACCCCATTTAAGCCTAAACCATGAACAATATTCCTTAGTTAGTATGTAAAGCCTAGTAGCTTCCAAGTTTAATTCTTTAAATGCTTCCCATTTTGAATTTACTGTTGGTAACATCATCAATTGGTCTCACCGTATAGAATTTAAATACTGTCTCAGACCTCCGTAGTTGCCTTTACAAAAGCAAGAACCCTTTCCCTTTACCCTTGATGGTAGTTACCTCTTTGAGTAAATCCCACTTCAGCACAATGTGATCACTGCCACCTAGTGGTTCCTTTTTCTGCAGATTATTAATGCATGAAGAATCACTACTGATAATCAGATCAAGAGTATTACTCCCTCTAGTTGCCTTCCGAACATTCTGATGTAGAAAACAATCATCCAATAAATCCAGAAAACCCTTTGCTGGTGGGTGAATGACCAACCCACAAATTACAGTCAATATCTGGGTAATTTAAATCCCCCATTATAAGACTGATTTACTGGCCCACTCTATTTCCCTGTGATTAAGTCACACCAAACTGACTCCACACTGCCCTGTCTAGGGATGTCTACTTGTTGTACTTCTTTGGATTTTACGTGTTTCTTAACTAATAACATTGAGGTTGTCACAGATATTTTCTCAGATATGCCAGACAAGCTGTACTTGCTGCCTGGGAGTCTAAAATGCTGATAGAACTGATATTCGAGGACATTTAAGTCAAACGAACCCAATTTCAGCGAAGTCTGGATGGTCTGTGACAGCCAGATCCTCTGCCTACACCTTCACGATGGTGGGATTGTGTTAGTAATCCTGGGTATAACCTCCATTCACAAGCATGGGGGGGTGACCACCCAGGTGTGAACCAACGTAAGAAGGGGTCAAGGTGTGGCACCCACACCACATAGGTGGTAGATGACTCTCATCAACCGGTGCAATACCACCACTTTGCTTATTGGAGGCTTGAAGTGGTGGAACCTATGTTTAGTCCCCAGAGCTAAGTTCCGGTCAACCCTTCCCCATCTCTTCCATCATGCGGTATGTTTGATGAGTTCTGAAGTTATGACAAACATCGTGGCAAGATCCAATGTTCCTTACATTTTGAGGGTACAGCTCTAAAACGGTGTTCGCAGGCCGGCCACTAGTTAGTACACTGGGCCGAACCTATTGGTAACTCTTTGAGAGGCTTCGGGATCAGCTAGTGTATAATATTGCTACCTCTACTCTGCCAGATAGTGATTGGAGGGAGTCTGAGTAGTGTGTATGCGGGGGGCATTGTCGAGACCACATTATGTCAAGAATCTGGGTATATTTTTACCATGTGTACACCATATCCAAAAATTTCATTACTTCATGCAGCATGTCCCACCCACTTTTTCTTTTTTTTTTTTCTTTTTTTTTATGAAAACCCCAACACGAAACGTATCAAAACCTATAGTACTTAGTACTGTGCATGGTTGAAGGAGAAGTATGGGGGGAGGGGGGATGTCGGAAACTTTGCTCTAGAGACTAAACATGGGTTTCACCACTTCAAGCCTCCAATAAGCAAAGTGGTGGTATTTCACCGGTTGATGAAAGTCGTCTAGAGCAAGCTTATCTGCGAAGCCTCCCAAACTCTTTCTAATTCATTTCACAAATATACATGGTCTCAATTCTAATCTCAGCGATGTCCATTTCCACTTGCAATCTACCAAACCCCATGTACTTTTTCCTGACAGAATCTCAGTTATCTGTTGATTCAACTACTGCTCATCTGAAATGCCTAAATTATTCGCTGTATGATTCGTTTCACCTGAAAAGTGGTACTTGTGCCTATGTCCATTCTGATATTACCTGTCAGAGACTTGGCAATTTGGAATCTCCTCTCTTCGATCTTCTCTGGCTTAAAATCTATCTACATCATTGTGTCAAATTCACTTGTTGTCTCTACCGTTCTGCCAACTCCACTAATCACTTGGAGCTCTTTGACTTCCTTTCTTTCCAACTTGATTTTTCCAGTCTAACTTTCCTAACAGTGAGGTAATTTTCCTTGGTGATTTTAATGTTCACAACTCCAGCTGGCTTCCGTTTTCTAGTCACACCGACCCAGTTGGTCGAGATGCTGAGGCTTTTGCAATTACTAATGACCTTTTACAGATTGTTCATTTACCTACAAGAATACCGGACAATCCTAACCATGCAGCCAACACGCCTGATCTTTTTTTTATAAACAACCCTTCAAAGTACACAATCGAAATGAGAGGCCCTTTAGGCTCCTCAGATCACAACTTGATGATTGTCTCTTCTCCAGTGGAGCCGTTATCTCATGGCTATTCCCAACTTTGTATTGTTTGGCATTACAAGAATGCAAAATGGGATGACCTGCGAGATTTCTTTTCTTCTTTTCCTTGGTCGAATTACTGTTTCAAAACTTCTGATATCACCGTTTGCTAAGATCGTGTCAGTGGAATTAGTCTTGCAGGAATGGAATTCTTTATCCCACACTCCACTTTAAAATCTTGTTCTTTATCTAAACCTTGGTTTTCCAATAAATGTGCTAAGGCTGTTCAATGGAAGAATGTTGCATATCGTAATTGTCTTGTTTCTAATTCTTCAGTTTCATTTTCTGCCTACACTAAAGCTCGCAACAATTGTTAAGCAATTATTAATCAGTTCAAACTAGAGTTTGAATAGGCTAATACTAAAAAACTGTCTTCTCTCCCTAATGGTAGCCGAGCATTCTGGTCTCTTGCCAAAGCTATTGGCCATAACTTTTGCCCATCTCTGCTCCCACCTCAATCAAAACTAGATGGTTCTGTTGTCACTTCAGCCAAGGATAAAGCTGACCTGCTAGCATCCTATTTTCCTTCCAATTCACGTATTAATCATTTTGGTAAAACACCTCCCACCATTCCCAACATGCTCCTTTCAATGCCTCCTCTGGTCTTCCGTCAAAAAGATGTGAGAAGAATTTTGACGATTCTTGATGCTAAGAAGGCTCCAGATCACAATGGTATTTCTCTACTTGTTCTCAAAACCTGTGTTCCTGAACTTACTCCAGTTCTTTGCCGCCTTTTTTCGCTTTCTTATTCCAAAAGTGTTTTTCCTTCTACTTGGAAATTTGCTCGTATCCAGCCAGCTCCGTAGCCAGGTGGGAAGGAGCAGCACACGCTCCTTGATTAGACCGGGGTTCGAGTCCATCACCACCAAATACGGAGGATGCGGAAAGGTCAGGAATGACCACCACATATCCCGGAGCAATATGGCCTTAGTTGCTAATGCTCCAAAAAAAAAAAAAAAAAACAAATAACAAATAAATAACAAATATCCAGCCAGTTCCTAAAAAGGGTGTAAAATCCCTCCCATACAGTTATCGTCCCATTGCAATTACTTCTACTCTTTCTAAAGTAATGGAGAAATCAATTAACTGCCAACTCTTAAACCACCTAGAAACCTTCCGTCTGATCAACGATCGCCAGTATGGATTCCGTCAGTGTCGATCCACTGGTGATATTCTGGCTTATGTTACCAATTTATGGACTAATTCAATGGAAAGGTTCAGTGAAACACAAGTAGTTGCTCTTGACATCTCAAAGACTTTCGATCGTTTTGGCATAAAGGTCTTCTAAACAAGCTTCCATCTTATGGTTTTCCAACTGTTTTTTGTAATTGTATATCCAGTTTTCTCTCTGATCGCTCACTGAGGGTGATGGTAGATGGCTGTCTGTCTTCTAACTTCTCCACTAATGCCTGTGTCCCCCAAGGTTCAGTTTTTTCCCCCACTCTTTTTCTCTTGTATATTAATTACCTTCTTCCATTGACTGGAAATCCTATACATAGTTTTTCCGATGATAGCACATTGCATTCCACTTTCCATTTTGAGAAACCTTGTCCTGCTCAATCAGCTTCAATTTCTTGAAAATCTCCTACTAATTCCCTAAATGCCGATCTCCAGTGAGGCAAAGACAACTTAGTTGATTTCAATCCTTCTAAAACTTCTAATCCTTCAAAAAGGATTATTCTGCTCCTATGCTTATCTTTAGTGACACTCCGATTTCTTGGCAAAATGATTTATCTCTTTCGGGGATTACCCGGACTTCTAATCTCTCTCTTGGCACAAGCACATTATAAAAATTGCTTCCTCTGCATCTAAAAAACTTGGTTTACTCTTTTGCTCTCGGCATTACTTTTCTTCCATACAGCTGTTCACCCTTTACAGATCACAAATATGCCCTACCATGGAATATTGTTCCCTCATCTGGGGTGGTCCACTCCAAAACCTCTCTCTCAGGCTTCTTCATTCCATTCAGAAGAGGGCAGTTAGGTTAATTAATGATTCATCTCTAACAGAGTCTCTCCACTTTCTATCTCATAGACCTACTGTTTCTGCTGCATGCCTCTTCTACAGATATTTCCATGGGCACTGTTCTTCTGAATTGGCTTCTATAATTCCCGTTCTCTCTTTCAAAACAGTCCGAACACGTGCCGCCACCATCCAACATCCACTTACTGTCCAACTTCAAACTCACAGAACCAACTTTTCATCTTCCTTGTTTATTCATTCATCTGCCGTTTTCTGGAACAGCCTACCTTCATACGTATTTCCTGAAAAATTACAGTCTACAGCACTTCAAGTCCGGCCACTCCATAGCCAGGTGGGCAGGAGCAGCAGTGCGTAGCACACGCTTCTTGATTAGACCCGGGATCGAGCCCGTGCCCACCAAATACGGAGGATGCAGAGAGGTCAGGGAATGACCACCGTATATTCCCAGAGCAATATGGCCTTAGTTGCTAATGCTCCTAAAAACCAAACAACAACAACAACAATAAAATTCCGCCATTACTAAAAGTGTTTCGCTTATATCTTACTCTCTTTATCATAGATGAGATTCTACCCCCCCTCTCCCCCTCCCCCCACACACACGAAACAAAACTCTCTTTTTAATAAATATCAGTTCTCTTTTGCTAGATCCCTAGCTATTTAAGGATTTCTGCCAGTGATCAGCCAACTCAGCAATGCCACAGAATTGCATTCACTTGTTAATATCCCATACAGACTATAAGCACTTAATCCATAACACATTAGCATTAGCAAGGGCACATGATGCGAGAAAGCAAGCTTATATAGCATCAGCCCGAAAAAAAAAAAAAAACCTTTATTTCACCCATCCGCTTGCTCTAAATGTTTGTCAAGTTCTGCCTTGAATCTATTAAGCTATCAACTTCTACAACGACAGATGGAAGTTTGTTCCAGCAATCAACCACCTGCTGGCTAAAGGCAAACGTATGCACATCTATCCTACAACCGTCTTTCATCAATTTGAATTTATGCCCTCTCAGGCGATTATTCTGAGCAAGAGGAAAAATCCCACCCACATTGAGCATACTCAAATCATTCAAAGCTTTATACACCTCACTCAGATCACCTCGTAGGTGCCTAGTCTCCAGACACTGTAATATGCAAAACCTAAGCCTTTCTTCGTAAGAGCAACCCTTTGTTCCATTCACTAATCTTGTTGCCCTTCTCTGTACTCATTCCAACAGCTCTACATTTTTCTTAAAATGAGACCTCCAGACCTGTATACAATACTCAAGGTGTGGCCTGACCATTCACATATACTAGGGAATAACCTCCTTAACCCTTGGTGTCTTGTCAATGATATACAGGAAAAATTCCTGTATACCATTGACAAGACACTATGAGCTACTCTTACAGACCGTCTGCACTGCTCAGAAAACTTCATATCTGATTTGCACAATTACCCCCAGGTCCTTTTCATTCTGTATCACTGTCAGTGTGGTACCACAGGGTTGATACATTACTCTGGGATTACTGCTTCCCATATGTAGTACTTTACATTTGTCAATGTTAAACTTCATTTGCCACCTCTCAGCCCATCTGCTCAACTTTTCTAGATCCTGTTTCAGCAACGTATTGTCATTAACAACCTTGCCAATCTTCGTATCATCTGCAACTTGGACATTAAGCCTGATATATCATCATTAATATCATTTTACAGAAAACAACAATGGACTCAACACTGAACCCTGAGGGACTCCACGAATAACATTAGTCCACGAAGAGCAGTGTCAATTGATTACCACTCTCTGTCTTCTCCCACTCAACCATCCCTTTATCCATAGCAGCAATTTGCCTCCAATGCCACACTGCTCCAATTTGTGCAGCAGTCTTCCATGTGCAACAGTATCAAAGGCTTTTCTATGATCCAAATATATGATATCAAAGTTATTCTTTTCATCCAGTTCCTTTGTGACTACATCATAGTATCCAATGAAATTAGTCAGACAAGACTTCCCCTTAACAAACCCATGCTGGGTTCTAGCTATAACTGAAGTCTTGTCTAGATGATCCTGCAATGCTACTTTAACCAGTGCCTCCATTAATTTCCCTGGAACTGAAGTTAAACTAACAGGTCTATAATTACTTGTGTTGCACTTTGATCCTCCTTTGTGAATTGGTGTCACATTTGCAGATCTCTAGTCCATAGGTATCTGCCCTGAGTGCAGGGGAGCTCTCATAATTAGGGCTAAGGGTTTGCTTACTTCCTTTGCCGCCTCCTTTAATATAATTGGATAGATTCCATCCACCCCGGGTGCCTTTCTTGTGTTTATCTTCAACAATTTCTCCCCCACTTTACTCTCAGTTATTACAAGATTATCCAGTTATTATTATCTAGGTTACTGCCAGAGTTGAATACACCTCTGGCATTCCCCTCCCTGAATAACTCATCATGTGCGAATGTTGATGAAAAACATTCATTAAATTTGTTAGCTACCTGAGCAGGATCATCAACAATTCAACCATTAATATCAAGTGGACCAATCTGATTCATTCCCTTCCTTCTAGTATTTACTTAAGTAAAGGACTCTTTGCTGTTTTTCTTTGCATCCTTTGCCAAAGATTTCTCGTAATCTGCCTTTGCTTGCCTAAGCTCCTTTGTGACTTGGTTACAGACCATCTTATATCTATCGTAGGCTTGCATGTCACCCATTAATTTATATGTATCCCATGCATTTTTCTTCTCTGCAACATATCTCATTAGTTCATCTTATACTTCAATTAATCCTAAATCTTGAACAATATTTCTTTGTTGGTATGAAAAGCCTAGTAGCTTCCAAGATTAATTCTTTGAATGCTTCTCATTTTGAATTTGCTTTTGGTATCATCATCAGTTGGTTCCACTGTATAGAATTTAAATACTGTCTCAGACCACTGTAGTCACCTTTACGAAAGCAAAAGCAAAAAATATCCCACTCTATTTCTATGCACAATTGCTCATTATACTCATCAGATTCATTAGGCCTATAACAAGCAAAAATAAGAGTAGGAGTATGTTATAGGCCTAATGACTCGAATGAGTACAATCAACAATTGTACAGAGAAATAGAGTGGGCTAGTAAATCGGAATGTCTTATAATGGGGTATTTTAACTTCCCAGATATTGATAACTTTTGTGGATTTATTGGATGATTGTTTTCTGCAGCAGCATGTTCGAGAGGCAACCAGAGAAAGTAATACTCTTGATCTAGTTATCAACAGTGATCATTCGTGTATTAAGAATTTGCAGATAAAGGAACCACTAGGTGGCAGTGATCACAGTGTACTGATGTGGGATTTACTTAAAGATTTAATTACCATCAGGGGTAAAGGAAAGGTTTTTGCTTCCGTAAAGGTGAGTACAGTGGTCTCTAACAGTTTTTAAATTCTGTACAGTGGGATCAACTGACGATGTTACCAACAGTAAATTCTAAGTGGGAATCATTCAAGGAATTAATCGTGGATGCTACTAAAAGTTTCATACCTATTAAGAAATATTGTTCAAGGTTTAGGTCTAAATGGTTATCTAATGAACTAATGAGACTCGTAACAGTGAAGAAAAATGCATGGAATGCATATAAATTTTCAAGCGACTCACAAGCCTATTCCAGATATAAGCTAGTCTGTAATCAGGTCACAAAGGAGGTTAGGCAGGCGAAGGCAGATTACGAGAAATCCTTGGCAAAAGATGCTAAGAAAAACAGCAAGGATTTCTTTGCTTATATAAACTCTAAAAGGAAGGCGATGAATCTGATTAGTCCACTTGACATCGATGGTTCGAGTGTTGACGATCCTGTTCAGATAGATCCTGTTCAAATAAACTGAATGAGTATTTTGCATCTACATTACACGTGAGGAATTATTAAGGTTTGAAAATGGCAGAAGGGTATCAAATTGTTGCAGGTTATCAAATTGTAGCAGGATACTTAATGATTTTGTAATAACTGAAAGCAAAGTGTAAGAGAAATTATTGAAGTTAAACATAAGAAAAGCACCTGGGGTGGATGGGATCTATCCAGTTATATTAAAGGAGGCGGCAAAGCAACTAAGCAAACCCTTAGCCATAATTATGAGAGCATCCTTGGACTCAGGGGAGGTTCCCACGGACTGGAGATGTGCAAATGTATCCCCAATTCACAAAGGGGGTTCGAAGGGTGACACGAGTAATTAGACCAGTTAGTTTAACTTCTGTTCCGGGTAAAATAATGGAGTCACTGGTTAAAGATGCATTGCAGGATCATCTAGACAAGACTGCAGCAATAATTCAGACACAGCATGGGTTTGTTAAAGGAAAGTCTTGTATGACAAATTTGATAGGATATTATGATGTGGTTACAAAGGAACTGGATGCAAAAAATAATTTTGATATCATACGTTTGGATTTCAGGAAAGCTTTTGACACTATTAGTCCCTGTATCCCCCCCAAGCTAGCAGTTTTCCGATCCACCTAACTCTGCCTCGATAGCATTAGTGAATATTCTTGCACCCTTTCTATTTAAGTGTATCCTATCCCTGTAGAGCAGTCTCTACTGGTAACAAGCACAGACCAGGATGAGAAAAATACTACCCTTGAGCCTTGCACAATCTCTCCAGGGCCGAATTGATCAATAAGGCTGTCATCGTATAGTCCCTCCTATCGTTTCTGGGCAGAATGCTTGAGTTTTTACTAATTTATATAATTGAGTAATTATTAATATATGAGGACCAGTACAGAAGTAATGCCTCCTGTTTTTTTTGTTTTCAAATGTGGTACCGTAGATCATTTTGCATTTGCTGAGTGGTCACTAGAAGTCTCTAGTTTCACCATTCTGAGTGGCTCTGTGAACAGTCTCATGAATGCAGCACACGGATAGTTCAAAATGATGGTTGTTACATATACGTATCAAGCAAAGTGTGGCGATTGAATTTTTCTTGAATTGGGATTTTCTTTAACAATAGTCACAGGCGATGAAACCTGGGTTCACCATTATGACCCTGAAACAAAGAGACAGTCGATAGAGTGGCACCATCAAAATTCATCATGCAAGTTCAAAAGACATCCTTCTGTTGATAAAATCATAGCAACAGTGTTTTGAAACAAATATGGGGCTTTGCTTGTGGACGTCTTGGAACGTGGCACCACAATAAACTCAAATCGATATTTTGAAACATTGAAAAAGTGAATGCCTGCATCTGTAGAGTTCGACTGAACAAAAACCTTAATGAGATTCTTCTTTTCCATGACGCTGCACAACCCCACACCAATATGCACGTGATTAGCATTAGCATTAGTAGAGGCATTTGATGCAAGAAAGCAAGCTTATGCAGCATCAGCCAGAAAAAAAAATAAAGTAAAATAAATAAATAAAAAATAACCACTTCCACTTCACCCCTCTGTTCATTCGAAATACTTGCCCAGCTGAGCCTTAAACTTATTTAGGCTATCAACTTCCACGAAAAGGGATGGAAGTCTGTTCCACCTACCAACCACCCACTGGCTAAAGGCAAATTTCCGCACATCTATCCTACATCTGTCTTTCCTCAATTTGAATTTATGCCCTCTCAGGTGATTATTTTGAGCAAGAGGAAGAATCCCATCAGCATTGAGCATGCTCAAACCATTCAAGGCTTTGTACACCTCTATCAGATCACCTCGCTGGTGCCTAGTCTCCAGACACTGTAATTCGCAAAACTTAAGCCTTTCTTCGTAAGAGCATCCCTTTGTTCCATTCACTAATCTTGTTGCCCTTCTCTGTACTCGTTCCAGCAGCTCTACATCCTTCTTGAAATGAGGTCTCCAGGTCTGTATACATTACTCTAGGTGTGGCCTGACCATTGCCTTATACAAGGGAATAATCACCTCCTTATCCCTGCTAGAAAAATTCCTATATATCATTGACAATACACCATGAGCTACTCTTGCAGCCCGTCTGCTCTGCTCAGAGAACTTCATATCTGCCTGCACAACCACCCCCAAGTCCCTTTCATTCTCTACCACTGTCAGTGTAGTACCACAGAGTTGATACGTTGCTCTGGGGTTGCTGTTTCCCATGTGTAGTACTTTACATTTGTCAATGTTAAACTTCATTTGCCACCTCTCAGCCCATCTGCTCAACCTTTCCAGATCCTGTTGCAGCAGCATAGTGTCAGTAGTGTCCTTGACAACCCTGCCAACCTTCGTATCGTCTGCAAACTTGGACATTAAGCTTGATATACCATCATCAATATCATTTATAAATACAGAAAACAATAAAGGACTGGGGGACTCCACTAATAACATTAGTCCACGATGAGCAGTGTTCATTGATTACCACTCTCTGTCTTCTCCCCCTCAACCACCCCTTTATCCATAGCAGCAATTTGCCTCCAATGCCACACTGCTCCAATTTGTGCAGCAGTCTTCCATGTGCAACAGTATCAAAAGCCTTTCTAAGATCCAAGTATATAATATCAAAGTTATTCTCTGCATCCAGTTCCTTTGTGACTGCATCATAGTATCCAATCAAATTGGTCAGGCAAGATTTCCCCTTAACAAAACCATGCTGTGTCCGAGCTATAACTGAAGTCTTGTCTAGATGATCCTGCAGTGCTTTTTAACCAGTGCCTCCATTAATTTTCCGGGAACAGAAGTTAAACTCACAGGTCTATAATTACTTGTGTGAGCCTTTGATCCTCCTTTGTGAATTGGGGTCACATTTGCAGATCTCCAGTCCATGGGTACCTCCCCTGTGTCCAAGGAAGCTCTCGTAATTATGGCTAAGGGTTTGCTTACTTCCTTTGCTGCCTCCTTTAATATAACTGTATAGATCCCATCCCCACCCACGTGCCTTTCTTGTGTTTATCTTCAACAATTTCTCCTCCACTTTACTCTCAGTTATTACAAGATTCTCTATCTTACTGCCAGAGTTGAGTACAAGTCTGGCATTCCCCTCGCTGAATAACTCCTCATGTGTGAATGTCGATGCAAAATATTCATTTAGTTTGTTAGCTACCTGAGCAGGAACATCAACAGTTGACCCATCGATATCAAGTGGACCAATCTGATTCATCCCCTTCCTTCTAGAGTTTACATAAGTAAAGAACTCTTTGCTGTTTTCCTTCGCCTGCCTAACCTCCTTTGTAACTTGGTTACAGATCAACTTGTATCTATCATAGGCTTCTGTGTCACGTGTTAATTTGTATGTGTCCCATGCATTTTTCTTCTCTCCCATATGCCTCATTAGTTCATCTGACATCCATTTAGGCCTAAACCTTGAACAATATTTCTTAGTTGGTATGTAAAGCCTAGTAGCTTCCAAGATAAGTTCTTTGAATGCTTCCCATTTTGAATTTGCTGTTGGTAACATCACCAGTTGATCCCACTGTATAGAATTTAAATACTGTCTCAGTCCATCGTAGTCGCCTTTACAAAAGCAATACCCCTTCCCTTTACCCCTAATGGTAGTTACCTCTTTGAGTAACTCCCACTTCAGAACACTGTGATCACTGCCACCTAGTGGTTCATTTATCTGCAGGTTCTTAATGCATGAAGAATCACTACTGATAATCAAATCAAGAGTATTACTCCCTCTCGTTGCCTCCCGAACATGCTGATGTAGAAAACAATCATCCAATAAATCCACAAAAGCCTTGCTAATGTGTGAGTGACCAGCCCCCAAATTCCAGTCAAGTGATGGAGGCCATTGCAAAACTGGGGTGTACTGTTCTTCCTCACCCCCCTCTCATGGCCCAGATCTTGCACCTTCTGACTATCACCTCTTCAACCCATGGAAGGATACAGTCCATGGAACCCATTTTGCAGATGATGACCAGCTCAAGCACAGTGTTCGTAAAGCCCTCCAGAGCATAAGTAAGTGTAAGGACTTTTACGGGATTGGAATATGCATCTGACTCAGAGATGGGAGAAGTGCATAGAAAATGATGGTGACTTTGTGGAAAAATAACAGTTTTTATTAATGATTGAGGATTAATTGATGTAAAAGACATAGTTGTAGGAAATAAATTTTCTGAGTAAAAAAAATAGGAGACATTGCTTTCAAACTGCTCCTCGTAATTATAATTTATACAATGAGTTTTTATTAATTCATTTAAAAGTGTTTCTATAGTTTTATCTCTTAACTGACTAGTATTATATAAATATTACTCTATATTAATTAATTGTATTATTTTAATTTATATATTTGTATATTTCTGTTTTTAATATATGATTTGATTTGGTATGATATAAGCTTAGCTGCTGATGTGCAGTGAAAACTCCAACAACCAACCCTACTTCCTTATAACAATGAAATATAAAATTTTGTATAAAAACTAAACCTGTTTAGTTTTTATACAAAAGAAATCCAAAATTTCCAATTTATTCAATTTTTTTCATTGATAAATCAATGAGCAACTACTTATAAAAATGTGCTCCGCATTAGTTTTTAGTATAAATTCATTTATACAATATTATTTCTATTACCAGTTTGCAGTTTTTTCT
Source organism: Mastigoproctus giganteus (assembly GCF_048544385.1). NCBI lineage: Eukaryota > Metazoa > Arthropoda > Arachnida > Uropygi > Thelyphonidae > Mastigoproctus > Mastigoproctus giganteus. The sequence continues at coordinate 103,731,719 of NC_143578.1, read as the reverse complement.
AAGGACTTAGATCCAACTGATAATGAGCCAAGAAATGAAACAGTACTTCCTGTTCACCCACAGCCATCTGCTGGTCCCAATTTTTCCATTCCATCTGCTGTTGAAATGAAGGAAAAAGATAGATTAACTGTTGTCTTCCATACCTTCATAAGAAAATTCCTTGAATTTGGGGAACATATATGTAAGATATTACTTTTTATTTTATCATTCAAGTCTTTTGGCCTACATATATTTTACTGTACCCCAAGAAAAATAATTGTAGGGTATATTGTACATAATAAAGTAAAACGTGTAATTATTCCTCAGTTTCTTGACTTGATGGGAAGCAACATTTTAATTGATTTTATTTTGTTTTTATTTTTAAATTATTAACCTGCCAGACAGTGCTCTGGGAATTGAGCCAATCCCAAAAGTTTTCAGAGCTTTCGAAAACAAAGTAAGGATACTTCTAGCGTGATGGGAGCTTTAGTACCTTATGTAAATTTTTGACAAAGATTTTTGTAATAATACCCTAGCATTAGCATTAGTAGAGGCATTTGATGCAAGAAAGCAAGCTTATGCAGCATCAGCCAAAAAAAAAAAAAAAAAAACCCACTTCCACTTCACCCCTCTGTTCTTTCAAAATACCTGTCCAGCTGAGCCTTAAACTTATTTAGGCTATCAACCTCCACCACAGGGGATGGAAATCTGTTCGACCAACCAACGACCCGCTGGCTAAAGGCAAATTTCCGCACGTCTATCCTACATCTGTCTTTCCTCAATTTGAATTTATGCCCTCTCAGGTGATTTTTCTGAGCTAGAGGAAGAATCCCATCAGCATTAAGCATGCTTAAACCATTCAGATCACCTCGCTGGTGCCTAGTCTCCAGACACTGTAATTTGCAAAACTTAAGCCTTTCTTCGTAAGAGCACCCCTTTGTTCCATTCACTAATCTTGTTGCCCTTCTCTGTACTCGTTCCAGCAGCTCTACATCCTTCTTGAAATGAGGCCTCCAGACCTGTATACAGTACTCTAGGTGTGGCCTGACCATTGCCTTATACAATGGAATAATCACCTCCTTATCCCTGCTGGAAAAATTCCTGTATATCATTGACAATACTCCATGAGCTACTCTTGCAGCCCGTCTGCACTGCTCAGAGAACTTCATATCTGCCTGCACAACCACCCCCTTTCATTCTCTACCACTGTCAGTGTAGTACCACAGAGTTGATACGTTGCTCTGGGGTTGCTGTTTCCCATGTGTACTTTACATTTGTCAATGTTAAACTTCATTTGCCATCTCTCAGCCCATCTGCTCAACCTTTCCAGATCCTGTTGCAGCAGCATAGTGTCAGTAGTGTCCTTGACAACCCTGCCAACCTTTGTATCGTCTGCAAACTTGGACATTAAGCCTGATATACCATCATCAATATCATTTATAAATACAGAAAACAATAATGGACTGAGCCCTGAGGGATTCCACTAATAACATTAGTCCACGATGAGCAGTGTCCATTGATTACCACTCTCTGTCTTCTCCTCCTCAACCACCCCTTTATCCATAGCAGCAATTTGCCTCCAATGTCACACTGCTCCAATTTGTGTAGCAGTCTTCCATGTGCAACAGTATCAAAAGCCTTTCTAAGACAATAGTATATAAAGTATATAATATCAAAGTTATTCCCTGCATCCAGTTCTTTTGTGATTGCATCATAGTATCCAATCAAGTTGGTCAGGCAACACTTCCCCTTAACAAAACCATGCTGTGTCTGAGCTATAACTGAAGTCTTGTCTAAATGATCCTGCAGTGCTTCTTTAACCAGTGCCTCCATTAATTTTCCTGGAACAGAAGTTAAGCTCACAGGTCTATAATTACTTGTGTCAGCCTTTGATCCTCCTTTGTGAATTGGGGTCACATTTGCACATCTCCAGTCTATGGGTACCTCCCCTGAGTCCAAGGAAGCTCTCATAATTATGGCTAAGGGTTTGCTTACTTCCTTTGCTGCCTCCTTTAATATAACAGGATAGATCCCATCCACCCCGGGCGCCTTTCTTGTGTTTATCTTCAACAGTTTCTCCTCCACTTTACTCCCAGTTATTTCAAGATTCTGTAGCTTACTGCTAGAGTTGAATACACCTCTGGCATTCCCCTTGCTGAATAACTCCTCATGTGTGAATGTCGATGCAAAATATTCATTTAGTTTGTTAGCTACCTGAGCAGGATCATCAACAGTTGACCCATCAATATCAAGTGGACCAATCTGATTCATCCCCTTCCTTCTAGAGTTTACATAAGTAAAGAACTCTTTGCTGTTTTTCTTTGCATCCCTTGCCAAAAATTTCTCGTAATCTGCCTTTGCCTGCCTAATCTCCTTTGTAACTTGGTTGCATATCAACTTGTATCTATCATAGGCTTCTGTGTCATGTGTTAATTTGTAAGTATCCTATGACATTTATCCTATGACAAATGTTAAAGGCCAATGATAAAGGCCGACCTGCTAGCATCATACTTTTCTTCTAACTCGTGTATTGATGATTTTGATAAACCACCTCCTATCTTTTCCAGTACACAATATCCTGTGGTTTTACTTTAAAAGGATGTCAGAAGGATTTTGAACAGTCCTGATTCTAAAAGGACTCCAAGTCCAGATGGTATTTCTCTGCTTGTTCTCAAAACCTGTGCTCCTGAACTTGCTCCTCTTCTGTGTTGCCTTTTTTCACTTTCTTATTCCAAAGGCATTTTCCCTTCTGCTTGAAAATTTGCTCATATCCAGCCAGTTCCTAAAAAGGGTGACAAATCCCTCCCATGCAGCTATCATCCCATTGCACTTCTACTCTTTGTAAAGTAATGGAGATATCAATTAACTGCCAACTCTTAAGCTTCCATCTGATCAACGATCGGCAGTGTTGCATGCAGTATGAATTCCGTCAGTGTCAATCCACTGGTGGTAATATTCTGTTTTATGTTACCTATCTATGGACAAATTCAACAGAAAAGTTTGGTGAAACTCAAGGGTTGCTCTTGACATTGTAAAGGCTTTTGATTGTGTTTGTCATAAAAGTCTTTTAACTAAACGTATGGTTTGCCAGCTGTTTTTCGTAATTTGATATCCAGTTTTCTCTCTGACCGCTCAATGAGAGTGATTGTAGCTGGCTCTGACATCTGACTTCTCATCCTAATGCTGGTGTTCCCCAAGGTTCAGTTCAGTTCTTTCTCCCACTTTTTTCCTATTGTATATTAATGACTTTCTTCCGTTGATCAGAAATCCTAGCCATCGTTTTACTGATGATAGCACATTTCATTCCACCTTCCAGGTTGAGAAGACTTGCCCTGCACAACCAGCTTCAACTTCTCAAATATCCACTACCAGTTCCTTAAATTCTGATTTCCAGGTAATTCACCAAGGCAAAGATAACTTATTTAATTTCAACTTCTAAAACTCTGTCCTGACTTATATCTTATCTTATCTTTGATGACCCTCAGATTTCTATATAATATCACATTATCTCTATTACGGATTACTTTGACTTCTAATCTTTCTCTTAGCATAAGCACATCACAAATATTGATTCCTCTGCATCTAAAAAACTGAGTTTTTTTTTTCGCTCTCAGCATTACTTTTCTTCCAGATAGCTGCATGCTCTGTACAAGCAAATCCAACTGCCCCACCATGTTATATTGTTCCCACATCTGCGGCTGTGCCTTCAAAACCTTTCTCAGGTTTCTAGATTCTATTCAAAGGAGTGCAGTTAGGTTAATTGATGACTAATCTCTAATAGAGTCTCTTTCCATCTGTCTCTTAGACATTCTGTTTCTGCTGTGTGCCTTTTCTATAGATACTTCCACTGGCACGGTCCTTCCAAATTGGCTTCTGTAATTCCAAACCAGTCCGAAAATGTGCCATAACCAGTCGACATCCTTTTCTTTTACTGTCCAACTTCAAACTTACAGAACCAACTTTTCTTCTTCCTCATTTATTCCTTCAACTTCTGTTTTCTGGAACAGCATTCCTTCATCGGAATTTTCCTGAAAATTCTAATGTCAACAAGTATCTTCTTTGATATTTTCTACCTTCAACCCGAGCATGGTACTAAGTACTATAAGTCTAGGTCTAATACCTCTCGTGTTTGGGGTTTTCATAAAAAAAAAAAGAAAATTGTGAAAACCTACTTTGGTACATTGTGTAAGTACACTCTAAAGAATGCCTGTTATTGCCACCCTCTCTCTGTCTTCTTTCTCCTGATCCACTTGAAGATCTCAGTAATCCCTACACACACTCCACATTATACAGTATCTTCTCAGTTGGAAACTGAATGAAAAGCTTTACTAAAACCTAGATACACAATATTGAAATTGTTTCAACATATAAATGCAATTTAAAGATTTATCAGGGAAGACTTATGCAAACCCATGCTGTGATCAATTTAGAACTTATTGATCCAGAAATACCCTACAGAGGTGTTCTGTATTGATTCCTTAATTACAGATTTTGTTACCCATTTATTCACTTATTAGCATTTCTAACTTAGCCCTTCTCTTAAGAATGGAGGAGATATCCACACTTCTCCAGACTACAGACAAATACACTGCTCGACAAAATTAAAAGAACACATGGTGTAACTCATGCAGCTTGCAAAAATTTGGTATGGTGGTGCGCCATGGAATAACAATGAAATGAGGAGACAGCAAGAAACTTAAATTAGATCAATCTTGTGTGGAATGCCATTGGGTGTCACATTGCATGTTGATAGCCAACTCCTTGGTTGCTTGGTGAGCTAAAGCCTGCGCTGGTAGAAGAATGGGATTGTTGCCACAGAATCTTATAAATACCCATATATCAAAGGTTATCACCACTGTCAGGCCAGTTTAGCTGTTGGAGGGGACCATACACTGCACTGATATCACATTACCATATTTTCAAGCATCTTGTATCAACTACTGCAATGCGACCAGTTTAGTATCAGACAACGTTAACTACAAAACCATTTTGTAGTAAACGTTTTTGTAATTAACCAAGAAAAAGCCATTTGACGTTTTCTTGGTTTACCAGAAATGTGCTTATAGCCAAGGTAACTTCTAAACTACTAGAGAAATACATTTCTATGACATGATATACATTGCTATTTGTATAACGTTAAACTAAAGTTGTCTCAAAACAAAAATGTAATTTTATAGTTAACGTCTGACATTTATAGGAGTTCTATAAGAATTGCCAAAACGGTCATAATGCAGTAGTTGATACGAGATGCTCGAAAATATGGTCACATGATATCAGTACAGTGTATGGTCCCCCTCCAACAGCTAAACTGCCCTGACAGTGGTGATCATCCTTGATATAAGGGTATTTATAAGATTCTGTGGCAACAAATCCCATTCTTCCACCAGCGCAGGCTTTAGCTCGCCAAGTAACCAAGGAGTTGGCTATCAACATGCAATGTGACACCCAACGGCATCCCACACATGCTTATCTGATTTAATTCTGGTGATCGTGCTGGCCACAGCAATCATTGGATATCTGAGTTTCAAGATATTCCTCTGCCATTTGAGCTTTCTGTGCAGTGGCATTTTCATGCATGAAAAGAAAATTTGGGCCAACCATACCCCTAAAAAGTTGCACATAAGTTTCAAGGATCTGTTCTCAGTACCTCTACACAGTTAAGATATCCCTATCAAAACCATGAAGAGGGATGTAGCCATTGATCATTATTCTGCCGCACATGAGAACACCACATCCACCTTAAGTGTCCCTTTTTCTGATGTTCGAGGGATGGTACCATATTCCTTGTTGCCTCCAGACGAAATAACGTCTAAAATCCATTTGTAGACTAAAACGGGACTCATCAGAGAACAGAACTGCACCCCATTTGTCAGGGCTCCAAATCATGTTTATATGGTACCAGTTTTGACAAGCTCTGTGGTGGTTTTGGGTTAATGGGATACAAATCGCTGGCTTCCTTGTGTAGAGTCCACTTGAATTGAGTCTACTTAATACAGTCCAGTTGGAAATGTTTTCACCTGTAGCTGCAGCAACCTCAAGAGACAGTTGATAACAGGACATCAGTGGGTTCAGTGTTGCTATTAGAGTCAGAAAGCAGTCTGTTGAAATAGCTCTCAGTGTCCTTGACCTGCTCTTCTTGTGATGGTTCTTGTCTCCTGAATCTGCTTCCATAGTGGCAAGATAACACTGTGTGACATATTAAGCCATATGTCATCCCCAGTTTGTGACTGCTCAGCTTTAAGTCTTCCAATAGCCTGCCATTTCAAAGAATCGCCTAAACGGTGATCGCTTGCAATCCTATCACACTGAGTGAGCCAAAAAATGAAGTCATATGGTCGCAACCTGTGTTTTTATAGCCATGAATACAGGAACACCCCGACTTACATAAGGGTTGGGTTCCACCGAACTCTACGTAAGTAGAAATTTCCCCTATGCTTGTGCAGCACTCGCAACTGTGCTCGCCGAATTGATTGAATCAAAAAAGAAATATTCGACAAACATGTAAATAGAATTATCATTGTATTTATTCAATTTTCCATCTCGTGCAGGAAAAATTACAAAAAAAAAAAAAAGAGGAGACAGGTATACCATCAGTAAGTTATACCTCTCGAGCATAATTGCCAGAATCGACTTCTTTAGCTGATAATACGCCATTATGGAGATATATAAGGGATCAGCCGTTCAACCTTACGATAGAACATATTAATGGATGACTCAATGGCGGTTTTTTCCTTTCATCGTAGATTTCTTTATAGCAAGCAAGCAAGCATAGCATTCACCGCTCTGTTAACTTTTAAGAATTGCTTGCTGTCAGGATCCATCTTCTCAAACCTAGCCATTGCCATCTCTCTGGTGATGAAGCTTCTCAGCTCCTCATTTGGTTCAACTTGAGCTTCGTCAGCATTTTCTTCTTTCACTATCGCTGCCTGCAAGTCAATAAGTTCTTTGTTAGATAATTCCTTCTCTTCTTCCTGTATTAACTCCTCGACGTCTTTGGCATCAACCTCCAACTGAAGTAGCTCTGCAACCTTTACAATCTTATCTGTAACCTCTTCATATGATTTGTCTTTTTCAAATCCTTCAAAGCCTTTTACATGCCATGGGCATATTTTCTTCCATGCACATTTAAACAACTTTTAGTAATTTCCACCAAGGCCTTATTAATATTTAAGATGGCGTGGTAAATATTGTAAGATTTCCAAAAGTCTCTTAACGTAAAATTTTTCTCATCTACTGCAGACAATGCCTGAGCAAATGTTGTGCGTAAATAGTATGCTTTTAAATTCGAAATAATACTCTGATCCTTAGGTTGGATGAGTGAAGTTGTGTTTGGGGGTAGAAATATGACTCTTACATTCGAATTGAAATCATCTAGGTGCGTAGGATGTTCAGGAGCATTATCTAATAGAAACAAAATCTTGAAAGGAATGTCGTTGTCTTTACAATATTTCTCAACCTTGGGAATGAAGCAGCATTTAAACCAATCCTCAAAGAGAGATATTGTTATCCATGCTGTCTGGTTCGATCAGAAATGCACAGGTAGGGTGGCTTTATTTGTGCACTTAAATGCACATGGATTTCCAGAATGGTACACAAGCAGTGGTTTTAATCTGTAATCTCCCACTGCATTAGCCCCAAGCAAGAGCATGGCCCTATCTTTTGATGCCTTTGAAACCTGGTATTGTATTTTCCTCTTTGGCAATGTATGTTCGATCCAGAATTTTTTTCCAATACAAAGCAGTCAAGTCAACGTTAAAAATTTGCTGCATTGAATTACCACCTTCATCAATAATTTTTTCTAACACATCACAAAATTTCTCTGCAGCTGCAGAATTGATACTGGTGACTACACAGCATACTTTAACATTGCGGAAACCAGTGTGTTCCTTGAACCTAATAAACCACCCATTCCTTGCCATGAACTTGGTTTGGGGTTCGCTGTACTTATCCTTAATATCTTTATAAATACTTGTTGCTTTTGCTTGAATGGTCATTAGACTCAGGGGCACTTGCTTCTGAATCTGATTTTCCATCCATATTATTAACAGCTGTTCCATCTTCGATATAGCACCTCAACGCTGTTTTGTGATCAATGTTGATCTTAAGTGCGTTGATCCTTTGACATGTTCTTTTATACGCTCACTGTCCTTAAAAATAGTATTCACTGTTGAAGCAGCGAGACCTAATTCCCATGCAATAGATGACAAACTTTTTTCTGCTTCGTACTTCTTAATCATTTTCATCTTCATTTCTAAATCAATTTTGTTTCATTTCCTGGCACTACCACCACTTGCACTTTTCATTGGTCACTTTCCCTTCATCATTGTATTATATAAATAGGAATGAAGAGAAGTTTCTGAGAATTTGTTTTTTATATGATTGAAAATTTCAGTGAGGGGGAACACATTTTACCATAATAGCATAAAAACCCACACAATTGCAGTTATAAACTGGAAAGTGTAAATTGTTTTTATTGTTTTATATTCGTGCCCTCCAGAAACGTGCTTTATAAAAATATCACAAAGTTGGTTTTTTTTTATAATGCACCTCCCAAGGTTTTTGCAGTACTTTGATCCAAGCCCGAGGCAGGATATGAACCCGCGACCTTTGGGTTGCCAGGCAGGCCACAAAGTTGTTCATAATTGATTCTTATAGTGGGAACATATGATAACAATAAAAGGGGAGTGATTTCCATTATAAATATGACCTTTTAGAGAGAGATAAATAGCTTAGTAATATAGCGAAATTTTCAACTTCTAAGGATTTGGAACGAATTACAAAAAAAAAAAAAAAAACTGTGTTATTGGGTTCACATTATGATATTTTCATGATACCTCCATTTATTCCCACGGATGCAAAGTAAACTTCCACAATTTTTTTTTTTAAGTTTGCAACAGCCGGCAAAAACTTACATAAAGTCGAATTTCCGTAAGTCAGAGAGTTTGTGTAATCTGAATAATGTATGGCACTCCAAGGTATTAAATCAATTTCTGTTTAATATTCTGAATTTGCATGCCAGGATTCTTATTATATCACATATTTGCCTTCGCTGAAACTGTTCAGAATAAAATATTAATGAAAAACCTTTTGCTCTGTTAATTTTGTCGATCAGTGTAATATGAAATATCTTATACTCCCAATCACAAGATTCATTGTATGAGCAGGCTACTAATAAATTATATCAAATGAAGTGTGTAATTGATGTATAAAAACATTTTGGGAATCCTGTTGTCTTGAAACTTTACTAGACATGTTGGACAGCCAACATGTCTAGTAAAGGTATTAAATCCAAGGTATTAAATCGATTTCTGTTTAATATTCTGAATTTGCATGTCAGGATTCTTATTATATCACATATTTGCCTTCGCTGAAACTGTTCAGAATAAAATATTAATGAAAAACCTTTTGCTCTGTTAATTTTGTCGATCAGTGTAATATGAAATATCTTATACTCCCAATCACAAGATTCATTGTATGAGCAGGCTACTAATAAATTATATCAAATGAAGTGTGTAATTGATGTATAAAAACATTTTGGGAATCCTGTTGTCTTGAAACTTTACTAGACATGTTGGACAGCCAACTTATGTGATGTTAATAATGGTGAAGGAGGACCATTATAATACTATTTAAGGATTATTACCTTTATAAGCATAGTAATGTTGATGATAATAAAAATAAATTTAACTTAATAAATTAATTAAAAGTAACAGAAAATACTCCTTTGGTAGCCAATCAGTGGGCACAGGTTTTCCAGACCGTAAGACACCAAAGAGGCTAAGGTGTATTGTATTGCCTATACACTATATATATACTCTACATAGTAGTAACCCAGATCTATTATCATTTATCATTCAGTTATTCTTCTTATAATCACTCCAGTGTCTATTACTATTATACTTCACGCGCGCGCACACACACACACACACACACACACACACACATATATATATATATATAAAAATGAATATTCAATGTAACCCCTTAAAAGTAATGTTTAAAGAGTTACATATGAAATGTGGTATACAGTTGATGAAATGGTTTCAGTGAATGACAAATGCACAAGTGAATGACAAATGATTTCGGGTATGACAAATGCACCTAAAAGCGCAAAGCAGCATTAAAGGAGGCAAGAGTATCTATAAGTTATATTAATATATTGAATTAAGTATCATAAATGGATATGAAAGTTACACAAAGTACCAGTAACTAGAAGGGTGAGGAAAGTAGAAAAAGAAGTGTAGTAGATTTATGAAAGGTGAAAGAATGTTAATATCTTAGCGGTTATGATGAATTAAGAAAATTATGGGCTGAATTGCCAAGCGAATAAAATGGGAGAACTGTAAAATTAATACATCAGAATACTAATAAAATGTAAATAAAGTGGTGTAGCTGTCATTAGATATGGGGGGGGGAAACATTTTTAGTAAATGGTCTAATATAGGTAATGCAAAAATGCTTGATCTGATGTCAGCTGAAATAAATATTGATGCATGATCAGGTATTCCATCAGTGGACTACACCTTACCATGTATCAGGAACTGCATTTCTATACTTGTCCATAGTAGTAGAAGAAAAGTGAAAGGCAAAAAAAGAAGAAAAAATGAAATTAGCACTTTCTAATACAGTATGGACAAGGTAGTCCCAACGCAGTGTAATTTATATAGGTAAAAGTAAGTATCGAGTTGGGATAAAAATGGTTATTATCAATATGTTTAATATAAATATGTAGAATTTAGTATAGGATTTAATTTTGTATAGATAGGAAATCAATGTATTTTAAAAAATAGATTTAGAACAAGCAAATGGTATAAGGGTGAGATGTTAAATTGAGGATGGGGAAGGGGAAAAAGGAGTATTTTAAATAAATAAAGACGAAAAATAGCAATAGAAATAGGATAGTAGGAATGTTCATGTCACCCTCATTTAACACTAATAGGTTAACGAACAGGAAGAACTTTAGAATTAGACAGCAGAAAGATAAAAAGCATAGAAAAAATTATTAAATAACACTAAGCTTTCTGGGGTTGTAAAGCCCAACCTTTAAAGTGGTTTAAGTTTTTAAGTTGTTTTAAAGGATTTTTAAGTGGTTTAAATCCGAGGAAAAAGAACTTGTTTAACTGATTTATACTAATGCTCACAAATGCCAGAGCCCTTACTATAAGGTTGGGCTTCACAATCCTAGAAAACTTTGTGTTATTTAATAACTTTTTCTATGATTTTTATCTTTCTGCTGTCTAATTCTAAAGTTCTTCCCGTTCGTTAAACTATTAGTGTAATATGAGGGTGACATGAACATTCCTACTATCCTACTTCTATTACTATTTTTATATTTCTTTATTTATTTCAGAGACTGCTGGAAGTCATAGCGGTACAAGTAAACACATGGGTTGTGTTAGGGTAGCTAAGAATAGAAACAGGTGCATGTATACTTGCGTGTACACTAATGCTAGGAGTTTAGTAAATAAATTTGATGAATTTGAGGTATTACTCAAAACATCAAAGGCAGATATTGTTGGGATATCAGAGACGTGGTGTCACACAGATATAAGGAATGCAGAACTGGAATTTGGGGAGTACAACGTCTACAGAAAGGATAGACAGGATAGGAAGGGAGGAGGGGTTATGCTATTAGTTAAAAAACACATAAAATCCAAGGAAGTGAAGCCAGTTGACATCGCTGGACAGTGCAGTGTTGAGTCAGTTTGGTGTGACATAAGCATAGGTAAATCAAAATTGAGAGTAGGAGTGTGCTATAGGCCTAATGACTCTGATGAGTATAATAAGATACTGTACAGGGAAATAGAGTGGGCCAGTAAATCAGAGAGTCTTATAATGGGGGATTTTAATTTCCCAGATATTGACTGGAATTTGTGGGTTGGTCACTCACACACTAGCAAGGCTTTTGTGGATTTATTGGATGATTGTTTTCTACACCAGCATGTTCGGGAGGCAACTAGAGGGAGTAATACTCTTGATCTGATTATCAGTAGTGATTCTTCATGCATTAGGAATCTGCAGATAAATGAACCACTGGGTGGCAGTGATCACAGTGTGCTGAAGTGGGATTTACTCAAGGAGGTAACTACCATCAGAAGTAAAGGGAAGGATTTTTGCTTTCGTAAAGGAGACTATGCTGGTCTGAGACAGTATTTAAATTCTATACAGTGGGACCAACTGATGATGTTACCAACAGCAAATTCAAAATGGGAAGCATTCAAGGAACTAATCTTGGAAGCTACCAGGCTTTACATACCAACCAAGAAATATTGTTCAAGGTTCAGGCCTAAATGGTTGTCAGATGAACTAATGAGACATATGGCAGAGAAGAAAAATGCATGGGATACATACAAATTAATGGGTGACGTGGAAGCCTATGATAGATATAAGTTGGTCTGTAACCAAGTCACAAAGGAGATTAGGCAGGCAAAGGCAGATTATGAGAAATCCTTGGCAAAGGATGCAAAGAAAAACAGAAAAGAGTTCTTTACCTATTTAAACTCAAGAAGGAAAGGGATGAATCAGATTGGTCCACTGGATGTTGATGGTTCAACAGTTGAGGATCCAGCTCAGGTGGCTAACAATCTAAACGAGTATTTTGCATCTACATTCACACATGAGGAGTTATTCAGGAAGGGGAATGTCGTAGGTGAAGTAAACATTGGCAGTGAGCTAGATGATTTTCTAATAACTGAGAGGAAAGTGGAGGAGAAATTGTTGAGGATAAACATAAAAAAGGCACCCGGGGTGGATGGGATCTATCCAGTTATATTAAAGGAGGCAGCAAAGGAAGTAAGCAAACCCCTAGCCATAATTATGAGAGCTTCTTTGGACTCAGGGGAGGTACCCATGGACTGGAGATGTGCAAATGTAACCCCAATTCACAAAGGAGGATCAAAGGCTGACACAAGTAATTATAGACCTGTTAGTTTAACTTCGGTTCCAGGAAAATTAATGGAGGCACTGGTTAAAGAAGCACTGCAGGATCATCTGGACAAGAATTCAGTTATAGCTCAGACACAGCATGGGTTTGTTAAGGGCAGGTCTTGTCTGACCAATTTGATTGGATACTATGATGTAGTCACAAAAGAACTGGATGCAGGGAATAACTTTGATATTATATATTTGGATCTTAGAAAGGCTTTTGATACTGTTGCGCATGGAAGACTGCTGCACAAATTGGAGAAGTGTGGCATTCGAGGCAAATTGCTGCTATGGATAAAGGGATGGTTGAGTGGCAGAAGACAGAGAGTGGTAATCAATGGACACTGCTCAACGTGGACTAATGTTATTAGTGGAGTTCCTCAGGGTTCAGTGTTGGGTCCATTGTTGTTTTCTGTATTTATAAATGATATTGATGATGGTGTATCAGGCTTAATGTCCAAGTTTGCAGACGATACAAAGGTTGGCAGGGTTGTTAAGGACACTACTGATACTATGCTGCTGCAACAGGATCTGGAAAGGTTGAGCAGATGGGCTGAGAGGTGGCAAATGAAGTTTAACATTGACAAATGTAAAGTACTACATATGGGAAACAGTAACCCCAGATCAACGTATCAACTCTGTGGTACTACGCTGACAGTGGTAGAGAATGAAAAGGACCTGGGGGTAATTGTGCAGGCAGATATGAAGTTCTCTGAGCAGTGCAGACGAGCTGCAAGAGTAGCTCATGGTGTCTTGTCAATGATATACAGGAATTTTTCTAGCAGGGACAGGGATGTGATTATTCCCTTGTATAAGGCATTGGTCAGGCCACACCTTGAGTACTGTATACAGGTCTGGAGGCCTCATTTCAAGAAGGATGTAGAGCTGCTGGAACGAGTACAGAGAAGGGCAACAAGATTAGTGAATGGAACAAAGGGTTGCTCTTACGAAGAAAGGCTTAAGTTTTGCAAATTACAGAGCCTGGAGACTAGGCATCGCCGAGGTGATCTGATAGAGGTGTACAAGGCTTTGAATGGCTTGAGCATGCTCAATGCCGATGGAATTCTTCCTCTTGCTCAGAATAATCACCTGAGAGGGCATAAATTCAAATTGAGGAAGGACGGATGTCGGATAGATGTGCGGAAATTCACCTTTAGCCAGCGGGCAGTTGGTTTGTGGAATAGACTTCCATCGCTTGTTGTTGAAGTTGATAGCCTAAACAAATTTAAGGCTCAGCTGGACAGGTATTTCGAACGAATTGAGGGGTGAAATGGGAGTAGTGGTTGTTTTTTTTTTTTTTTTTTTTTTTTTTTTTTTTGGCTGATGCTGAATAAGCTTGCTTTCTTGCATCATATGCCTCTACTAATGCTAATGCTAATTTAAAATACTCCTTTTTCCCTTCCCCATCCTCAATTTAATACCTCACCCTTATACCATTTGCTTGTTCTAAATCTATTTTTTTAAAATACGTTGATTTCCTATCAATACAAAATTAAATTCTACATATTTATATTAAACATATTGATATTAACCATTTTAGAAAGTGCTAATTTCATTTTTGTTTTGCATTTTTTAGCCTTTCACTTTTCTTCTATTACTATGGACAAGTATAGAAATGCAGTTCCTGATACATGGTAAGGTATAGTCCCCTGATGAAATACCTGATCATGTATCGATATTTATTTCAGCTGACATCAGAACAAGCATTTTTGCATTACCTATATTAAACCATTGACTAAAAATGTTTCTCCCCATATCTAATGACAGCTACATTTTATTCTTATTTTATTTGCAGTTTATTTGTATTTTGATGTATTAATTTTAAAGTTCCCCCATTTTATTGGCTTGTCAATTCAGCCCCGGAACATAGCTTCGGAAATGCTTGATTTCCGAGTTTTGAAGGTCTGTCTATGACACTTTACTGTTCACATCACCTTATAGTAATTGTTCAAAATGTTCACCTTCTGCCTGAATACAGGCCTCATGTTGAGATCTCATGGACTCGTGAAGGTGATGCCAAATTCCTGGTATGTTTCGTATTGTCTCACAACCTACCACAATTCGATTGCAGAGTTTCAACATCAGCTACCAGAGTCGAATACACCAATGGCTTTAAATGGCCCCACAAGAAGAAATCTAGTGGATTTAAATCCAGTGAGCATGGAGGCCAGGCAGTTGGTCCACCCCTCTACTTCAGTAGTCGTAGATCTTGGTCGTCCTCTGTTGGCAGCACGAGGTGTAAAGGTCCCATGTTCGCAAAGGCGGCGATGGATACCTTCAAACGTTTTCCTGTCTGGACATCTTTGTTCTGGGAACCTTTTGTGGTACAAACAATGAGCCTCAGAGCATTGCCGTCCGCCAAACCGTACATAAAGTGCATATCCGCTTGCTCCTGATTTGAGTACATGGTCGGAATCGAAAACTACCGGATTCTGTCAGTACCTTGTGATGAAGGAAATTACCTGTGGGAGATAAGTACATTTTGGTTAATAACTTGGGAACCAAGCATTTCCGGAACTATGTTGATATAAAATATTTTTATTGTCTACTTATGAGGAACTCATTCCTAAAATTATGCCATGTATTTTTGAGACACCCTGTGTATATATATATGTAGGAAACTAATTAACATAAAAATAGGTAAAAATATAGAGTAAGAAATAAAATTGGTAAAGCAAGTATCAGAGGCAGCAAAATTTTTTTCCTGTTTTTTATACAGGGTGTCTCAAAAATATTGGTACAAACATTTAGGGTAGGTAGGTAACATCTAAAGAAATGTGAATCACATAGGAACCCATAACCGGAAACGTCACGAGAAAGTAGTAGCAGAGGCACAAGAAGCAGAAATGACACAAGACAGTAATTAGTGGCAAACATTTATTTGACATAATATTAACAATGGAGTATGAGATGGATGCATTTCATGATGTTACAACAGATGCTCGAAGGTTCCACCATGAGATGTGATGCATGCGTGACACCGACACAGCATGGATTGGCGGACATGGTCGAACACACCTGGAGTTTCTTTGACAGTAGCAGCAGCACAGATGAGTCTCACCACGAGATCCATTTCCGTCTCCAGAGGCGATTTATACACGATAGATTTGAGGACCCCCACAGAAAGAAAGCAAGGCTCGATAAATCAGACGAGCATGGGGGGCTAGGCAATGGCTCCACCACGGCCAATCCATCGACGCCCAAAATGCCTGTTGAAAATGGTCACGAACACACCTTCCATAATGCACAGGCACCCCGTCATGTTGAAACCAAATGTTGCGTCTCACATTTGCTGGAACATCGTCAAGTAATCCTGGTAGAACTTGTTCAAGAAAGATCCGATATTTAGCAGAGTTCATGCGGGATGGTAACAGGTATGGGCCAACTAAGCAGTCACCGACCATACCTGCCCACACATTTATTGCGAAGCAATGTTGTGCCGCATGGGGGCACACACCGTGTGGGCCCTCTGCTAATCCGTACACTAGGTGCGTGTCTGCCAGCTCACAGTTCATATATCTATGCATGCTCTTCATGTGGCGACTACTGCTTGAATGAGTAAACCAGAAATTTTCCCTCTCGCGAACTGATGAACATCGCCGTGTACTGACTTACGGTAACGTTTCCGGTTATGGGTTCCTATGCGATTCACATTCCTTTAGATGTTACCTACCTCCCCTAAATGTTTATACCAATATTTTTGAGACACCCTGTATATATATATATTTTTTTTTATTTTTTTTTTTTTTTTTATTTAGTGATATGCTTTTATTGTATATTGTCTAATGCTTTTGTTGCTACATATATTATTTTTTTTTTTAACATGGTAACCTATTTCTAGGTTACTTGCTAACTGTCTTAAACTTAGATTTGGTACATCATGGCTCTAAGATGCCAATGCACCATAAAACAACAAATTGGCATCATTATCAACTGCATTCCTAATAGTAAGATGCACTTCCTTTCTGCTTTCTTTAATATAACTGGGTTTAAGGTTCAGGGTTCAAGCCCGACTACTAAATATGAAAAATCTGCCAACCCGCACTGGAACAGCATGGCAGATTATGGTCCATTTCCCTCAACACGAATTGTTGAGGAGGCTTCGATCCTGCAGTGGATTGTAATGGCTGCAGTTTACTTTTTTTTTTTTACTTTTACCCCATCTACCGCAGGATGCTTATCCTCCTGAGCCTCAATAGGTTTTCTGATAGGTGTTTCTCAGAGATCATTACATTACTAATCTTATTGCATTCTGACTCTCATTTTCTCTATTTCCCCATTATTCATTTATACTTTTATTTGCAGAAATGAATGTTATAATATCTGTTTAACTCACTTGCAATTGTGATTGAATTGTCTACGATTTTGGATCAGGAAGGGTCCTATGTATGATTTACTGTCTTCTCTTTTGCATTTAACTATGAGAAAAATTCCTTATCCCCATTCTTAGCTCATTTGCTTACAATTTCTCGTATTCAACTTTTACTTTTTGTAACCAGTCTTATCCTTTTTTTATCCAAGCAGGGATAAGAAAAGTAAAGTTTGAGTATGAGAAATGAATAATTTGAATGAATAAATAAATAATTTATTTATTATTCATTG
The DNA here is from genome assembly GCF_048544385.1 of Mastigoproctus giganteus. Lineage (NCBI taxonomy): Eukaryota > Metazoa > Arthropoda > Arachnida > Uropygi > Thelyphonidae > Mastigoproctus > Mastigoproctus giganteus. Next base: position 103,714,214 of record NC_143578.1, on the reverse strand, counting down.
GAATTTTAGTATAACCACTACCATTTACTCAAAAATAATGCAACCAAAGATTAAACACATTCTTATTATTATTAAACTTTGGTATATGATTATATTAAATGGTTCCAGAAATTACTTTGTTGTAACTGTTCAGTTTCAATAAACAAACTAGCAACAATATTTTATGTGAATTTGTATGTGTTTTTTTTTTTCCAATTTAAAATGTTACATTCAGATTTTGAACTACCCCTCGTAAAGAGGAGCCCTATATATGAGGATAATTTAATTGTCTGCCATCTTCTTAAAAGCAAATTGAAATAGACAAGCGTAAACTTTTTGTGTGTCTGTTTTTTACAGGTGTTCCAACCATACTTCATCGTAAATTTATTCTCACCACTCGTCATTCTATTCCAATTGTTTTGAAAGAATTTCAAGCAATGGTGAATAACCTTACTCCAGATTTGTTTCCTAAGGCATTTTTGAAGGTAGAAAACTCACTGATTAGTCAGTCTGAATATGTGTGCTATAACACAACCTGGAAACCACATTTGGTAAGATGCTTATTTTATTTATTTATTATTTTTTAAAAGTTTATTTAAATATTTCTTATTACTGTACACATAACACACAAGATACTAGTGATGCCTGTTTAATGTCTCTTAAAATATTGTACTGGATGTTAAAATATAATAATGAAATTTATTAATATTGTGAAAAGAACAATTTCTGCTGAAGTCCACAACTATTGGCTTTTTTTTTCCCCCACACAGATATATTCATTTATCTGTAAACCAGATATACTTTGCATCATATGTATACAGTTTATCATACATAGCATAGCATAAACTAAGGGAATAAAATGTGCACTAATAAATCTCTGTTGATTATTGAGGCAAAATGCAAACATGCAAATTTCTGGATAACTTTCAAATTTTCATTTTTCAAACCTTTCCTCAATCACCTCTCAGTCCATTTGTTATGATTACTCACTGTGTGATTCCTACTTATTTAAAAGTTTTTTTTTTTATTCTTATTTCCAATATGATGTTCCCTGTCAGAGCTTTTCTAACCTAAAATTTTCTATTTCTAATCTCCTTTAATTTAAACGCGCTTCACAACATTCTCTATCTGTTATCTCTATCACTCTGTCTACTTGAAAAATCACTATGAGCTATTTGACTTTCTATAGTTCAACTTATATAGTGGCGAAGTAATTTTTCTCTGTGATTTTAATATCATAATTCGAGCTAGATTAAATATTCAGGTTATACTAATCCGGCAGTTGAATATGCTTAGGCTCTTGCCATTACTAATAACCTTACAAAACTACTTGTTCATTTCCTATAGAATACTAGACAGTCCTAACCACATATCTAGCACTGTTTAACTTTTCTTCTCTGACAGCCATTCATAGTAAACAATTAATTGTCCAGTTCGTACCTCAAATCACAACTTTATGATGGCCTTTTCACCATTGGAACTTCTCACCCATGTCAATTCTTAGCCTTGTGTCATTTGGCATTACAGTGATGTCAAATGGATCTGCTTCATTTCTGTTACTCTTTTCCTTTAATGAGTTATTGTTTTAAATGCCTGACCTTAATACTCGTTCTGATTGCATCATCACAAAAAATATTCTTGTATGAATGAAATACAGCATTTCATTTCTCATTCCAATCTAAACTCACTTTATCTAAACAAGTTTTCAATCAATTAGGCTAACACTGCTCATGCATAACTGGCTTGTGTCAAAATCTCCAGCTTTGTTTTCTCTCTACAGTGTCCTCTGTAACAATATAATGGTTACACCACTTGTCACTCATTTATAGAGGTCTGAGTTTGAGTCCCATTGATGTCAGGTGGAGAGAATAGGGTTTCCACCTTGAGTTATTCCTGGTTTTTCAGCCTCCATATTGTGAAAGTTTACTTCCAAGCACACATAAAAATATAATACAATGGTGGTGCAATGTGGTGGAAGTCACTAATTTGCCTAAAATCCAATAACAACTCCCTACAGTAAAGCTCACATTAGTTGTTAAGACGTTATTAATACATCCAAACTCAATTTCAGGAAAAACTCAACAGTAAGGTACTTGCCTTTTGTCCAAATTGTATGTTTTGTTTTTTGTTTTGTTATTTGGTTTTTAGGAGCAGTAGCAACTAAGGCCATATTGCTCTGGGGGTATGCGGTGGTCATTCCCTGACCTTTCCGCATCCTCCGTATTTGGTGGTCATGGGTTCGAACCCCGGTCTAATCAAGAAGCATGTGCTATGCACTGCTGCTCCTTCCCACCTGGCTACGGAGGCACCGTCCAAATTGTAAGTGCAATTTCTAGTGCCTTGCTAAAGTCATTAACTGCAACTGCTGCCCATCCACACTATCACCTCTCGTAAGGTCCATGATTATGAGTATACTGCAGTTACATCTACAGATAAAGTTGACTTATTAGCAGCTGACCGGGCTAGCCAGGTGGGTAAAGTGCCTGCCTGGCAACCCAAAGATTGTGGGTTCGAATCCCACCTCAGGCTTGAATCAGAGTAGAAAACGCAATAACTTTGAGAGGTGCATTATGGCCACAGAAGCCGATGCGGCAATAACTAACAAAAAAAAAAAAAAAAAAAGTTATTAGCATCTTTCCTTTCATCTAACTCCTGTACTGATAATTTTTACAAATCTCCTCTTAGTTCATAGATTCCCTCCCTCCCCCTCCACTTCAATGATTCCCTTCATTTTCCAACAGAAAGAAAAGAGAAGAATCCTTCACAATCTTGATCCCAAGTAGTCTCCAGGGTTAATTCCTGTTTTATTGTGTTGTCCTTTTGCGCTATTTTTTTCCACTGATTTTCTTTTTCTTCATGAAAATTTTCTCATTTCTAGCCAATTCCTTACAGGTGGGATAAATCCCCAAATCCCTGTCTTTTCCTTCCTAAGAATTTTACTAACCTCTAAAAAATAGTATCGTCCTCAACATTTACTTTGAGTTATTGCAGAGTTATTTTCAGAGAATAGAAAAAATTTTGATTTCCATCTTTCGAATACTTTCATCTTAACTACCATTGTGAATTCCAGCAGCATCATTCCAGTGGTCATATACTGGCTTGTGTTACTCAACTTTGGACAAATTCCATGGAACACTTCAGGAAAATTTAAGAATTTTTAAATTAGACAGATGACTCCATAGTTTTGTATGCAATGTAAAATTATTTATTGAGACACTTAAGTATAAAATCTTAACTCTGTTACCTCCTAATGGGTATATATAATGTACTAAAAAATATTGGATTCTTGTTGAATTTCAGATCCAATTTATCAAAAGAGGGGGAAAAAAAGAATAAGGCTTAAGAATGATGCTGCTCTGTTTATTTAATAACTTTCACTGCATGTGTGGATTTGCAGTGCATTTAGTTGTCTGTTTCTTAAAATAAAATAGGATTAAAATGTAAATATTCAATCCAAAATTATTTATTTGAAACAAAGTATCTAATTTCAGGCAACATGCTAAAATTCCTAAGAACTAAGAATAAGAGTGTAACATATTACTTAAGAATAAAAATTTAAATATTACTTACTTTAGTAGGTGACTGGCCTCCAAGTTGGCCGGGCGCCTCCGTAGCCAGGTGGGAAGGAGCAGCAGTGCGTAGCACACGCTTCTTGATTAGACCGGGGTTCGAGCCCGTCACCACCAAATACGAAGGACGTGGAAAGGTCAGGGAATGACCACCGCATATCCCGGAGCAATATGGCCTTAGTTGCTAATGCTCCTAAAAACCAAATAACAACAACAACATCCAAGTTGGCCCTGGGTGCCAAGCAAATTTGAGGTCAACCATTCCTATTGCGAATTAAACAGTGATTTTTCCAGTGATAAGTTCTTTTTAAGTTATATCGTTTACTATTAGCAGTTTATTTATAAACTAGTTCTACACTTGAAATATCTCAAGTGAGAAAAAAAGAGGGGAAATTTACCTTTCTTCTTTAATACATATATTTCTTTATTTACTAACCAACTAACTTTTCTAACCGCTTGGCCTCCTTGTGGCACTGCTCCTGCCTCCCCGTGGCAGGGCAGGAAACCTGGGAGAGAAAGTTAACCCCCAGGGCAAAAAGGAGCTAACCATGGATTACAATGATTATCCTGCACTTGAGCAGCCTAGGCACTCATCTAGTACTGTCAGCGATGCTGATCATGAATCTAACTATGACGCAAAAATCAAAAAGAATGCATAAGAACCCAGAAGAACAGGAATGCCCATCATTCCTTATCTTACATTCTCATTTTGATAAATCTACTAGCATTTTATTACCATTTCTCATACGGAAATGCTTAGAAAATATGGCAGGCTCTCCCAAAATGATGAGACGACTGAGATCTGCAGACCTATTTGTTGAAACAGTGAGTCATAAACATTCTGAGACTCTGCTGAATCTAAAAACATTTGGAAGACTACCCGTATAAGTCACCCCCCCCTCCCCACATGCAACATTAAATACCTCCAAAGGAGTAATTGCAGAGTAGATTTGATCAACGTAACAGAAGCTGAACTGGTCCAGGAACTGAAACAACCAAAAGTGATTCAACATCACAATTAGGAAAGATGGAGATCTTATTCCCACCTGTAACATCATTCTGATATTCAGATCACCTATCTTACCATCTAGTGTCAAAGCTGGCTGTCTCAACTGCCGAGTATGACCTTATCTGGTGAGTATGGGCTTGGCACACCCAGGGTCCTGACCTGGATATCATCATTCTTCTCTTCCTTGGTGATTCCCTTTTATCTCTCTCTCTCTCTCGGGGTAGTTCAGAAATTTTTTTTTTTGGCTGGTGCAGCATAAGCCTCAGGCTTCCTTGCACTATATGGCTAATAATAATATTCTGAATCCTATAAGGTGCTACAAGTGACAAAAATTTGGTCATTCGCAAATGTCCAGTCTGTCCAAACTGTGGTTCCAAAGAACATTTGCAAACAGACTGTGATGTTAAAGCACTGCACTGTCCTAATCGCAAAGGTGCACATTCGGCCTACTCAAAATCAAGTGAACTCTGGAAAACAAGAAAAAAATCCAGAAGTACAGAGTAGAATGAAAAGTTTCATGCCAAGAGGCTAAAAAGCATATTATGCTCAATGCACCCAAAAATACATATGCAGCAGCATTGCAAAAATATCAATCAATGGCAACACAAACTGGAGTATTATTTCCCCCAACCATATCAATTGCAGATTGGGCCCGATCTATACTGTCATCGTCGATGGAACCTTCTCCTAAGGAGCAAAGGGAAGTAGACAGAGCCAACAATACCCTGGTCACAGTTCCACCAGCCACACCACACCACATAGATCATCAGATATTACAAAATTCAAAACAGACTCAGCTCCCAATAGGAAGACAAACAATATCACTTTAGTAAACATGGATACCAATAATAATGCCGACCCAAAAATGAACCTATCCTAGACCTTCACGCAGAAGATGACATGGATACTGGATGCCCAAACTGTGACAAAGTGAAGCTCGATCGCCATAAACAGCCTGGGAATAAAAAATAGTCAGAGTCAGAATCATCTTCATGCAACAAAATCAAATAATGCATCATATCATACAGTGGAACTGTAAAAGAATTCGCAGTAACATTGATGATATCTACGAGCTAATCAATCGTTATCATCCTGCAGGCATCTGCTTACAAGAGACAAATTTAACACCACATCTATCTCTCTCTCTCTCTCTCTCTCTCAGTGCCTCCTTAGCCAGGTGGGAAGGAGCAGCAGTGCATAGCACACGCTTCTTGATTAGACCGGGGTTCGAGCCCATCACCACCAAATACAGAGGATGCAGAAAGGTTATGGAATGACCACCGCATATCCCGGAGCAATATGGCCTTAGTTGCCAGTGCTCCTAAAAACCAAATAACAAACAAACAAACATCTCTCTCTCTCTCAGTTAAAGATTATATGCTTTTTGGAAAGACAGAACTGTAACAAATACTACTCATGGAGGGGTAGCTGTACTCCTATATTGAAGAGTGCCATACACACAAATTTACTTACAAACTTCCATTGAAGCTGTGTGACGTGTAATGATTGTAATGATTGCTATTACTGTGATACTCTGTCTACCTACCATCCAGTCAACCCTGTACCATTCATGAACTTGAAGATCTTCAGTTGCCAACCCTTATCTGTTTATTGGGCAACTTCAATGGACGAGGACAACTCATTGAACTGCTCGCTGACAGACAAAACCTAACTATGATAAATACTAGCTCACCAACTAACATCCATCTCTCTACCGGTACAACCTCTGTTCTCCGTCCCTTTTCCCTAGTATTGAGCACACGGCCCTTCACAATTCAAACAGCACATTCCATAATTTCAGAAAACTTCATAAAATGAAGATTTTCCAAAGCAGATTGTCGATTGGATAAATGTCTCCAATCGACATAGTTAGCGATCACATTACAAGACAGATACTAGTTGCTGCATCTACTGCAATTCCACAATCACAATCGACCATCCATAGAACCATAAATTATTGGTGGAATGAAAAGTGTAAGTGTGCAAAAAAAAAAAGAAAAAAAAACTGAGCATGGAATTTGTCTCGCAAACATACTATCACATTCAATATTATAAACGACAAGAGACTTAGCCATGGCCCATCACATTAGTTAGAAAACTAAAAGAGACTCCTGGATTCAGTTTGCAAGCTCGATTAATAAAAATACTGACACAAGAATAATTTGGACAAAAATAAAACATCTAAATGCCAAATTTCCCCCATTATCCTCCCCACTTCTCAACTGGAATGGGCATGCGCTTTCTACTCCCACAGAGATAGTGAATACCCTAGGGACTGTATTTTCACAATTGTCTGCCTTGACATCATATGATCCATCATTACAGATGATCAAAGTATTAGCCAAAAACCCCAATTGAACTTCAGATCTAGATGCTCTTTACCTTACAATCAACCGCTTACAGTGCTTGAACTTCAAGAAGCCATATCTACCTCAAAAAACAGTGCTGCAGGCCCCGACAGAATATATTATATAATGCTCCAACACTTAGATAAAAAATCGGTCTCTTCGCTGCTGAACTTTTTTAATCGCATCTTCCTTGAACATTGTTTCCCCAGTTCCTAGCATCACTGCTATATAATAGCAATTCCCAAACGAGGGAGAGATCAGCTTGTTGTCGGTGACTCAATTGTCAGGGAACTAGGGAACATATTGTGCAAAAAGGATAGGTGTCTGCCAGGGGCAAAGGTTGATTACGTAGAGCAAATATCATCTTTTAAGGGCTCAAAAGTGATATTGTTGTACATACATACTGGCACTATTGATATTAAGAGTAGGAGACCAGTGGAATTACTTAACAAGTACAAGTCAATGTTGAAAAAAAGCTGTTAGTTAGGGTTGAATTGAAAGCGTCTTCAATTCTACCCAAACACGATAGGAGGGAGTATATGATGAGAGCCTTGTCAATCAATTCGGCCTTGGAGAGATTGTGCAAGGCTCAAGGAGTAGAATTTTTCTCAACCTGGTCTGTGCTGGTTAACAGGAGAGACTGCTTCTACAGGGATGGGATACACTTAAATAGAATGGGTGCAAGAATATTTGCTGATGGTATTATCAGGGCAGTGTTAGGTGGGTCGGAAAACTGCTAGGTTTGGGGGGGGATACACAGACTAATAGATTAACAGTAGCACCTGGCAGAGGGTGAAAGTGATTCTTGCACTGCTTCTATTGGGATGAGAAGCAGCCTGGAAAACAAACTGTAGGGGATTTCAGAGACTGCTGGGAGTCATTGCGGAACAAGTAAATACATGGGCTGTGTTTGGGTAGCTAAAAATAGGAACAGGTGCATGTATACTTGCATGTACACCAATGCTAGGAGTTTTGTAAATAAATGTGATGAATTTGAGGTGGATCATACTTGTTTGAAATGAAACCATAATTATCGTAACTTTCATCATAATAACAGTATTTAGGTTTAGTCTCAGTTTTCAAAGTTTTGCAGTATTATGTTTAGTTTTAGTAGATTTTCTATCAACATTCTCAACACCACTCGGTCCAGATGAAGAAGTAACAAGTGTAACTTCATTAGATATTTTCAATTCATTATTTTCACTACAAAGACTGCCTTTCTCACCTTCACATTTTCACTTTAAAATAAACTTATCCATAATGGGGTATTAAAATAATCACATGGAAGAATTAACAGGAAAAATCACCACACAACTGTAACCGTGTGCACACGGGTCCCTGCGACCTTACAGAGAAGAACTAAAACAAAATGGATGGTGAATGGCTAGTAATACAACAACTATCAGACACAGTTTGAGTGATTTTGTAAATACTCTGTAGTACTGGCAAAATCTGATTATACTCACATTCTGTTTTTGGATTAATTAAATTTGTTTAAAAAATTTAACTGAGAACAAAATTGGATTATGTGTATTAATTAATCCGCCAAATTATGGGGCAGTAATTTTTTAACCACTAAATTAACAATAATTAACGAGGAAATTTAATTATAAAGCGTCAATATATACTTAAAAATATCATCATTTCGCATTTCTTAATAGCAATAAATAAATATAGAGATAAATTAGTTTTTTTATTAGATAATCTAATCATGTATTTCATTAATTATTATCTCCATAAAGTCTTAAAAAATCATTTTTTATACATTTTTCTAAAATATGTATCATCTCAATTAGAATGGCAAAATTTTTAATCAAATTTAATTAATCCAAAAATGGAATGTGCGTATAATCGGATTTTGCCGTACTTGACACTTCAACACAACACTTTGGAAGAATCATCACTTGAATTGCAATAGTGTACGTACAGCAATACAACAATAAATCATCAATTTATTGGATAAATTGATGATTTATCCAATAAAAAATTGGATAAATCATCACTTAGCTTAATAATGGCAATAGTGTAATTACTACAGAATATGGTTAAGTAAAAAATATGTTTCAGTTGTTCCAAAATATTTTTGTTTCTTGTTAATGACCCTTTTCCCCCTAGTTGAATAACACTGATCTAGAGAAGACTTCAGTTATAGCTCGGACACAGCATGTGTTTGTTAAGGGGAAGTCATGTCTGACCAATTTGATTGGATACTATGATGTGGTCACAAAGGAACTGGATGCAAAGAATAATTTTGATATCATATATTTGGATCTTAGAAAGGCTTTTGATACTGTTTCACATGGAAGACTGCTCCACAATTGGAGCAGTGTGGCATTGGAGGCAAATTGCTGCTGTGGATAAAGGGATGGTTGAGTGGGAGAAGACAGAGAGAGGTAATCAATGGGCACTGCTCTTCGTGGACTAATGTTATTAGTGGACTCCCCCAATGGGTCCATTGTTTTCTGTATTTATTAATGGTATCGATGATGGTATATTGGGCTTAATGTCCAAGTTTGAGGACAATACTAAGGTCAGCAGGGTTCTTAATGATACAAATACAGTACACTGCTGCAACAGGATCTAGAAAAGTTGAGCAGATGGGTTGAGAGGTGCCATCACTACTAGAAAAATTCCTATATATCATTGACTAGACACTGCGAGCTATTCTTCCAGATCATCTGCACTGCACAGAAAACTTCATATCTGCCTGCACAATTACCCCCAGGTTCTTTTCATTGTCTACCGCTGTCAGTGTAGTACTGCATATGGGAAGCAGTAACCCAGAGTAACGTATTAACTCTGTGGTACTACACTGACAGTAGTAGAGAATTAAAAGCACCTGGGAGTATTTGTGCAGGCAGATATGAAGTTTTTTGAGCAGTGCAGATGGTCTGCAAGAGTAGCTCATGGTGTCTTGTCAATGATATACAGGAATTTTTTTAGTATGATAAGGAGGTGATTATGTATAAGGCAAAATGTCAGGCCACACCTTGAGTACTGTGTGCAGGTCTGGAGGCCTCATTTTAAGAAGGATGTAAAGCTGCTGAAACGAGTACAGACAAGGGCAACAAAATTAGTGAATGGAATAAAGGGTTGCTCTTATGAAGAAAGGCTTAAGTTTTGCAAATTACAGTGTCTGGAGACTAAGCACCTGTGAGGTGATCTGATTGAGGTGTATAAAGCCTTGAATGGCTTGAGCATGTTCAGTGCTGATGGGATTCTTCCTCTTGCTCAGAATAACTGCACTCGAAGGCATAAATTCAAATTGAGGAAAGACAGTTGTAGGATAGATATGCAAATGTTTGCCATTAGCCAGCTGTGGTTGATTGCTGGAGCAAACTTCCATCTGTCATTGTAGAAGTTGATAGCTTAAATAGATTTAAGGCAGAACTAGACAAACATTTGGAGCCAGTGGGTGGGTGAAATGAAAAAGGTTTTTTTTTTTTTTTTTTTTTTTTTGGCTGATGCTATATAAGCTTGCTTTCTTGCATCATGTGTGTATGGTAATGCTAATGCCGTTCCTCAAAACTATAGACCCATTTCTGTCACCAGTTGCTTAAGCAAAACCCTGCTTAATTCATTCTCGACTCATATGGTATCTTGACTCCTAAAACCTAATCTCTGATAATCAATTTGGTTTCAGAAAAAATCAATCAACCCTGGATCTCATGGTCAAAGTAAAAACAAACATCAGGAATGCCTTCATCCAAAATGAGTGCCCCAGGTTCCAAGAGTATTTTGAGGCCAAGCAATATTCTTTTGATTTATAGAGTGCTCTTGTTAAGTTATTGAAATTATTTCCTTTTAAAGTTCCTATTTTTCTATCAACAGTCTTTCTTTAAAACTAGTTCTATACTTGAAAGCCAAAGTTAGAACACAGAAAGGAAACACATCTTTATTTTTTCATATATTTCTAGTTCTACTAATCAACTAACACTTCAACCGCTTGCCCTCCAAGCATCACTGTTTCTGGCTCCTCGTGGCAGGGCCGGTAACCTGGGGGAAAAGTTATCCTCCAGTGCTAAAAGAAGTATCCATGGATATAAACTACTATCCACCTCTAGAGCCTTCAAACTCAAGGCCAGACAAACCCAGTGATGATGACTTGAACCAACCGAAAACGCTCCGAAGTGCAGTGGAATGAGATGCCAAACTTTCTGGTGATACTCTCTCTCTCTCTCTCTCTCTGTCCAACCAGCCTGTCAGCAAATTATCTCCATTCGTGATCCAAAGATATTTGGAATCCATTGCTGGAACACCAAAAATGGTTAAACGACTGCAATCCGGAGACCTACTTATTGAAACAGCCAACTCCAAACATTCTGAGTGGCTGCTCAAAACAACATTCGGTGGGCTGCCAGTATCTATTACTCCACACAACACCTTAAATTCCTCGAAAGGAGCCATAACAGAATGGGATCTACTTACAATATCTGAAGAGGAATTAGTTCAACAACTGAGTAATCAAAGAATAATCAGCACCAAATGCATAATGACTAAAAAAGATGGAAATCTCGTCCCAACTAGATCAATCATTTTAACTCTCAGTACCCCAGATTTGCATTCCTGAGTAAAAGTTGGCTATTTAAACTAACGAATTTGGCCTTGTATCCTTAATCCCATTCATTGTTTTAAATGAATAGGACCATACACAAGCAGACTGTTCAGCCTCAAGTCCCATTTTTCCAGACTGCAAAGAAAGTCACCCAGCCTTTTCCAAATCTTATGAAATGTGGAAAACAGAGAAGAAAATCCAAAAATATAAAATAGAGCACCAAGTCACATTCCCTGAGGCACGCAGACATTTATCTTGACCATGTCCAGTCATTCGTATGCATCTCACAATCAAAGAAGCTTTCATTCAACAGCAGCTCAAACAGTTGTATCAATACCTCCCAGCACATCTTTAGCTAACTAGGTTAAAAATACATTATCAAACTCTGGAAAAGACATACATCAAACTAAAACCAGTGAATCGACCAGTACTCCAATTCAGTATCTCAACTGATATCGGACAGTCCCGCATGACAAAGAAAAATTAAAAACTACTAAAGACAACAAGAAACCTGAATCATCCACCAATAGTATGGAAATAGATGTACACTCAGATCATGAGGAACCCATACTAGAACTTCACACAAATGACACTATGAATACCGGACGCCCCACTTTCCCACAAAAAGACCGAAAAAAATGCTCCTCAAACAAAAAACTGTCAGATGGATCATCCTCAACTAAACCTAAATGATCCACAGCATCTTACAATGGAATTGCAGAGGCTTTCGTTGCAACACTGACGATATTCAGTACCTAATTAACCAATATTCTCCAGTTGCCCTTTGTTTATGGGAAACTTACCTAACCTCACAAATTTCTCCTTCGATAAAGAACTATTGCCTTTATTGAAGAGATTGAAATACAGCTAATGCTGACCATGGTGGTGTAGCAGTCCTAGTAAACTTGAAGATCCCAACTAAAAATACCCCACTTCAAACTGAAATAGAAGCTGTTGCTGTCTGTATAACTCTCCATAGTGCAGTAACACTTGTCTCAATCTACCTACCGCCAACCGTACTTACTCTTTAAAAGATCTTGAAGACCTCTTTATACAGATACTTCCACCTCTCTGTATATTAGGGGACTTTAACAGGCACCACCCCTTATGGGGCTCTCCTAAATTATATAGACTGGGTAGCCTAATTGAAAGCTTTTTAGAGGCGCTAAATCTCACTATACTCAATACTGGTACACCAACACACATACAGCTCCCAACAGGACACACCTCAGCAGTAGATCTCTCAATTTGTTCACCAGTAGTGGTCCCCATAGAATGGTATGTAATAAGTGATCCCATGGGCAGTGACCACTTCCAAATAGTATGCAACTTTTTGATAGTACAGACTCTATCAACTCAACCCTGCAGAAATTGGAAATTTGCCAAACAGACTGGGCAAAATTTCAGTCATGAATCACCCTTGATAAGGAAAAAATTCATTCCCAGCATATTGATAATGTGACAGATTACATCATATCATATCTTCTAAATGTGGCTAAAGACACAATACCACTATCAAATCCACCGGGCCGAAAGCATTATAATTAGTGGTGGAATGAGAAATGCACCAAAGCAAAGAGTGCAAAAAATAAAGCCTGGAATTTGTTTCGGCAGTGTCCGAGCACAGTCAATCGCATTATAAGAAATTAAGAGCAAAAGCACGCTTCATACAAAAACAAGCCCAGAAAGAATCCTGGACCTATTTTGCATCCAGTTTTCAGAGAACACTGATCCCAAAATAATATGGAAAAAAAATTAGACAGCTCTCTGTAAGTTTCCTACCATACCTTCTCCAATCCTCTCCTGGAATGGGCAATATCTATCTAATCCCATAGATATAGCTAATGCTTTGAGCAATACTTTCACAGAAATCTCAACAAAAACTTGGCATCATCAGCTTACACTACCTCATTCCAACGATTTAAAAACACTAAAGAAAAGCATGCTATTAATTTTCAAACTGCCCGCCTTCTCCCCTATAACAAACCTCTGCAATATTCTGAACTGTTACATGTCATTAGAACAGCCCGCAACAGTGCTGCCTGGCCAGATAGGATTTATTATGTCATGCTACATCTTGATAACAAAGCTTTGTGCCTCCTCCTGGTCTTTTACAATTGTATATTTTTGGAAAATGTTTTTCCAGCTTCTTGGCATCACTCTACAGTTTTGGCATTCCTGAAGCCTGGAAAAGATCCATCCAACCCCTATAGCTATAGACCCATATCTCTCTCAAGCTGCCTCAGCAAAATCCTTGAGAAAATTATCCACAGAAGACTCGTCTGGATCATTGAATCGGAACAGCTAATGAGCCATAGTCAATATGGCTTTCGTCAAAATAGTTCATGTTTGGATCTTATGGTCAAGGCTGAATTTGCCATTCATAATGCTTTTGTCAAACATGAACATCTAGTAATGCTTTCAATAGATATAGAGAAGACTTTTGATACCACCTGGTAGCATGGTATACTTAGTGATCTTTACTTTCTCGGACTACGAGGCAACCTTCCTATATTTGTTCAGAACTTTCTATATACTAGATCATTTCAAGTTCAATACCAACATGCCCTTTCCACAACTTTCATCCAGGAAGCAGGTGTTCCACAGGGATCAGTACTGAATGCCACTCTTTTTTCTCTTAGAATAGATTCTATCACTAAGCAGCTTCCAAATACAGTTGAGACTTACCTTTATGCAGCTGACCTTTCCATCTCCTGTCATTCTCAAAACATGAGATCTATTGAAAGTCAGCTTCAGATATCACTTAATAAAATGCAACAATGGGCAAGCCTCAATGGCTATCGACTTTCGTAGAAGAAAACGGTATCCATTTTTGTAGACAATGCAAACTTCATCAAGAGCCTGAACTTCAAATTTCTGATGTCTCTGTCCCGGTCATCAGCAACATCCAATTTCTAGGATTAACCCTTGACAATAAGTTAAATTTCCTAGATCATATTAAAAATGTACGGACTTACTGTCTAAAAAAGTTAAACATACTCAGAGCTTTATCTGCCCACATGTGGGATGCAGATCATACCTCCCTGCTTCAGTTATATAGGGAGGTTCATTAACCAGATCCTGTCTCGATTATGGTGCTCCCATCTATAATTCTGCCAGAGAGAGTGCATTATGCTAGCTTGATTCCATTCAACACAGTGCTTTGAGAATTGCAACTGGTGCATTCAGAATGGGCTAGTAAATCGGAATGTCTTATAATGGGGGATTTTAACTTCCCAGATATTAACTGGAACTTGTGGGTTGGTCACTCACACACTAGTCAGACTTTTGTGGATTTATTGGATGATTGTTTTCTGCTGTAGTAGTATGTTCGAGAGGCAACCAGAGAAAGTAATACTCTTGATCTGGTTATCAGCAGTGATCATTCGTGTATTAAGAATTTGCAGATAAAGGAACCTCTAGGTGGCAGTGATCACAGTGTACTAATGTGGGATTTACTTAAAGATTTAATTACCATCAGGGATAAAGGAAAGGGTTTTTGCTTCCCTAAAGGTGAGTACAGTGGTTTCCGACTGTTTTTAAATTCTGTACAGTGGGATAAACTGACGATGTTACCAAAAGTAAATTCTAAGTGGGAAGCATTCAAGGAATTAATCGTGGAAGCTACTAAAAGTTTCATACCTATTAAGAAATATTGTTCAAGGTTTAGGCCTAAATGGTTATCTAATGAACTAATGAGACTCGTAATAGAGAAGAAAATGCATGGGATGCATATAAATTATCAAGCGACTCAGAAGCCTATGGCAGATATAAGCTAGTCTGTATCAGGTGACAAAGGAGGTTAGGCAGGCGAAGGCAGATTACGAGAAATCCTTGGCAAAAGATGTTAAGAAAAACAGCAAGGATTTCTTTACTTATATAAACTCTAAAAGGAAGGGGATGAATCTGATTGGTCCACTTGACATTGAAGGTTCGACTGTTGATGATCCTGCTCAGATAGCAAACAACCTGAATGAGTATTTTGCATCTACAAATGTACATTCACACATGAGGAATTATTAAGGTTTGAAAATGGCAGAAGGTTATCAAATTGTAGCAAGATACTTAATGATTTTGGAGTAACTGAAAGCAAAGTGGAGGAGAAATTGTTGAAGTTAAACATAAGAAAAGCACCTGGGGTGGATGGGATCTATCCACTTATATTAAAGGAGGCGGCAAAGCAACTAAGCAAATCCTTAGCCATAATTATGAGAGCGTCCTTGGACTCAGGGGAGCTTCCCACGGACTGGAGATGTGCAAGTGTATCCCCAATTCACAAAGGAGGATTGAAGGGTGACACGAGTAATTACAGACCAGTTAGTTTAACTTCTGTTCCAGGTAAAATAATGGAGTCACTGGTTAAAGATGCATTGCAGGATCATCTAGACAAGACTGCAGCAATAATTCAGACACAGCATGGGTTTGTTAAGGGAAAGTCTTTTCTGACAAATTTGATAGGATATTATGATGTGGTTACAAAGGAACTGGATGCAAAAAATAATTTTGATATCATATATTTGGATTTCAGGAAAGCTTTTGATACTGTTGCGCATGGAAGACTATTGTACAAATTAGAGCAGAATGGTATTAAGGGTAAGTTGCTACAATGGATAAAAGGATGGTTAAGTGGGAGAAGACAGAGGGTGGTAATCAATGGGTGCTGCTCTTCTTGGACTAATGTTATTAGTGGAGTCCCACAGGGTTCGGTGTTAGGTCCACTGTTGTTTTGTATATTTATCGATGATATTGATGAAGGTATATCAGGCTTAATGTCGAAGTTTGCAGATGATACAAAGGTTGGCAGGGTTGTTAATGACAGTAATGGCAGTGTGCTACTGCAACAGGATCTAGATAATTTGGGCAGATGGGCTAAGAAGTGGGAACTGAAGTTTAACTTTGACAAATGCAAAGTACTGCATATGGGTAGAAGTAACCCCAGAGAAACGTACCAACTGTGTGGTACTACACTTAAGGTGGTAGAAAATGAAAAAGACCTGGAAGTAATTGTGCAGTCAGATATGAAGTTTTCTGAGCAATGCAGACATGCTGCCAGGCAGGTCATGGGGTTTTGTCAATGATATATAGGAATTTTACTAGCAGGGAAAAGGAGGTGATTATCCCTCTGTATAAGGCAATGGTCAGGCCACACCTTGAGTACTGGGTACAGGTCTGGAGGCCTCATTTTAGGAAGGATGTAGATTTACTTGAGCATGTACAGAGAAGGGCAACAAGATTGGTGAGGGGAATGAAGGGATTCTCTTACCAAGAGAGGCTTAAGTTCTGCAAATTGCAGTGGCTGGAGACTAGGCACCTGCGCGGTGATCTGGGTGAGGTATATAAGGCCTTGAATGGGTTGAGCACGCTGAATTCTGATGGGATCCTTCCACTTGTTCAGATTACGAACCTAAGGGGGCATAAATTCAAATTAAGAAAAGACAGATGTAGAATAGACGTGCGGAAATTTGCCTTTAGCCAGCGGGTGGTTAATTGCTGGAACAAACTTCCATCTGTCGTTGTGGAAGTTGATAGGTTGAATAAATTTAAGGAGTAACTGGACAGGCATTTGGAGGGAATGGTGTGATGATTTTTTTTTTTTTGGCTGATGTTGCATAAGCTCATTCACTTGCTTTCTTGCATCACATGCCACTGCTACTACTACTACTACTACTAATGTCGCCAGCACATAGTCTCTACATTGATGCTCAGAAGCCCCCACTAACTTTACGCAGGAAAACACTGTTACTGAAATATGCTGTCAAGATACAAAGTTGTGCTTCTCATCCTGTTCAGTCATACCTTTTCAACCTACCTTTAGAAAACCTATACAGAAACAAACATAAAATATAGTAAAACCAGCTGGTCTTCGCCTTCTTGAACTGGCGCAGGATTAGAATATTTCCATCCATTCTGTACAACAGGTAGCAACTTATACTCAACTACCATGGGCTTCCAACCTGTGACACTTACCTCTGTAAATGGAGAAAGAATATTTTGCAAGCATCAAATGTCAAACAACTTCATGCAGTTCACACTCAAAGATATATTGATTTCTCCCCAATTTATACAAATGGCTCTAAATCTAATTCAAATGTTGGAGCAACTGCAGTGTTTCAGAATACAATTGTATCAGTATCCTTCCATCTGAATTTAGTAACTTTTCTGCTGAATTATATGCAGTCAAACTAGCTTTAGAAAATCTCTATTCTGACTGTTCCTTAAAATCTGTTACTTACACTGATTCCCTCAGCTCAATCATGTCAGATAAAGTTCACCCTGTACTAGATGAAATCAGAAGCTTATTACTACATATTAAAGATCTCCACCAGCTGGTCACTTTTTGTTGGATTCCAGCACATTCTGGTATTTTAGGCAATGAACTGGCCGATAAAACTGCAAAAAATCCAACTTCTTTAGATTTAACCAATATCCCTGTTCCAGCATCAGATTATGAACTAACCGTTCATGCCACTTATCACAATGGCCAGATGGCGCCTCCATAGCCAGGTGGGCAGGAGCAGCAGTGCGTAGCACACGCTTCTTGATTAGACCGGAGTTCGAGCCTGTGACCACCAAATACGGAGGATGCGGAAAGGTCAGGGAATGACTACCGCATATCCCCGGAGCAATATGGCCTTAGTTGCTAATGCTCCTAAAATCCAAATAACTAACAAACAAACAAACAGCCAGCACTCTGGCACTCTCAGACTAATAATAAATTCTTTCAGTTTAAACAAGATCCGAAAATTTGGCACTCCAGTGTCTGTACATCAAGACGAGAAGTAGTAGTCCTTTCAAGGGCAAGAATAGGTCATACCCATCTGACCTACTTTCATTTACTCACAGGAGATGATCCACTACAGTATACACATTGTTCTAACAATTTGACTGTTAAACATATTCTCATTGGCTGCTCCTACTATAAACAAGACAGAACTTCATCCTTGATCTCACATTAATCTTCGTAAACCACTTACTCTTGAAAATCTCATTGGTGATAAGGCAACTATTTCTGAATTTTTTTACTTCCTCAGGGGGCGGGGGCGCCTCCGTAGGCAGTTGGGTAGGAGTGGCAGTGCATAGCACACACTTCTTGATTAGACCAGGGTTCGAGCCCGTGACCACCAAATACGGAGGATGCGGAAACGTCAGAGAATGACCACCGCATATCCCCGGAACAATATGGCCTTAGTTGCTAATACTCCTAAAAAAAAAAAAAAAACCAAAACCAAACCAAACTTTCTCGGGCAAATTGGGCTTTTTAATAATTTCTGATTTCAGATGTTCTTCTGACTTTATGGAAATTTCTCATCTTTTAATGTAATAAGTGAATAGGCACATTATAGCCTTAGCAGCTTATGTGCCATTAAACCCCCACAACAACAACTGAAATGAGCATCTCATATGTCTTGATATGGAGAAAGCCTTCAACACCATATGGTATTTTGGTATTCTGAGAGATCTGCATTCCCTTGACCTGAGAGGCCACTTACCTTATTTCATACAGAAAGAAAAAGCATAGGTCCTTTCAAGTTCAATACTGACAAGTCCTTTCCCAAGCTTATATACAAGAAGAAGGGGGTCCACAAGGCTCTGTTCTCAGTGCCGCATTATTCACAATAAGAATAAATCACATGACTAAAAATATTCCCAGCACTGTGGTTTCGTACCTCTATGCCGATGAACTCACTGTTTCTTGCAATTGCAAGAAAGGTTATTAATTGAAATTTGGAGCTGCCACTCCAAATTTCAGTTAATAACATTGGTGATAAGGCAATTGAAATTTGGAGCGGCAGCTCCAAATTTCAATTAATAACATTCAGCTATGGACGGCACTAAATGGGTATCGACTCTTGTTCAAAATCTAAAGTGGTTCACTTTTGTAACAAATGCAAAATACATCCAGATCCAAAGCTACACTTAAAAAATCATCTTTTTTTAGATGTGAACAGTATTTCATCTCCTTGCTCTGATATTCAGTAGGAAATTGAACTTCACGGAATATGTCAAATATCTACAGATGTCATGCCAGAAAGAAATAAACATACTCAGAATTATTTCTTCAACATCATGGGGTGCAGATAGGTACACACTGCTTCATTTGTATAGAGCCTTAATCAGATCTTGCCTTGATTACAGTGCCCTAGTGTGTATGATTCTGCTAGGGAGAGCATGCTAGTACAGCTTGCCCCTATTCCATATTCTGCCCTGAGGATAGCTATAGGCACTTATAGAACTTCGCCAATTCAAAGACTTTATATTGAAGCTCATGAAATTCCCCCTAAGCCTCAGGAGAAAGATGTTACTTCTCAATTATACAACTGAAATTGACGAAGATAAAGAAAGCCAACACGAGAACCACGGGAAACGTCAGCTAACTTACGCAGAAAATTAGTTTCCCGATATCGCATTGTAGTGCTGCTCGCTCGGTAAACAGATGGTAGGTGTTATTGGTGTGGAGCAGAAGTCGAGAACGGTATATTGATTGACAGGTAGACATGGAAAATGATGCGCTGATTGGTGCATGAACTCAACAGACGATAACATCAGTTTAGTATCACTTGCCCTAATCTCAGAAGCACTAACGGTCACTTTCCTCAATGGTAACTTGTCCTAATTGCACATGCCCTAATGAACACTTTCCATAATGGTGAAAAAAGGTCAAGTTACCTCCTCTTGAATCCCATGGGAGCTTGAACCCCCTCCCGAAGTGGAGGGGATAACCTGACCTTTTTTCTTTAGAATCATGGGTAGACTAGCGCATAAATTGTTTATTAACAAAATATTAATTTTTTATTACTGTATTTTTATTTTTAGACACTATCGTGGATACACACATATCATAACATCAATCAACACCTCAATAGCTATTCACAATATATATACAGGGTGTTTCAGTTAAACGTTTCAGAACTTCTAAGAGGGGTAGGGTACATCCTGACAACTCGAAATCATATAGCAATGTGGGGTCGGAAATGCTTTCCTGAAGCGGTGTTGTACACAGAAGCACCATAAAGAAAAGAGACCGTAAGTGAGAAATCGTTTTTAATAATACATGAAAAGAAGCAAAAGGTACATGGATTAAAGTAAGTGTTCGAAGTTTCTTCCACGGGCTACTATGCATGCCTCACATCTCTGACGCATGGACATCCGAACATTCTGGAATACTCCAGGCGAATTTCGAATTTCTTCGGCAGCTACTGCGATTCTTGCAACCAGCTCCTCAGCATTGTCAACAGGGGTGTCATAAACTAGCGATTTCATATGACCCCAGAAATAAAAATCAAGACATGATAGGTCGGGTGACCGAGCAGGCCAACGCATGGGACCACCACGTCCGATCCACTGTTGACCAAATGTGACATCCAGGTAGTTACGAACATCTCCGCTATAATGGGCAGGGGCTCCATCGTGTTGGAACCACATTGTCTGTTGCATCGATGCAGAAATCTGTTCATTTCACAAAAGTTGTGGCAATACTTGCTGCAGAAAGATCAAGTAGATAGGTCCGGTTAGACGACACGGTAACAGGTAAGGTCCGATGAGGTGATCTCCCATAATACCGGCCCATACATTGACCGAAAATCGAATCTGTGCTGCACGACGGCGTATTGCATGCGGGTTCTCGACCGCCCAGATATGGTCGTTATGCGTGTTGAAAATTCCTTCCCTTGTGAAGGAATTTTCACGGTCATATGAAATCGCTAGTTTATGACACCCCTGTTGACAATGCTGAGGAGCTGGTTGCAAGAATCGCAGTAGCTGCCGAAGAAATTCGAAATTCGCCTGGAGTATTCCAGAATGTTCGGATGTCCATGCGTCGGAGATGTGAGGCGTGCATTGTAGCCCGTGGAAGAAACTTCGAACACTTACTTTAATCCATGTACCTTTTGCTTCTTTTCATGTATTATTAAAACGATTTCTCACTTACGGTCTCTTTTCTTTATGGTGCTTCTGTGTACAAGACCGCTTCAGGAAAGCATTTCCGACCCCACATTGCTATATGATTTCGAGTTGTCAGGATATACCCTACCCCTCTTAGAAGTTCTGAAACGTTTAACTGAAACACCCTGTATATATGAAATATGAAAACGAAAAAGTGGAAGGAGAAAAAAAAAAAAAGGAAAAAACAAGGAAAAACAGTACGTGTACCTGAATGCGCAAAGCAGCAAAACAGGATACATGTATATAAATAAGTGTCACCAATGAAAGTAAAATAAAATAAAATAAAATAAAAATAAAAATAAATATAAAAACATTCTTTTCTTAACATTCTTTTTCTCTTTTTTCTTCAACTAGGCTCGGCATTTTGTGTTTAATAACTTCTCCATTTATATTTATTTTTATTTTTATTATTATTTGATTTTATTTTACTTTCATTGGTGACACTTTTTATATATATATATATATATATATATATATATAAAGAATCTTTCTTTCTTTCTTTCTTTTCCTATTATTTCCTAATGTAACCTTTAAGGTTAGGTCACGAAATATAAGGAAACCTTTTCTATTATTTTCTAATGTACCATTTAAGGTCAGGTTATGAAATAAAACGAGAAATAAAGAATCTTTTCCTTTTTTCGTAACCAAACCTACAGAGCCGTGCCAAGGGTGCGATGAACGAGGCTCCTGCCTCAGATTAAAAGCTGAAAAGGGAGGTGCTAAAAGAAAGATTAAATAATTTCCAATGTTGCCATGATTAACAGTAGAGTGTAATTTTTTTGTTCTTGACTCGGGTACTAAAATGGCTCAGCATGGCCCTGCAAACCTAAATCAATAATATAGTAAAAACACTTGGGAACTCCAAAAATCTGCTTTTAATAATGAGAAAAAAACATAATGAAGAACATAAAAATTAACGGAAATGAACTTTTTCAGAAAAAAAAAAAAAAAATCATGACTACAAATCATATAGTTGGACCTCAATAGCTATTTGCAATTTAAGTAATAATATTCTGAAAAGTATCTTCATGATTTTTCCCATAAATTTAATGCCACATATATTCATTCATGTGACCCATAAACATATCTTTACAGCTGCCATTTAGTCTTTTAGTCACACTTTTTAGTCTCTTCCAGTGGACTTCGATGTTATTCGTATGTGTATGTGGATCTACAAAATGTTCCATGTGTTTCACCGTTAAATGTTTGTAATTCTTTTTTTCTAAGGCCGTGGTATTCCTATATCCATGCCATTCATCTGTTATGATGGTAGTATTTTTCTTCACTACTTTTCTAATAATGCTTAAAAGAGTTTTTGCTTTCTGATTTTTTATGATTTCGTGAAGGCAAATTTTGATTCTCAAATACTCCAAACACCCATTTCTTCTTAGCAGTTAAATTTAGTCCTCTATGATGTTTTGGCTTTACCAATACAGAAACACCCGATGCACCCAACTTAACAACTTTTTTTTTTTAACAAATGCAATTCACAAATATCTCTTAGTTTCTTTTAAAACTTAATTGCTGTTACTTTTGAAATCTCCAGATGGAATTCTGTTGTAGTTACTGGCATGCACGTTGCCAAAAGTATATAATATACCTTATCTTTTTTAATGGAAGTTTTTGTATTTTCCATAAAACTATTTTTTAATAAAGAAACTCGCGCAGAACATTTTTTACAATACCAGAACTTTCCACAAGACTGTTCATGATACAATTAATATTAAAATTAAATTATTTCAATTAAAATAATCATTGCACTTAAAACAGTACGATTTCGGTCTTATTAATTTAGTTTTCATCAAAAATCAAGCAACATTTTATTTTCCTTACAAATTTCTTCCATCTTTAAAAGATTCATCGCTGCTGTTACCTGTTTACTGTTCATTACAAAACTAATTATGCACCGTTCTTTACTCGTAAATACACATCATAATGAAAACCAATTACTGCACATTAGCTTGTTGTCTGTCACACCCACCACCAATCATTTCATTGTTTACCAAGCCTACCTGTCAGTCAGTATATTGTTCTCGACTTCTGCTCCAGACCGATAACACCTACTGTCTGTTTACCAAGTGAGCAGCGCTAGAGTTTCGTATCGTAAATATTCTCCATCTATCCATCCAAAAAAAAGCACAATATATATGGACTCCCAGAGTGCACTTATAGCTTTACAGAATATTTCTTCTCAAACACACCCTTTAATAAAATTCATAAAATCCAAACTGATGCATATCCAAGAACTCCAGCAAGTGGTTATTTTCTGTTGGATCCCAGGACATGCTGGGATCTCAGGAAATGAATGTATGGACTATGCTGTTAAGCATCCATCCAACAGAGAATAATCACATTGTCAAGATAAGTTCCATCAGCGAGCAAGCCCAAACACATAATAAACTCTGCCAAATAAAACCTGAACCGCAATTATGGTCCTCCAGCTTCTTGTAAACAGAATAGAGGAAGTAATCTTAACCAGAGTGCGACTTGGTCAACTTACCCACCTTTATCTCCTCACAGGTAAAGTGTAAAGTGTGTTTAGTTTCAAATGGCACCAGCAGTTCCTACATCTCCACGTTGTTTTCATTGTAGGTGTACCAGTTTGCTGGAATGGCCAGAGATTCAAAAGTGAAGTGTATGGATATTGTGTAAGTGTAGTGTTTTGTATCGTAGTTCATTTGGCCATTTAGCCGCTAGGGCCTATGTAATAAAAGAAAAAAAAAAAAAAAAAGGAGATAATGCTAGAATTGGAAAGGCCAAATATGGATAATAACGTGGTTGAATTTTATCATAATTGAATTTGGACGTATGGGGTGTACGCTAGTGTACAGATTAGGGTGACGGATGATTTTGCATCATCCTAGCCTAGTCAACCAGTTCTAAAGTTGTCTGGAATAAAACTAGAAAAATGAGGGTCAAAAACCATGGGATCAATTTTGCTTTAAAGATACTTGAGGAATATCAACCATCCCAGTAAAGAAGAGCTACAGTTAGCTCTTTCCCTTTCCAAGGCAACTGCTGTTGAACCAGACATCATGCACTACAAAATCCTAAAACATCTTTCGAGAGCAGCTGTAGATCATTTTCTTTTGTTGTTCAACCAAATATTTATTAAAGGCAATCCTTGAACTCCTCACACAAGACAGTTGTAGCATTTTCAAGTCAGGACATGACCCACAGATCTCAAGCAGTTACTGACCCATAGTTGTTTGTGTAAAGTGCTAGAATACAGCCATTCCCCGATTAACGTACGGGTTAATCAGGGAATGGCTGTATGCTACGTAAGTTGGAATTTCCCCTGAATAAGCATTTAGGGAAATTCTGCACTCGCAGCTATGTGCGCTGACTTTGATAGAAGCAAAAAAGAGATGTTTGACGAACATGTAAATAGAATTATTCATTTTTTTTATCTCATGCGCAGGAAATATTACAAAAGTGTACAAAATTTCAAAATTATAAAATTACAAAAAGAGAGAGGAGACAGATATAACATCAGTGAGTTTTACCTTTTATTAACAGAATTAACTCTCTAACCGATAAGCACAGCGCAGCGGAAGTTGAGATTTAGGTTTTTTTTTTTTTTTTTCAAAACACATCACAAAATTTCTCTGCAGCTTCAGAATCAGCACTGGCGACTTCACTGCATAATTTAATGTTTTGGAAACCAGTGCAATGCTTGAACCTATTAAACCACCCGTTGCTTGCCACGAACTTGGCTTGGGGGTTGCAGTACTTATTGTTATCTTCATAAATACTTCTTGCTTGAATGGCCGTTAGATTCAGGGGCACTTGCTTCTGAATCCGATTTTCCATCCGTATTATTATTAGCTTTTCCATCTTCGATATAGCACCTGAATGATGTTTTGTGATCACTATTGATCTGAAATGCGTTGATCCTTTTACATTTCTTTTATACGTGCACTGTCCCTTAAAATAGTATTCACTGTTGAAGCAGTGAGACCTAATTCCATGCAATAGATGACAAACTTTGTCCTGCTTCGTACTTCTTAATTAATCATCTTCATTTCTAAATCAATTTTGTTTCGTTTCCTAGCACTCCCAGTACTTGCACTTTTCATTGGTCCTGTTCCCTTCACCATTGTAATAAGTAAATAGGAATGAAGAGAAGATTCTGAAAATTTATTTATGTTTTTAATATGATTGAAGATTTCAGTTAAGGGAAACTCATTTCACCATAATAACATAAAAACCAACTCAATTCCAGTTGTCGGGATTATTGCAAATGTAATAAGATTGAGTTTACTACCTATTTATAATTAGATGCACTAAAAGAAAAGCCCAATAAACAGGAAAGTGCAAATTGTTTTTATTGTTCTTTGGTAGTGACCTTAAAACAGTAAAAACAATTTGGTAGTGGCCTCTCCCCCGATTATATTCTCCAGCTTGTCGCAGCGGGGGGGCTTGCGTGTCCCGATGACCCGGAGAGCTAAGTCGGCGGTAGCTTAGCTACTGATAGGGCCTCCCAAGCCGGACAGGTCAAAGGGTAGGGGCCAGACTAAGAGAGAGAGAGATACCCCAGCCCTCCAGGTTGGGGGTTGCTGCAACGGGCTAGCTCCTCGTTCAGTGTAAAAAATACACAAATGCTAAACGACCTACAAGTGAAAATGAAAATGGACTGCACTTTCGGAAACGACTTGGCAAACGGAAAAGGACTATGATTTTGGGATGCTGGAATATTCAAGGCCTTTCAACTAAAAGAAACTTTCTTTTGGATGAACTGCAAAAATTCAAGTTAGACATCATCTTGCTATCAGAGACAAAGAAAAAGGGATGTGGAGAGGAAATAATGGGACAATACTACCATTTTTGGAGTGGAGTTGATAAGAGTGAAAGAGCAAGAGCAGGAGTTTCTGCTGTTAAAAAGAAATTGAGACACAACATCAAAAACTGGCAATTTATTAATGAAAGAATGATCTCATTGGAACTGAAAATGTATGGGAGAGAAATATGTATTTTGGGAATATATGCCCCGACTAATGACAGCGCCGATACCTTGAAGGATGATTTTTGGGAGGATCTGAGAGAACTAATAGAAAAAATTCCTAAGAACAAAGAGATATTTCTAATGGGAGATTTCAATGCAAGAGTAGGAACTGAACAAAATAGCAAAGTTATTGGAAGATTCGGAGAGAAAGAGAGGAATGACAACAGAGATAGATTATGCAATCTTTGTGAACAGTTCGACTTGAGAATAAACAACACATTTTTCCAACACAAGGATATCCATAAATATACTTGGGTCACAGAAGACAAGACAAATTAGAGTTATATATTACATTATTTCAAAACATTCAGGGACATATGTATTGAAAGATGTCAGAGTTTATAGAAGAGCTGAATGTGGATCTGACCATTTTCTTGTTAAAACAACACTGAGGTGGAACTAGATTAAGAAAATATGTGTGGACAACCAACAATGCAGGGAAGGAGAAATGTTACAAGTGGATCAATTTAACATTGACCTACTCCAGGACAACAGCATTAGAAACAACTTCACCCAGAGACTGGATGCTGCAATTAACATAGAGATAAAAGGTAATACTGAAAAAATCTACGAATATTTAAAAAATACTGTTAAAAAAAATAGCTCATGAAATCCTAAGCAAAAAGAAGAGCCAAGGAACAAAAAAGATCTGGATTACAGAGAAAGTAAGAGCTGCTGTAGAGGAAAAGAAACTTGCATATCAGAAATGGCTGGGTGATAGGAATGATGCATATAGGAACATTTATGTTGAAAAAAAGAAAGTAGCCAATCGGAAATGCGCAAATTGGGCTTCAAGCAATCAGCGGAATCGTGGAAAGTCCTTAAAGACTTGAGAAAACAGAATAAACACAATGCTGGTTTGCAATTAATACTTTGTAAGACTGGATGGAGTACTATGAAGGACTTTTAAAAGAAGACCGGGAAGAGTTCAAGACGATGGAAGATTTTGGTGTAGAAGACTCGGGCTTAAAAGTTTCTGTTAGGGAAGTGGAACTCCTGCTAAAGGCAGGAAGGAATGGCAAATCACCTGGACCTGGAGGAGTTTACATGGAACTTCTGAAATATGGAGAAAGAGGAGTGGCTGTTCTGATACAAAAACTGTTAAATAGTATACTGAGAGGAGAAGAAATACCGAAAGAAATGATAACAGGATATATTACATCAATTTATAAGAAGGGCGATCGGAAAAGCTGTTCAAATTACAGAGGAATATGCATCCTGAACCCACTGTTAAAGATCCTTGGAAAATGGATCAGGAACCATTTAGAAGCCCGAATCGAGGTATCAGAAGAACAAAGTGATTTTTCAGCTGGGAGGTCATGTATAGATCATATCTCAACAGTATGACAGATCCTTGAAAAATGCCAATCAAAAGGGAAAAAATCTTTATGATTTTCATTGACCTTGAAAAGGCATATGACAGTGGTCCAAGAAAACTCTTATGGGAAGCACTGAAAAAGGCAAATATTGTTGGACAACTGATTAACATTATTAAGAAAATTTACAGGAATAATAGATGCAGAATTAAAGTGGGATCAGCTTTTTCACCTGAATTCCACACTTCAAAAGACTTATTACAAGGTTGTTGCATGTCACCAACACTTTTCAAAATTTATATTGACATCTGCCTAAGATCCTGGTCAAAAAAATGTAATAAAATGGGATTGCCGATTAATAAGAACACCTACATTCACAATTTACTTTTTGCAGATTAATAAGAACACCTACATTCACAATTTACTTTTTGCAGATGATCAGGTGGTGATAGCACAAGACTTAGAAGCTGCAAAGTATGGATGTCGTCAACTGTTTGAGGAATATAAACAATGGGGTCTAAAAATCAGTTTTAGCAAGACTGAAATGTTGTCTTCGGGGCCAGGACACGTTCTAAATATTGCAGGTTTTAAAATCAAACAAGTCGATAAATTCAAATATTTGGGATCAATCTTACAAAGTGATGGATCATCCCAAGCAGAGATCAATGAGAGAATTACAGATGGCAGAAAGGCTATCGGCATGTTAAACTCTGTTCTGTGGAGCAAAAATATCCTAAATAAAACAAAGAAACTTATATTTCAAACGATTGTACAAAGTCTTCTATTGTATGGAGCGGAAACCTGGACATTGAATAGGCAAGCGGAAAACAAATTGCTCTCCACAGAAAAGGATTTTTGGAGACGTTCAGCAGGAACTTCTAGAAGAGAAAGAAAACGGATTGAAGACATAAGGGAAAAAATGGAAGTGAAAAAGACTATTATTGACACCATCAAAGAAAAGTGTCTAACATGGTAAGGACATGTAAAACAGATATCCAAAGGCTGTCCTGGAATGGATACCTCCTGGAAGAAGGAGAAGAGGAAGACCTAGGAGGACATGGATGGATGGAGTACGGGAGTGCATGACAGCCCGAGGCTTAACCAACCAAGACACCTTGAACTGCACTTTATGGCGGGAAGAAATTCCTAACAAGAAAAAACTTTTAGGCTAAGGAAACCCATTGGAAATGGAAACACTCCTCTTGATGAATGGTAGTGACCTCCAGAAATGTGTTTTAGAAGAATATCACAAAGGCATTCAAAATTGATTCTTATAATGGGAACATATGATAATGATGAAAGTTTAGTGCAATTTCCATTATAAAAATGACCTTTTAGAGGGATAAATAGCTTAGTTATATAGCCAAAATTTCAACTTCCGAAGTCTTGGAACGAATTACCAAAAAAAAAAAAAAAAAAAAAAAAAAGTGTTATTGGGTTCACATTACGATATTTTCATGGTATCTCCATTTATTCCTACGGGATGCAAAATATATTTCCATTTATTTAAGTTTTCACCGGCCGGCAACAACTTATGTAAAGTCAAATTTCTGTAAGTCGGGAAGTGGCTGTATATGAATATGATCACACTCAATTGTTGTGGTACTCAGAAGAAAATGAGCTAATCAGACTTGAAACATAAGTTTGTAATGTCTTTCTTTCTGGTGTCCAAACACTACTTTTTTGTGATACCAAGAAAAAAGATATGATGTATATTAGAAATTTTAGAAGATGCGATGTATATAACTT
Organism: Mastigoproctus giganteus; assembly: GCF_048544385.1. NCBI lineage: Eukaryota > Metazoa > Arthropoda > Arachnida > Uropygi > Thelyphonidae > Mastigoproctus > Mastigoproctus giganteus. The sequence continues at coordinate 103,684,742 of NC_143578.1, read as the reverse complement.
TGTTCTGAGGTGACATTTCAAGCTTGAATCAGATCTTCCCTTTCTCACCCCCCCCTTCCATCAAGAGAAATGGGTTCTTCAAAGCTCTATATTAAATGTAACTCTCTTTACTATCAAAATAAACTTCATCACATCAGTGATTTCTTTCCAATGATCTCTCTGTTGTTGACTTCAGCACATTCTGTTAATCTTGCAGTATGAGAGTAATTTAAAGACAGTTGCAACAGGAAAACCCCAGTAAATGGGTGTTAGCTAACAATAATTCAACTTTTCATCACAAAAAGTCATTTATGTCCACTTCTGACATAAACTCAGCCTTCTTTTCAATCCAGGACTCATGCTTTGGAAAGAAATTTTATCCCAGTTAAATATGAAGTTAAATTCTTGGGGATTATATTTGATGGAAAATTTACCTTTCTCAAGCATGCCAATTACAGATGAAATGCTTCAAAGGTGTTATCATCCTCCGCTCACTGAGGTTACCAAATGAGGACCAGTGCACTTTACTTCATTTATATCATATGATGATTGAGTCTAAATTAGATTATGGTGCTCAGGTGCATGTTTAGCCAGGACCAGTGCCCTCTATTGACTTGACCTAATTCACCAATGTGCAATTCACATCACTACTGGTGCCTTTCATATAATTCCTATACAAAGTTTATATGTTGATGCCAATGAACTGTCCCCATCACTTTGCCATCTGCAGATATTTTGCATTATGCAATCAAATTAAAATCTTTGCCTAATCTCCCTATATGACCTTGTGTTTTATACCATGCTGGGAAGAACTTTATATTGCTCATCTGAGAACTAATCAACCATCTGGCCTCAGTATCCAAGAGATCTTCATAAATTTAACATGTCAGTATACATTGTTGCTCCCAGATCTGTGAAAATCCTTCTGCCATGGAGGATCCATTCTGCTGCCTGAGACTTCTCTCTGAAGAACTGGGAAAAGTGGACTACACCATCAGCAGCTTCATACTATACACTGAACTCAGTATTCTGATTTCCTGCCTATCTATACCGTGGTCAATGTCCAAATCTTCTATAGGATCTGCAGCGGTTTCCCTGACAGCATCATATCACATCAAATTCCTCTTGAGTGTAGCATGTACACAGCAGGCATACATGCTAAAGAACTTGCACTAACTCATATTCAAACCATGCTTTATTCTAAGTGTATGATATACATAGACACCATGAATGCCTTGCAGGCTATGCTGTATAAGCCAGCATAGCCTGCAAGTTCCAGTTCTGTATTGATTTTGCAAAATGCACTACTCCCTTTTGGGATCAGATATTTGCTTTTGCTAGATTCTAAGCTATATTAGAATCAAGAGAAACAATTTTTCCAATGTGCAGTAAAATCAACAGAGCCTCTAAGTTAACATCACCGGGGTATTTTAGTCCATACGTTGACTATGCTGATCATGCATTGACTTTCCGGAGTATAACGGCGGCCATTCTGGCATACACAAGGAAGATATGAATAAATATGTCAAATTAAACCTGAAATAGCAGCTTGGGTCTCTAGTGAATGCAAGATATTTAAAAAAAAATAAATAAAAGAGGGCATTCTTGCCCATCTTCCAACTGGGCATAGCCACCTTACACCCTCTTTTTTGTTGAGGGTTGTCAAACTAATAGAGCAAGCTTATCTGCGAAAAGATCTAAACCTCCAAAGCACTTCCTAATTCATTTCACAAATATACGTGGTCTCAATTCTAATCTCAATCACAAATGTGCATTTCCACTTGCAGTCTGCCAAACCCCATGTACTTTTTTCTGACAGAATCTCAGTTATTGGTTGATTCAACCACTTCTCATCTCAGTTGCGCAAATTATTCACTATATAATTCCTTTCGTCTCAAAGGTGGTACTTGTGCATATGTTCGTTCTGATATTCCCTGTCAGAGACTTGGCAATTTGGAATCTCCTCTCTTCGACCTTCTCTGGCTTAAAATCGCTCTACCTCAGTGTCAAATTCATCTGTTGTCTCTACCGTTCTCCCAACTCCACTAATCATTTGGAACTCTTCGACTTCCTCTCTTTGCAACTTGACTTTCTCCAATCCAACTTTGCTAACAGTGAGGTAAATTTCCTTGATGATTTTAATGTTCACAACTCCAGCTGGCTTCCGTTTTCTAGTCAACCGACCCAGCTGGTCGAGATGCTGAGGCTTTTGCAATTACTAATGACCTTGCACAGATTGTTCATTTACCTACAAGAATACAGGACAATCCTAATCATACAGCCAACACACTTGATCTTTTTCTCACAAACAGCCCTTCTAAGTACACGGTCGAAGTGAGAGGTCCTTTAGGCACTTCAGATCACAACTTGGTGATTGTCTCTTCTCCAATGGAACCTTTATCTCATGGCTATTCCCAACCTTGTGTTGTTTGACATTACAAGAATGCAAAATGGGATAACCTGTGAGACTTCTTTTCTTCTTTTCCTTGGTTGGATTACTGTTTCAAAACTTCTGATGTCAACGTTTGCTCAGATTGTGTCAGTGAAATTATTTTTGCAGGAATGGAATCCTTTATCCCACACTCCACTTTAAAATGTTGTCCTTTATCTAAACCTTGGTTTTCCAATAAATGTGCTAAGGCTGTTCAAGAGAAGTTTCATTTTCTGCCTACGCCAAAGCTCACAACAATTGTAAAGCTGTTATTAATCAGTATAAACTAGAGTTTGAACAGGCCAAGAGTAGAAAACTTGCTTCTTGCCCTAATGGTAACCGGGCATTCTGGTCTCTTGCCAAAGCTATTGGCCACAACTTTTGCCCATCTCTGCTCCCACCTCTGTCCAAACCAGATGGTTCTGTTGTCACTTCAGCCAAGGATAAAGCTGACCTGCTAGCATCTGATTTTTCTTGCAACTCATGTATTAATGATCTTGGTAAAACACCTCCCACCATTCCCAACACGCTCCATTCAATGCCTCCTGTGGTCTTCCGTCAAAAGGATGTCAGAAGGATTTTGACGAATCTTGATGCGAAGAAAGCTTCAGGTCCTGATGGTATTTCTCCACTTGTTCTCAAAACCTGTGCTCCTGAACTTACTCCTATTCTTTGCCGCCTTTTTTCACTTTCTTATCCAAAGGTGTTTTTCCTTCTGCTTGGAAATTTGCTCATATCAACTGCCAACTCTTAAACTACCTAGAAACCTTCCGTCTGATCAACGATCACCAGTATGGATTCCTTCAGTGTCGATCCACTGGTGATATTCTGGCTTATGTTACCCATTTATGGACAAATTCAATGGAAAGGTTCGGTGAAACACAAGTAGTTGCTCTTGACATCTCAAAGGCTTTCGATCGTGTTTGGCATAAAAGTCTTCTAAACAAGTTTCCATCTTATGGTTTGCCAACTGTTTTTAGTAATTGGCTATCCAGTTTTCTCTCTGATCGCTCACTGAGGGTGATGGTAGATGGCTCTCTGTCTTCTAACTTCTCCACTGATGCCAGTGTCCCCCAAGGTTCAGTTCTTTCCCCCACTCTTTTCCTCTTGTATATTAATGACCTTCTTCCATTGACTGGAAATCCTATCCATAGTTTTGCTGATGATAACACATTGCATTCCACATTCCATTTTGAGAAACCTTGTCCTGCTCATTCAGCTTCAACTTCTTGAAAATCTGCTACCAATTCCTTAAATGCCGATCTTCGGGTAATACTCCAGTGGGGCAAAGACAACTTAGTTGATTTCAACCCTTCTAAAACTCAATCTTGTCTTATATCTCACAAAAAAGATTCTTCTGCTCCTATGCTTATCTTTAGTGACACTCCGATTTCTAGGCAAAATAATATATCTCTTTTCGGGGATTACCCTGACTTCTAATCTTTCTTGGCACAAGCACATTACAAATATTGCTTCTTTTGCATCTAAAAAACTTGGTTTTCTCTTTCGCTGTCAACTTTACTTTTCTTCCAAACAACTGCTTACTCTGTGTATATCGCAAATCCACCCTGCCATGGAATATTGTTCCCACAACTGGGGTGATGCCCCCAAAACCTCTCTCAGGCTTCTTGATTCCAATCAGAAGAGGGCAGTTAGGTTAAATAATGATTCATCTCTAACAGAGTCCCTCCACTCGCTGTCTCATAGACGTACTGTTTCTGCTGCATGCCTCTTCTACAGATACTTCCATGGGCACTGTTCTTCTGAATTGGCTTCTATAATTTCCGCTCTCTCTTTCAAAACAGTCCGAACACGTGCCGCCACCAGCCAACATCCATTTACTGTCCAACTTCAAACCCACAGAACCAACTTTTCATCTTCCTCATTTATTCATTCAACTGCCGTTTTCTGGAACAACCTTCCTTCATACGTATTTCCTGAAAATTACAATCTACAGAAGTTCAAGTCCAATGTCAACAAATATCTTCTTTCATCTTCTCAACCTCCAACCCAAGCACGATACTAAGTATTATATGTTCTAATACCTCTTGTGTTTGGGGTTTATATTAAAAAAAAATATATATATATATATTTAAATTTTTTTTTTTTTTTTTTAATTATGCAACACACTTAAAATAAATTATTTAATTCCTGTTCCAAGTGTACCATACTATGTATGGTGATACGTATTTTGGATGGGGAAATTATTGATGCCTGTAGCTAATCATCTGATGTGCACCTTTACTTTTATTTAATACAGCAAAACTTTTTATTTTCCTCCTTCCAAAATATACCATGTATAGTGCAGTATTTTTTTAAAAGGAAAAGCGAAAGTTTCATGATTGTTTCATCAGAGTCCCCAATGGCAAATGCCTTTGATGGTACAACCTCTTCTGTAGTAGATTATTACCCATATATGCATTATGAATGGCACAGCTCTTTGCACCACTTAATTTTTTTTTGGTGGCATAATGGTGAAAGTTACTGTTGTCAGTGTTATTTTTGAATGACAATCTAAAAAGTTCTAAAACACATTTATTGAATCATAAACTTCTAATGCTTTACTCTATGAATTGTCAAATTCAAAAACTCTGAGTAATCCATCACTTTACAAATTGCAGTTGCAATTATACCTAACATGCTTATTGTCATTGAATCATGGCTTTTGTGGTTCTGTGGCTTTTGTGGCTCTTAGGCAAGATCCCCATTCAGCACCATCATCTTTAAAATGCTGCTTTGGTGAATGGCTAGTATGAGTCCTCTTGACAGTATAGTGGGTTTTGCTCCTTGTCACTGCTTGGCAGGGTCTGAGTTAGAGTCCCATTGGTGACCACATGCAAGTGTGAATGATGGGCTCTGCACATTGATGGGACAACTCTCTAACCATGTGTGATTCCCCATGTATGACTGCTGAGTCTCAGTGACCTTAGCTTAAAAAAATAAATAAATAATAATAATAATCCCACTGCATGCTAAGATGTGTATTTATAGTATGAATTTTTTGTTTTTATAACTTATAGTATGAATTTTTTGTTTTTATAACTATGTGAGTTATCAAAAAAAATTCTCGAAATTGTGCATGTTTCATATTCAGGGTGCAGTTGTGTAGCCTGTATGTAAGAATGAGTAAAAGGAGGCAAATGGTGGTATAAATGCTAAGTATTTGTCTTTATATAAGCACCCTGATGTATGTGAGGAAAAAAATTTATGAAACATATTGTTCATATGTAGGTGCTATAGGTGTGTATCTGTTGTGGACCTCATGGATAACAGGAGACCCCCCCCCCCCGATCATGTCTGCAGTTGGGGGAACAACTATTTTGGAATTCCCCCACTTCCTTTGTTAATGGCATGCTGATTCCTATTGTTAGGCAGTGTGGCTTGGGATGCTGGCCCTGGTTTCACCTGGTCTGACAAGCGTGGGAATGTCAGGTGCCTCTGACAAGTAGCCAGGTGGCGACTAAACACCCACATAGGGCACTCTGGCCTTTGTCCCCCCCCCTTTTTTTTCCAATCCTAGGGCATTGCCCATTTCACTTCCCAAATTTTCACCTGGTTGGGTCTACCACCCTAAATACTTTCCACTGCTCTTAACGTTTCCCCCTGTGGATGGTGGATGGAAGTCTTCCTATCTTCTACCCGCTTACCCTTCACCTATCCTCCACTGAAATCTCCATGCTCCTTTCCAATAAAAACTTATTTTTTTGCACTCCCTAGTAAACTCAGGCAGTGCCAAAGTTTGAGTCCATTCTTATTGGCCCAGCTACCCACATCAAGGATGAAAATTAGGGATCAGTGGTGTTCCATGAGCCTCAAGGCTAAGTGGCCAGATGAACAATGTAACCCAATACTACACTGCACAAACTACAAAATACACACATTATCTTGCCTTTACTGATTTGTATTACATTCCAATCACAACACAGAATCGGAGCAAATCCCCAGTGCTACACTACACAATCTGTAAAACTGTTCTATATCCCATGCAGTTAGGGGTGTAGTTAGCTGGTCTCAAATGAAGACAGTAGCTCCCAATTAGTTATTCTGCATTTTTCAGCCCACACAAGCAAATCATCCTGAGAATATACTTGTATGGACTTTTTTTGTTTTTTGCTGATGCTTTATAAGCTTGCTGTCTTGCATCATTTGCCACTATTGCTACTAGTAATACACTAGTACAATATCACTTAAGATGCTGATGTTCTTTAAAAACAACAATAGCAATCGAGAAATAAGAGAACAAATTTTCTTATTTTTCAATGTTTTATTGGACTCTCCCATTTTCCTAAACAGCCAAATATTGGCTGGCACTACATAATGGATTGTCAGATTTGAAACATTGACTGTATTGAATATATTCATTATATTGGTAATACTGTACATTATATCGAAATCTGTTTGAAGTAATTCCCTGTTTTATTTTTTGTTTATATTCAAACTGATATATAAATTTATATTTTTGTTAGTTATCTCAGAAAAAGGATGAAGTGAAATTATTACCTGGAAGTCCAAGGACTTTTATTGTAGTTGGAAGGAATCTTAATCAGTGGAGGGCTTATATGGGTCTAACAGATTTTTCAGCATATTTGGAATCTGTTCCAAAAAGTAAGTGGGTTTTGGAAAAATATATCTTGCAATAATAACTTGCGATTTTTATACTTCAATTGATTTTCAAAAAAAGTGTGAAGAAATGTATTTTCTCGCTGCTTGAGCTGGCTCCTTTCAAGCATATGAGTCAGTTGATAATTCCTACATGTAATCAAATCAGTCATGTCTTTTAAACAGTCTTGGTATCTTATGCAAACAAATAATAGGCAGCATTCCTATTACTGGGACCATCCATATGTTACATCTTGCTTATAGAATACAGTCTCAACTACATCATCACTTTTTCAATTTTGAAAAAGTGATGTAGTTGAAACTGAAAAAAAATTATTTTTTTTGTCTTGAGTAAAAAAAAAAAATTTCAAAGTTTATAGGGCTTTTCTTTACTAATTGCTTTTGTAACCACTGTTTGACAACCACACCCATATATTAAGATGGGACAGTTTTTTTATGATATGAAGTTGCAACTGTAATGTCATACTATATCGATATAACTGAGCCGCCTATTCAGCTGTATGTATATACCAAATAAATTTTCACTTTACTTTTTTTTATAATTTTTACTTTTTTAGGTTTAACATTCATTGAAATGAATGTATATGTCAAAATATATATTGCATTTGACCATTATTGGACTTGCACAGGTTTCAGCTTGGTAGAATTCTTTGGAATGAATTAACTGTTAGTCTAGACTTACTATTTAATAAATAACTAGATGTTTTGAAATATAACATGATCAGTAGTACAACCTCTTGCTCATTACAGAGAAATGTCATTGTATATATATAGCTTTCTTTTCCCTCTTTTATATAGTCTTAATAATGCTTGTGTTCACTTGATGTAGTTTCATTATTTACTTCTCTAGGTCACAAGACTTTTCAGCGCTTTCATCTCCACATTTGTTCCTCGGGTCAAGAGAAGCATCATGAATCGACGCCTACATCACCTTCAGCAAATAGCATTTCTAGTTCAACTTTTGGTGTTTCTGCTCCTCTTTCAGCACCTTTAGGTGGCTCTTCAGTTTCAACATCTAATGTAGGTGCAGATATGAGAACCGTTTCATTTGTACCTCGTCAGCGATTGCTTCTGTTGTTTGTTGAAGATAAGGAGGTATGATTTGGTTTGCTGGTCCTAATAATTTTGTTAATAGTAGTGTAATAAATAGAATATCTGATATCAGGATATCTGAAAATTTATAAAATAACTAAATGCTAACTCTACATCACACAAATTATTTTGTTTCACTAATCAAAATCTAACTTTTAATATTATCCTCCTTTTAATATTTAATTTATTCCGTAATACTTTACTTGCATATAAGTCAACATAAATATGAGTATTTCGCTAAAATTGTCAAATTAAGGTGAATAACTTTTATTTCCTCAACTTTACATTTAACTCTGAGTCAGTCACGCTGGATTGATTTTATCCCAGACATTTCAGCAATTTGTGCCTCATCTACTCCATCCACATAGCTGAAATTCCTAATAGCTGTTTTTGAAATTTTTTCTTTGATTTTGCCACTGAAAATTCCAGATATATCTGTTAATTATCACACAATTAGTATGTGATTAAGTTAAGCCTAATATGTTACACACTGATGTGTAGCTGTGATAGTAGTAGTAATAGTAATGGAGGCATGTGGTGCAAGAAAGCAAGTGCATGAGCTTATGTAGCATCAGCCAAAAAAAAAATAATAAATAATAATTTCACACATCCATTCCCTCCAAAAGTTTGTCCAGTTCCTCCTTCAATTTATTTAGGCTACCAACTTTCACAAGGACAAATGAAAGTTTCTGCCATCAATTAACCACCTGCTGAATAAAGGCAAATTTCCACACACCTATTCTACAACTGCCTTTCCTCAATTTGAATTTCTGCCCCCTCAGGTTCAAGGCGTGGCCTGGCCATTGCCTTGTATGAAGGGATAATCACTTCCTTTTCCCTACTATCAAAATTCCTGCATATCATTGACAAAACCCCATGACCTGCTCTGGCAGCCTGTCTGCATTGCTCAAAAAACTTCATATCTGATTGCACAATTACTCACAGATCTTTTTCATTTTCTACCACCCTAAGTGTAGTACCAAACAGTTGATACGTTTCTCTGCAGATACTTTTACCCATATGCAATACTTTGAAAAACGCAAAGTTAAACTTCAGTTGCCACTTCCCAGCCCATCTGCCCAAGTTTTCTAGATCCTGTTGCAGTAGCTCACTGCCATTACTGTCAAAAACAATCATAGTGATTGTTGCTTTTATATGTGCACTTGCTAAATAGTTTATAAATATGGTTTTAAGGTGCTTATTTTAAATTCTTTTGTGAAAGTTTAGTGTAGTGTGATAAGTGGTAGATGACTAGGTGGTAGATGACTCTCATCAACCGGTGCAATACCACCACTTTGCTTATTGGAGGCTTGAAGTGGTGGAACCCACGTTTAGTCTCTAGAACTAAGTTCCGATCAGCCCGTCCCCCATCTCTTCCATCATGCAGTATGATTGATGACTTTTGAAATTATGGTGAACATCGTGGCGAGATCCAATATTCTTTACATTTCAAGGGTACAGCTCTAAAACGGTGTTCGCGGGCCGGCCGCTAGTTAGTACACCGGACCGAACCTATTGGTAACTCTCTAGGAGGCTTCCGGATCAGCTAGTGTATAATCTTGATACCTGTACTCTGCCAGACAGTGACTGGAGGGAGTCCGAGTGTGTATGCGGGGGGGGGCATTGTCAAGGCCACGTTATGTCAAGGATCTGGGTATATCATTTCCAAAAATTTCATTACTTCATACAGCATGTCCCACCCACTTTTTCTTACTATTGAATACACCACGAATTGTCAAACTAATAGAGCAAGCTTATCTGCGAAAAGATGTAAACCTCTCAAACACTTCCTAATTCATTTCACAAATATACGTGGTCTCAATTCTAATCTCAACGATGTCCATTTCCACTTGCAGTCTGCCAAACCCCATGTACTTTTTCTGACAGAATCTCAATTACCTGTTGCTTCAACTACTGCTCATCTCAGATGCCCATTATTTGCTGTATGATTCCTTTCGCCTCAAAGGTGGTACTTGTGCATATGTCCATTCTGATATTTCCGGTCAGAGACTTGGCAATTTGGAATCTCCTCTCTTCGACCTTCTCTAGCTTAAAATCGCTCTACCTCATTACGTCAAATTCATCTGTTGTCTCTACTGTTCTCCGAAATCCACTAATCACTTGGAGCTCTTCGACTTCCTCTCTTTGCAACTTGACTTTCTCCAATCCAACTTTGCTAACAGTGAGGTAAATTTCCTTGATGATTTTAATGTTCACAACTCCAGCTGGCTTCCGTTTTCTAGTCAACCGACCCAGCTGGTCGAGATGCTGAGGCTTTTGCAATTACTAATGACCTTGCACAGATTGTTCATTTACCTACAAGAATACAGGACAATCCTAATCATACAGCCAACACACTTGATCTTTTTCTCACAAACAGCCCTTCTAAGTACACGGTCGAAGTGAGAGGTCCTTTAGGCACTTCAGATCACAACTTGGTGATTGTCTCTTCTCCAATGGAACCTTTATCTCATGGCTATTCCCAACCTTGTGTTGTTTGACATTACAAGAATGCAAAATGGGATAACCTGTGAGACTTCTTTTCTTCTTTTCCTTCATCAGATTACTGTTTCAAAACTTCTGATGTCAACGTTTGCTCAGATTGTGTCAGTGAAATTATTTTTGCAGGAATGGAATCCTTTATCCCACACTCCACTTTAAAATGTTGTCCTTTATCTAAACCTTGGTTTTCCAATAAATGTGCTAAGGCTGTTCAAGAGAAGTTTCATTTTCTGCCTACGCCAAAGCTCACAACAATTATAAAGCTGTTATTAATCAGTATAAACTAGAGTTTGAACAGGCCAAGAGTAGAAAACTTGCTTCTTGCCCTAATGGTAGCCGGGCATTCTGGTCTCTTGCCAAAGCTATTGGCCACAACTTTTGCCCATCTCTGCTCCCACCTCTGTCCAAACCAGATGGTTCTGTTGCCACTTTAATTCAACACTTCTGTTGCCAAGGATAAAGTTGACTTGCTAGCATCCCATTTTTCTTCCAACTCATGTATTAATGATCTTGGTAAACACCTCCCACCATTCCCAACACGCTCCATTCAATGCCTCCTGTGGTCTTCCGTCAAAAGTATGTCAGAAGGATTTTGACGAATCTTGATGCAAAGAAAGCTCCAGGTCCCGATGGTATTTCTCCACTTGTTCTCAAAACCTGTGCTCCTGAACTTACTCCTATTCTTTGCCGTCTTTTTTCACTCTCTTATTCCAAATGTGTTTTTCCTTCTGCTTGGAAATTTGCTCATATCCAGCCAGTTCCTAAAAAGGGTGACAAATCCCTCCCATTCAATTATCATCCCATTGCAATTACCACTACTCTTTCTAAAGTAATGGAGAAATGAATTAACTGCCAACTTTTAAACTAACTAGAATCCTTCTGTCTGATCAACAATCACCAGTATGGATTCCATCGGTGTTGATCCACTGGTGATATTCTGGCTTATGTTACCCATTTATGGACAAATTCAATGGAAAAGTTTGGTGAAACACAAGCAGTTGCTCTTGACATCTCAAATGGCTTTCGATTGTATTTGGCGTAAAGGTCTTCTAAACAAGCTTCCATCTTATGGTTTGTCAACTGTTTTTTGTAATTGGTTATCCAGTTTTCTCTCTGACTGCTCACTGAGGCTGATGGTAGATGGCTCTCTGTCTTTTAACTTCTCCACTAATGCTGGTGTCCCCCAAGGCTCAGTTCTTTTCCCCACTCTTTTTCTCTTGTATATTAATGACCTTCTTCCACTGACCGGAAATTCTGTCCATAGTTTTGCTGATTATAGCACATTGTTGGGTGCCCACAAAACCTCTCTCAGGCTTCTAGATTCCATTCAGAAGAGGGTAATTAATGACTCATCTATAACTGAGTCTCTCCACTCTCTGTCTCTTAGACTTACTGTTTCTGCTGCATGCCTTTTGTACAGATACTTCCACGGGCACTGTTCTTCCGAATTGGCTTCTGTAATTCCTGCTCTCGCTTTCAAAACAGTTTGAACACGTGCAGCCACCAGCCAACATTCATTTACTGTCCAACTTCAAACTCACAGAACCAACTTTTCATCTTCCTCGTTTATACATTCAACTGCCGTTTTCTAGAACAACCTTCCTTCATACGTATTTCCTGAAAATGACAGTCTACAGAAGTTCAAGTCCAATGTCAACAAATATCTTCTTTCATCTTCTCAACCCCCAACCCAAGCACAGTACTAAGTACTTAGGTAGTAAATCAGAGTTGTAATACTCAGTATGTTCTATGTTAATAATAATATTAGTAAAATAATAAGAGGAGTTTACCTCAATATAGTACGTAGAACAGTTCCATATGATACCCTCCAGAAATTAAAACGGAAAAAACTAAAAAATCAAGAACTTACCGGTACATTAGAGTAAATTATAAATAATTAAATAATCAATTTAACACAATTCAAATAAATTTAAAACAATTAATAATCAAATTAACACAATGAAAAGAATCTAATGAAAATATTCAAAACGATTTTCCTTCCTGAATCTGACAACGCTTTTCGACCGTATGTCGTGATCACAGGAATGAAAATTACCGAATCCGGTTAAACCTGAAACTTAAATAGTGATTATTTGTCTTCACGCATGCGCATAAAGGTCCACGCATCGGAGATCAAATATGGCCGCCGAACATTAACAGAATTCTCGTGTAATTTAATTTCAAAGGTTTCTGCAATTAATAGTCACGTATAATTATGTTGAACGTTGAGTATTTTGGCCTCGTTAAATAAAAAAGTATGTTTTTCGTTAATGGCATGAAAGGCTAATTCTGACGCTGCTGAACGAGAAGCACGAACTGAGGCTTCATGTTGATTTACACGAATATTAAGAGAAAATCGCGTCGGACCTTGGTAAGACGAGTCGCAATCACCGCAAGAAATGTTGTATACCAGATCATTAATTTGTGTTGCGAATGCGGAAGGAACCGAGCAATTGTTCAGTATAGTGTGTAACTTCCGTATTGGCCTAGCTACAATTATAAACTCGGTATCTTTAAAGAATCTGTTAAGCTGTTTGTGCCACTGTTCAACATATTGGACAGAAATAAGGTATTTTTTGATATTCCTATTGTTGATTGGTGTAGTATTTTGTACCCTATGTAGTCGTTTTCTCGATACGTGGTTAACGTTTTATTGTATTGATTGACCAAATTGGTAAACAGTGCCGGGTCTACTTCACAATAAGTGGAGGTATCTGACACAACTGAATCTAACTTATTGATATAATCATGTTTATCTAGTATTACCACTGTATCTCCTTTATCTGCCCTCTGTATAATAATGTGAAAAAACAATGCGTAATTGATATTGAATTTGGACTTCATAATGTTCCACAAAAAGATGTATTTATTCAACAAGTTAACCAAGTAGTGAATAACATAAAAGAATCGCGACTTCCTAAATAGAATACACATGACAGTTCAGCTTTACGAGAACTTCAGGAAAATAAGGACATTATTATACAGAGGGCAGATAAAGGAGATACAGTGGTAATACTAGATAAACACGATTATATCAGTAAGTTAGATTCAGTTGTGTCAAATACCTCCATTTATCGTGAAGTAGACCCGGCACTGTTTACCAATTTGGTCAATCAATACAATAAAACGTTAACCACGTATCGAAAAAACGACTACATTACTATGGTTCAGTTGAAGGAATTGAAGTCCAGAACATACAATATTCCTGCACTTTTCGGTCAGGTAAAATTAAACAAGACTGGATTTCCTATTCGACCTATTGTTTCCTACAGGAACTCTGCATTTTCATCCTTAGCCACACATGTATATAACATTATAAAACCCTTTAGACAGGTAATACAATTTGGGATTAAGAACTATGATACATTATTTAATAATCTTAAAGACTGTAGACTCGGCGACAATGACAATTTATTCTCACTAGATGTCATTATATACGAATGTAAACGTTGAATACACATTAGATATTATTTGGGATATGTTAAATAAAAACTCGACACCGATTAATTATACGAAGCTACCTATTAAGGAAATTTTTCACTTAATTAAACTGTTAGTTGAGGCTAACTACATCACCTTTCGAGACAAGGTGTATAAACAAATTTTTGGATTACCAATGGGTTTGAGCCTGAGTGGCTTAATGTCAGAGATCTATCTCTCACGATTGAGCAGATACATTTGACACATTTTCGACCCCGTATCACATACTATGGGAGGTATTTAGACGATGTTCTAGTTATTACCGATAGTAGTACTATCCTAGACATTTTACATTTGTTTAATAATATTCATTCTAGACTCAAATTTACATTGGAAAGGGAGGATACGGATACAAAGTCATTAAACTTTCTAAATTTGACGCTTACCCGGGACTCGAATAAAATACAATTTAGCATCTATCGAAAACCTACAAACACCGGTATGCTTCTACATTATAATAGCTATTACCCGTTCACCTACAAAAGATCGATTATCTTTAATCAATTTCTAAATGCCTATAAATATTCAACGACGGATTCTGCTTTGGACTCAGAAATACAAATATTAACTAGCAGATTCTTAAACAGGGATTATTCCATTACCACAATAAACAGAATTAGGGTACAAGCTAAGGATAGGATACAAAATACTACACCAGTCAACAATAGGAATATCAGAAAATACTTTATTTGTGGCACAAACAGCTTAACAGATTCTTTAAAGATACAGAGTTTAAAATTGTAGCTAGGCCAATACGGAAGTTACACACTATACTGAACAATCACTCGGTTCTTTCCGCATTCGCAACACAAATTAATGATCTGGTATACAACATTTCTTGCAGTGATTGCAACTCGTCTTACCAAGGTTTGACGCTATTTTCTCTTAATATTCGTGTAAATCAACATGAAGCCTCAGTTCGTGCTTCTCATTCAGCAGCATCAGAATTAGCCTTTCATGCCATTAACGAAAAACATACTTTTTTATTTAACGAGGCCAAAATACTTAACGTTCAACGTAATTATACGTGACTATTAATTGCAGAAACTGTTGAAATTAAATTATAAGAGAATTATATTAACGTTCGGCGGCCATATTTGATCTCCGATGCATGGACCTGCATGCGCGAAGACAAATAATCACTATTTAAGTTTCAGGTTTAACCGGATTCGGTAATTTTCATTCCTGTGATCACGACATACGGTCGAAAAGCGTTGTGAGCTTCAGGAAGGAAAATCGTTTTGAATATTTTTATTAGATTCTTTTAATTGTGTTAATTTGATTTTTAATTGTTTTAAATATATTTGAATTGTGTTAAATTGATTATTTATAATTTACTCTAATGTACCGGTAAGTTGTCGATTTTTTTCGTTTTTTCCGTTTTAATTTCTGGAGGGTATCATACGGAAGTGTTGTACATACTATATTGAGGTAAACTCCTCTTATTATTTTACTAATGGTACTAAGTACTATAGGTTCTAATACCTCTCGTGTTTGAGGTTTACATAAAAAAAAAAAAGTTTCATCTAGTTAGAATATTTATAATCAAGGAATGGTAATATTTATGCTAAATTTGCAATAAGTCTGTTTTGACAGTTTGGGCATTCTGTGTTCTAACTGTCAATTCCAGCTGCTGCCTATAAGCAACTGCCTATGCTTTAGCATACCACTGGTATTTGAAAGTTTGAAGAACTGCTTTTTAAATTCTATAAGTCATGGATGCAGGGGACTAATTAGATGGATGTGTTTGTCATATTGATTAGTTCTAATTTTGGGACAAAATATCACTTTATCGGAAAAGATATAGATTTTTAAAGACTTTGAGTTTTAATTAGTAAAGGCCTATACAGCCATATAATAGTGCCAGTGCTGGAGAAAGACATTGTGAACTACTCCAGTATTTTTAACCATAAAACTTTATTAACAAGATCAAGAATAAATAAATCTTTGCCGACCTCTTCGCCTTGTGGAACAAGGCAAAGAGGTCAGCAAAAAACACGCTGGTTCGACACCATCAAGAGTGATGCTGGCATGAACATGAAGGACATGAACAACAATATGTGCACATATTTATTGGCATCTGTCATCTACAGTTTTTGACAGTAAGTTGGCTTTAGCACCATGTTGTTTTCCTCCAATCAGTAATGCTCTCAGGATTTATGACATTGATGCATCATCTGGAATCAAACTGTTGATATGTGCACTTCACATTTCATGTAGCAAGTGCTCCTGTTACTGACAGACTGGCATCTAACTGCATGCATTCATTAAAGTACATGGTTTTTAAATTTAGATTTTTTCCCTGCAGAAGGTATAAAGGGAGTTTTAATTCCAAAAATTAATAAAAAAATGTATTTTTAAAATTGTTGCGGGGGGGGGGGACAGCTGAAATGAATAGGTGTTGTTTTTTTGTTTTTCTTCCTTTTTGCTGATGCTGTATAAGCTTGCTTTATAGCATCATTTGCCATTACTAATACTAATATTAATGCCAAAGGATAATTTTCTTCCAGTAAAGCAGAAGATATAGCATGTAAACACAAGGAACAAAGAAAGACTTGCAATTACATGAAGGTAGACTGAAAAGCAAAATATCTTATTACAAAAACTTCCGAAGGATTAAAGATAAATCAAAAAAAATAAACATACTTATAGAAAGATTATTTTTAATTTTATGTATACTTTTGTACATATGGTCCACCTATCTCTGTTTTTATTATTATTATTATTATTATAGATTTTGCAGCATAAGCCTCAGGTGCAAGAAAGCTTGAGGCTTATGCTGCACCAGCCAAAAAAAAATAATTCCCACCTTACCCAGAGAGAGAGAGAGAGAGAGAGAGAGAGAGAGAGAGAGAAGAGAATCACCAAGAAAGCAAGAAAGAGAAGGATGATGATATCCAGCTCAGGCTGGGTTTGCCGAGCCCATACTCACCAGATGTGAGCCTTGTTTACCACTTTATAAAGGCTTAAAGGCTAACCATCTCTTCATGGCTGCTTTATTATTGATTGAAGTTTTTCTTTTGCTCTGGAGTTCATTGAGCTTCAGGAGCAAAAAAAGTAACATGCAGCAAAACTGGGCTATAGAGATGATGCTGAACAACTTCAAATCTGAGTTACTAAATTTTTGCCAATGTTGCTTAGCTGCACTGAGGTTGCATATTGTTATGTTGAAGCAACAGTGCTGTATTACTTGGCCTTACTCGTTGATTCTTTTTTTCAGCTTGTCCAGTGTCTTATTATACTGGACTCAATTGAGTGTGGTCCCTTTTTTCCAGAAATTTATGGTAGCACCCATAGCTCCCAGAAACAAAAAGTCAACATCACCTTTTTGGCTGATGCTTCGACTTTGAATTTTTTTTGGACATGGAAACCACTTGTGATTAGTATTTATGCTTTGGGAATTCCAGGGAATTCCTAGGATTAATTTTTAAGTTTTTTTTTTTTTTTCAGGAATTCTCAATAAAAATTTGGGTATTTGCCAGGAAACTAAATACATTTTTATTAAAGAAATATAAATAAATTAAGATTTTATCTTGTGATATTTTCTAAAGATTACACTGTTTCTTTCACCCATACAGAAAAAAACATTTGTTTTTTATATTTTTTGTAACAGATTACCAACTTTTTATAAGTAATAAAGAAATGTGAGATCTGAAATAATAATATATTGAAAATGCTTAATGGGCAAGTTTGTTTTTATAAATTTTACTGGGAAAATTTGTTTATAGTGAATTGGACTTTTTGGTTTAATTGGAAATGTCAAACTGAAAAATCTAGATGAGAACTGTTCTAAAATATTTGTTACATTTATTATTTGAATTGTATGATAAGTATTTATCTGGTTAGGCACAAATGATAAAAATTATAATTCTTATGAAATTGTAATTTATGTTAAAATTGTGAGATTCATCCTTGTATTATAGGAATGAGTTAAAAGAAAAGAAAATTGTGGCAATAGAAAACCAATCTGAAGGTTGGAATATTTTATAAAATCAGAAACAGAACCCAATTATGCAAATTGCAAAAGAAAGTTCAGCTGAATGGAACTAGTGGAATGTTGAGACATTTAACATTGCATGGAATTAGTTTTGCACCTAGCTCATTGATAAAAAGTAAGAAAACATCACATTCCATCATTTACATATCTAAAGCAACAATCAATGAATGACATTGTTGCTAGGCTCACTGCACTGGATGGATTGTCCATACAATAGATAATAAGACTGCAATTTATTCAACAGTCAATTGAAAACAAAGGCTAAAAAATGAAGCAGCATTAATGCAACTGATTATGGACTCATATCACCTTGTACATGACAAGAAGGTTGATGAACTTGAACAATGGTTTAAAGCACTTGAAAAAATTAGCTTGACATTGGATGAGTGGACTTGCCCGTCTTCGTTATATGAGTGTTAATGTTCACTACAGAAATGGGAATTAAGGAAAACAAAGATGAGAAAAGCGAGTACAAATTGGAAAGCAAAGAGCGTGGTGAAAATTTTTCAGACAACAGAATTACTGATGATACTTCCAATTTTTAAGAATTGTGGACAGAAGATTAACTTTACAATGAGGAAATCAAGATTCCCAAATAAAAAAAAAGACAAATAAAAAAAAAAACAATAAAAAAAGATATATAAAGGTGGTTGGTTGGTGGAACAGACTTCCATCCCTTGTAGTGGAGGTTGATAGCCTAAATAAGTTTAAGGCTCAGCTGGACAGGTATTTTGAACGAACAGAAGGTTAAGTGGGGTTTTTTTTTTTTTTTTGGCTGATGCTGCATAAGCTTGCTTTCTTGCATCAAATGCCTCTACTAATGCTAATGCTAAATATATATATATATATATATATATATTTATTAGCACTGGAGTATATATATAAAATATATAAATATATATATATATATATATTTTTTTTTTTATGAACACCCAAAACACGAGATGTATTAGAACCTATAGTACTTAGTACCGTGCTTGGGTTGGAAGTTGAGAAGGCAAAAGAAGGTATTTGTTGACATTAGACTTGAACTTCTCTAGACTGTAATTTTCAGGAAATACGTATGAAGGAAAGTTGTTCCAGAAAGCGGCAGTTTGTTCTGTGAGTTTGAAGTTGGACAGTAAATGGATATTGGCTGGTGACGGCACTTGTTTGGACAGTTTTGAAAGAGAGCTAGCAGGAATTATAGAAGCCAATTCGGAAGAACAGTGCCTGTGGAAGTATCTGTAAAACAGGCATGCAGCAGAAACAGTACGTCTAAGAGACAGAGAGTGGAGAGACTCAGTTATAGATGAGTCATTAATTACCCTAATTATCCTCTTCTGAATGGAAGAGGGTAATTAGGGTAATTATCATAATTACCCTCTTCTGAATGGAATCTAGAAGCCTGAGAGAGGTTTTGTGGGCATCCAACAATGTGCTATAATCAGCAAAACTATGGACAGAATTTCCGGTCAGTGAAAGAAGGTCATTAATATACAAGAGGAAAAGAGTGGGGAAAAGAACTGAGCCTTGGGGGACACCAGCATTAGTGGAGAAGTTAAAAGACAGAGAACCATCTACCATCAGCCTCAGTGAGCAGTCAGAGAGAAAACTGGATAACCAATTACAAACCATAAGATGGAAGCTTGTTTAGAAGACCTTTATGCCAAACACAATCGAAAGCTATTTGAGATGTCAAGAGCAACTGCTTGTGTTTCACCAAACTTTTCCGTTGAATTTGTCCATAAATGGGTAACAGAAGCCAGAATATCACCAGTGGATCAACACCGATGGAATCCATACTGGTGATTGTTGATCAGACAGAAGGATTCTAGTTAGTTTAAAAGTTAGCAGTTAATTCATTTCTCCATTACTTTAGAAAGAGTAGTGGTAATTGCAATGGGACGATAATTGGATGGGAGGGATTTGTCACCCTTTTTAGGAACTGGCTGGATATGAGCAAATTTCCAAGCAGAAGGAAAAACATCTTTGAAATAAGAAAGTGAAAAAGGCGGCAAAGAATAGGAGTAAGTTCAGGAGCACAGGTTTTGAGAACAAGTGGAGAAATACCACCGGGACCTGGAGCTTTCTTAGCATCAAGATTCATCAAAATCCTTCTGACATCCTTTTGACGGAAGACCACAGGAGGCATTGAAAGGAGCATGTTGGGAATGGTGGAAGGTGTTTTACCAAGATCATTAATACATGAGTTGGAAGAAAAATGGGATGCTAGCAGGTCAGCTTTACCCTTGACAACAGAAGTGTTGAATTGAAGTGACAACAGAACCATCTGGTTTGGACAGAGATGGGAGCAGAGATGGGCAAAAGTTGTGGCCAATAGCTTTGGCAAGAGACCAGAATGCCCGGCTACCATTAGGGCAAGAAGCAAGTTTTCTACTCTTGGCCTGTTCAAACTCTAGTTTATACTGATTAATAACTGCTTTACAATTGTTGTGAGCTTTGCTGTAGACAGAAAATGAAACTTCTCTTGAACAGCCTTAGCACTTTTATTGGAAAACCAAGGTTTAGATAAAGGATGACATTTTAAAGTGGAGTGTGGGATAAAGGATTCCATTCCTGCAAGAATAATTTCACTGACATGATCTGAGCAAACGTTGATATCAGAAGTTTTGAAACAGTAATCTGATGAAGGAAAAGAAGAAAAGAAATCTTACAGGTCATCCCATTTTACATTCTTGTAATGCCAAACAACACGAGGTTGGAATAGCCATGAGATAATGGATCCATTGGAGAAGAGACAATCACCAAGTTGTGATCTGAGGTGCCTAAAGGACCACTCACTTTGACCGTGTACTTAGAAGGGTTGTTTGTGAGAAAGCAAGTGTGTTGGCTGTATTGTTATGATTGTCCAGTATTCTGGTAGGTAAATGAACAGTCTGTGTGAGGTCATTAGTAAATGCAAAAGCCTCAGCATCTCAACCAGCTGGGTCTGCGTGACTAGAGAATGGAAGCCAGCTATAGTTGTGAACATTAAACTCATAAGGAAAATTATCTCACCGTAAGAAAAGTTGGACTGTAGAGAGTCAAGTTGCAAGGAGAGGAAGTCAAAGAGCTCCAAGAGATTAGTGGAGTTGGGAGAACAGTAGAGACAATAAATAAATTTGACCAAATAAGGCAGAGAGATTTTAAGCCAGAAAAGGTCAAAAAGAAGATATTCTAAATTACCAAGTCTCTGACAGGGAATATCGGAACGGACATATGTACAAGTACCACATTTGAGACGAAAGGAATTATACAGTGAATAATTTGCGCAACTGAGATGAGAAGTGGTTGAATCAACCAATAACTGAGATTATGTCAGAAGGAGTACATGGGGTTTGGCAGACTGCAAGTGGAAATGGACATCATTGAGATTAGAACTGAGACCACATATATTTGTGAAGTGGAATAGGAAGTGTTTAGGATATTGGACTAGGATATTTTTGCAGTATGAGCACTAGGATATTGCTGCAGGCAGTATGACCACTTTGACTATTTCAACATTTTCCTGTCAGGAACGACTTTTCGCAAAAAGAGGTGATAAATCAGACTGGAAACACATTGCAACTTGAACTGAATTGCAAAACCTGCTGTTCAATTCTTGATCCAATGATTGATAGAGTAATTCTTCTAGCACAATTGATCAAAAAAAATATTTCAAGTATTGAAATTGATTTAATATTGGAAGAACATCGACATTTCACTGCTGAAGGAAATATCTCAAGCACTGAAGCCTACTGAACTTACTACTAATGCTTTGAGTAAGATAGGTGCTAACCTGCTAACAGTGGAAGGAGTTTTTCATTTTCTTTTTTTTTCAACACCACAAAGGCAAAATACAGAAATTTAAAGAAAGCTAGAATTTTCCATTCAACATCAGTTCATTCAGAGAAGAAATAAGAATATTATTTCAAGTTTACAATTTCTTCATGATGCACACATACTTGAATGTCTGTAAAATGATTTTTAATTTTTTCCAATGTGTACACAAATGATATAATCAAGCTGACCAAGAAACTCCTTGAGAGATTATTTGAAGTAAATGAAGAAGAAACTGAATCATTATCATTGTTTGAACCTAGCTCTAGTGATAATATGGAAGAAGATATGATATTAGTTTTGAAAAAAAAGAATTCAGCACCTATTATCGCTACAGTAACAATGACATGTTGAAATCACTTCAGAAAGAGTTTGATATATTTCAGGCAACAAAAAAACGAACGGCAAATTTGGATCTACTGTACAAAGCTTTGTTGTCAATACAACAACTCATCAACTGAAAGTGAGAGGTGATCATTCTCTGTTGCAAGCTCATTTTGTTCTAAACTCCATACCAGATTAAATGACAATGCACTCAGTGGTTTTTGCTTCTTGAAAATATATTTTTTAAAAATGGATAAATTGAACAATAAATAAATTTATTTATCAGGTTAGCTAAATCACACTCTTATTTTAAGACTTCTTTTTATTTCCAGTGCAGTGTTCATCACATTTAATAAAGAGCCTTTTTATAGCCTTATCCAATTCAAATGATAAATATATTTATTTTAAGAGACCTATAGATAGAGTTGGTTTAAATTTGAAAGATTCAAATTTCCCGGGAAGTAAAAAAGGCTTGGGAAGCATAATCCCTACCTTTGACTTATAAAACCCACCAATGAAAGATGCTGAAATCAACAGTTCCTTCCTTAAATGTGGCTAGTAATTGGTGATCAATTTCAAGAGGCTTAACATTTTCTTTAGTTAGAAATTTAACAATTGTATATTGTTTGAACCACATGATCAAAAGTTGCTTCCATTTAACATAGTGTAATTTTTAAATGTTCAACCACATATAATAACTATAAACTGTTAGCTACATGGAGAACCTAGTTATCTGAACTAAGAGGCATTGCTTTCAGGCTGCCCTCATATAAGTAATGGAAAAATGGGTAAAGTAGCAAAGTTTGTGATTTTAAAAAATTTAATCTGCATTTATCTATGAATATATATATATTTAAATAAAAAAAATTCAGTCCTTAATCTTTTTTATCCTACCTTATAAGTTGGATAGCCTGTGTTATTAATAATTGTAAAAACAAGTAATGGAACTCTTAAGTTTACTAAAATTATGTAACTTGCATTTATAGCATAATTTTACTGTGGACTCACCACTTTAATTGTAATAAATCTTCTTAAATCTTAAATGTAATAAAGAAATAAAATCAATTTTCATTTATTTTATCTTCAAATAATATTTACTTTCCTACAGCTTATCCTTTACCTCTACAATTGGTCACTTGATCAAGCTAATAACCTCTGTAAATTAATGTCCCTGCTGGTCCAGTGGCATACTTCTCGTGCCTTAGTTTTGCACAGCATTACCTCACAAAAACTTGGATTATTTCACTCTCAACCTTTAAGCCGCATGGCTCAAGCTACAAAATCAGAAAAGCATGACAAATCCCAGGTAAGTTTAAAGTATATTTCTTATTTATGTTGGTCAACATTTCTATAAACTTCTTGTTCATATGGTTGGAGAGACAGTTACACAGACATAATGAATCAGTTGCAGTGTTCTCCCCCAGAAAATTTTTTCAGCTGGGTGGCATTATGAAGTAGTCGGATGGTGAAGTGTAATACTTCGCAATATTATAACATTTTCTGTTATTTATAAATGTGACTTAAGCGATCCAGAGCAAAAATTAAATGCATAATTTAACATTATATTGATTTAATGATAATTTTTGCTACAAACATTGAAAAATTTTATGTTGGCTAGTGTTGTATTTTTTAACTGAAAAATGAAAATTCCAACACATATATATAAACACACTAAATTTAACAAATAAGGTACTTTTTATTTAAAAAATAGAAAGTTTTTATAACAAATAAAAAAAAGAATTTTATTAGAATTCGATGTAAAAGAAATAATAATGAAAAATATTTAAATTTAAATGTTTTCTGATTTAACTTCTTACTCATTATGGGTTCTTATTTTATTGCAATATATATTATTATATTTGTGCACCTGTACGGAGACAAAGAAGACGCCACGTTAAATTCTGTGAACGTTGTTCACAGAATTTAACGTGGTGTACTAGCTTGCGGAATTATAATACTGAGCTTGCTGTAGAGATGGCTACAGATTGAGTGAGTCGATGCACTGAGTCGACTCAGAAAGTGTCCGAAAGATATGAATAACAAAAGTGAATCTGATTGACTCAGTGAATCAGAATTCAACCAACATGTTGACGCCATAAACCAACTGGCACCTTATAGCACACAACAATATTCTTAGTAATCTGGATTCACAGCATCGAACTATGCGATGCCCACATGACGTAACCACTATTTGACCATCGCACTGCAATGGTCAAATAAAGTGTAAAGTGTGTTTAGGGTCAAGCGGCACCAGGGGTTTCCCCCATCTCCGCGTAGTTTACATTGTGGGTGAACCAGTTTACTGGAAAAGCCAGAGATTTAAAAGTGTGTGGACTTTGTATATGTGTGATGCCTTGTACCGTTGTTCATCTGGTCATTTAGCCGCCAGACCTCTACTGAGGCCCGACGTTGCCCCACTTTCGCCCCATGGAGGCAGACCAGGTATCCACTTGAATATAGTTCACTCTGGCAGGTCCTGCCACCTAATTTCCTGAGATTTCAGTGGCTAGGACCTAAAAAAAAATAAATAAATAAATAAATAAATAAAATAAAATAAAAAATAAAAAAAATAAAATAAAATAAAAAATAAAAAAAATAAAATAAAATAAATAAAAATAAATAAAAAATAAATAAAAATGTGATCACGTTGAGGAGGAAGTGCTAGGAGGTCAAAAGAAATGGTGGGCGAAATTGATTTTCACTTGTGGAATTTAGATTGTGTGGGGTGTTCACTAGCGTGCAGGTAGAGTGGGGAGGGAGACTGAAGACTGGGGGGGAGATAGATAGAAGTATGGAGCCGATAGGGAAGACAACTCCAGTTTACAGTGGGGCATGCCCGTGCCCCACCAGAAGGAAAAGAAGGGGTGGCGAGAAGGGGAGGTGACAGCAGGGTTGTCCCCTCATCCCCCGCCAGGGAAGGGTAGAAAGTAGGCCAGGCAAGGGAGCTGGCCTATTCACCAACAGGGCATACATGTGGGGGTGGCTTCAGTCGGGCGCCAAGGCGTCAGGGCTGCCCCATTTGGTATTCCCAGGAGTGGAGTGAAGATATCTCTGTCCAGGTTTTCAGTCCAGGTCTGTATGACATTTGTGCAGATCATGCTTGGTCTTTTATTAAGTAGTTACTCGTGGGATCCAGGTCCATCCACTGGTGGATATTCATTAGGATAGGCTTCAATCACAGTCAGGGTGGACTCCCGAAGGTCCGATTGTAGTCAATGCGTTTGGTTAACAGTTCTCAAATGGAATCGGTGTCCTCCATCGGTCAGTATTTGGGAGAGTGCAGTTCAGGCACAGTCCAATGGTCAAATAGTGGGAGATCTTATAACTGCATAGGTAGGTTATGTACTGGAAAGCTGAGTTCTTCCAATCTTTTGGCATTCAGTCACAATTCCAGCTGGACTTGGCATCTGCTCCTGTCACGTTGACCTAGATCACATAGTATATTTGAATTAATATTGATCGAGATCAGTGAGCAGTACCATACGGTACCGTTAGAATCGCTTAAATTTTAGCCGGGCGGTCAGTTAAATTCACCGGCCGGTGTGCCCATTCGATAGGAACTGTGGAGAACACTGAGTTAATATTTCTTCATTTCTGCTTTTAGATAACAATAGATGTGCAATATATTATCTAAAAGCATAAATGAGGAAATTATGCAACTCTAAAGTCTAACTGACATCATTCTACTATTAATAGGATTATATCCAATAAGCGACCTTGAATATATTTCTTATTCAATATAACAGTGACACCATGTTCTTTTACTTGGTCACTTCCAGAAAAAACAACCAAAGACCCATTTCTAGTTTTGAAATAACCTTGTCCTGTCCACATGACTTTGGTTGCTCCTAAAATGTCAATTTTGTACCTATCCATTTCATTTATGACCATTTCCATCTTGCCTTCTTTTAAACTTTTTACATTCCATGTGGCCATGTTTATCATCTTCTTTCTTAAATTTAGTTTTGCAGGACACAGAATGACATCTGTGATCTGGTTTACAGTAGTTTTTTGGAGTTGTTTTTGTTGTGGTCAGATGATATGGTGCAGTATCAGATAATATGGTGTTATATCATTGCCTTCCACATGGCGGATTTTGAAAGGGGCCGGCTTCAATCATAGGAAGAGTGATATGGAGTGTTTTTGGTTTGAACGTCATGGATCCCATGAGATGCTAGGGAAGAGAAAGTTGACTGCAGCAGAGCCCCACTTACTGCAGAAAGGCTGGTTACAACTGGGCTTTGCCTGGTTCCTAGAAGTTGTTTGGAACTGCATCACCCATAGCCATTCATCCTTTAGGCATGCCAGCCACCGTAGGATTGGGGATTTTTTTTGAGGTTTACTACTCTAGATCCACCATCTTTTGTGTTAACAAGGTCACCTTGGGAAGGGTATGGTTCTTCACCATGCAAGGAGAAGCTATGTATGATGCATCCTTACCCCTGCGACAAGTGAGGATAGTACTAAAAGTGATGGTGAGATGTAACTCTGTCCTCAAGACCCTTGGCACCTCAGTAGATGATGATGAAATCTCAGAATGCCCAGAAACTGTTGTAGCAGAAGAGAGTGTTGCAAAAATGAGACATTAATCCTGGAAGGTTGTTGTATTAGCATCAGAAAACTAGCTGCAGAACTCCAAATTAGTGTAGAGTCTGTGGAAAATATCATCTATCAACAGTCACATATGAGTAAAGTGTGTGCTAGATTTCTGACCCCTTACCAGAAGAAGTACAGAGCACAGCATGCACATGAAATGCTGTCAATATGCTAGAAAAGGAAAAGGAATTTTTTTCACAGCTAGTCACCATGGATGAAACTTGGATCCATCACTGTGAAACTGAAACTGAACAAATGTCAAAACAATGAAAGCATGCAGAATCACTACCACCCCCACCCCAAAAAAGACAAAGATGCAACCAAGTGATGCTATTAGTTGTTTTGGGATCAGCATTGTGTAATACTAACAGATTACCTTCAAATGGGCTGTACTGTGATGGCAAAATATTATTCCAACCTCCTCATAAAGTTACTTTTATAGTAACTTTATGAGGAGGTTGGAATACGGTGCTATAAAATAAAAAAGATGGGGAAAGCTGTGAAAAGGTGTGCACATGAATGTGGTTTGAAATATTACTGCATCCTGCTTATTCCCCTGACTTTGCACCCTCAAATTTCTTCCTCTTTCCCACCCTAAAGTCCTTTTATTATGGAAAACACTTTTCTGCTGATGACGAGATGATTTCTGCTGCCAAGTTGTGGTTTAAATGACAGTAAGAGGACTTCTACAAAACTGGCTTATGGAAGTGTATTGAAAGGTGACAAAAATGTATCATTTTGTTTAGTGACTATTTTGCAAAAGTGTAATATATGGTGTTTGTTCCAACCTTCTATCACAGTTAGTTCTGGGTGTATATAAATCTTTTTTGAACTCCCCCTTGATTACAATTCAATTGATATGCACTTAACAGATACACTTAAAAAATGTGCTAAACTGCAGTGAAATTTTTTTTCAATGGAAATATGTTGCATTTGGTATATTTTAATACTGATTTCAAATATGCAGTTCATTTTTTCTCTAGTATCCTCAGTTTACAAGGTATATTTCATATTTTGTTTGTCATATACAGGTATACCTCACTTAAAAACAGTTAATTTAGTGACATTTCATTATAACTTGAATTGAAATTTGCCATCAATATTTGGTTTACACACCTCTCACTTCATTAAAATAACACCTTAAATAATTTCCTGAAATGTTTAAAAGTGTACCATCAAACAAGTGTACTCCAAGCTTAGACAAAAATCATTATCGTGACATGTGGCACGAACTTGAAGCATTATTTAGTAAGTATAAGGTACTCTATATGCCATTTTTCCTTAAATAAATTTTCTGTTTATACTCCAGGGCAACCACATAAGAGCAAAAGACTTCCCAAGAGAGCATACAAGAACATCACCATATTTAGAAGTCATGCAGACTTGAATTACAGTCAACTCAAACAAGTACAAATGTACTCACATGCTTGAGCACTCAACTACATGTTCTGTTCATTTGATTATTTCATTAAATACACTTTTAATAGTCCCATTTTGGACCTATTAAAAAAAAAAAAAAATAGATCCAAAATGCTCATGAAAGAAAGAAGTAGAATGAAAGCAAGTTAAGATGTAAAATATGAAATAGAGCTCTTGGAGAAAACTACTGTTTGATTTTGTTCATATTTACCTTGGAATGAGGGAGCCAGCCCATGATATACAAAGAAACATAGTGAAACGTTTTTGCAATGTAAAGATTGAAAAAATGCCTGACTTCAATAATGTTGAGCAGCCTTATGTAGTCAATTTACTCAAATCACATGGTAAATATTTGACTACTGAAGAACTTCTTCGACTTGAATATTAAAGAATCAAGGCAAGACAAGGGTGAAGAAATGCCAATGCCACCACTAATTAAACTAATAGCAACCAAAAACACATTAGAAACTTTTACCTGTTTAGAAACTCCAGTAGCCATCTTTGCTGAGAAAGTGGACATACAACGGAGCAGCAGGATTAACAGAAACATTTTGCAAAAAAAAGTACAAGAATGTTATCAGTCGGTATATGAAGAGAGAAAGAAGAGGATGTAGATGCCAATAGATACATAATTTAAACCTCATTCATCTATAAGAAAAGAAAGAAGCTTCATTGCTTTAAATGACTAATGTAAGATAAAATACAGTTTTCTTTTATCCATAGTTATAGGCTTAATGGGTTTGGTTCCATATTAAATAAACCGATGATGCACAAAGTTTCAACCTTCTCTTATTATTACACTGTTATTTAGTAGATATTGTTATTACATCATTTTGCAATATAAGCAAGTTTACTTCTTTCCCTATCACTGATTAAACTGTTATATTCAAATATACTACTTATTTATTTATGTTTTTTTTAAGGAATGCATCTATCATTTGAAGATGAGAGTATTTGGAAAATTGCCATTCATTTAATGACTTGGTTTCAAGGAACATAATATTATCATTAATAGAGTTATGCTTAGATTTTATTGAAAAAGTTTTGGAGTTAGGTGTTTTCTAGATCCTTTTACTGTGGTCAGTTTCTGGATTGTTCTACCTCACCTGCTCCTAGCATGCCATATAAAAAGCAAACCTGCCAGACAGGTTATTCAGTTAGAATTATAAATGTGTGAGTTAACAGTGTTACATATTAGCAAACTTTTGTAGTTTTTGGTGTCAATTGCAGTTTGTACATGCTGTTAAAATGTCACATCGAACAAATATATTTTTACCACTACATCACATAAAGTGAAGTCCAAATAAAAATTTTCTAAACGCTATGGACAGGAGACTTTCTATATTTAAAACTAAAATCTCCATACATTTCTAATGCAAAACTCAATTAAAATGTTATTCATTAGGTTGTGGATCAGAGAATTACTGAAAGAGGAACATTATGAAAGAGTGTTAAATTATTTGGGACCGGAAATTTATTACAACCCCATCAAAATCTCAGTTGCCATCTCTGAAAATAGACTTCCTTCATTCCCATTTAGACTTTTTTACCAGCATAACTTTGGACATGTTTTCCTAATATGTTCAAGGTTAATTTGGAAAATATATTAGGAAAACACTTACCATGATAGACATGGTAACTATTTTCATCAAAATGTAGTATTGCTACCATGGAATAACATTACCAGTGAAGGCAGCAGCACAGTATGCTGGCAGATTATTGTTGGGTGTCGGGCTATTGCACTGTATTATGCTGCCTGAACCAAAACCACAAAATTCCACCTCAAAAAACACAGATAAGTAAAAATGCAGCATTTACTTTGTAATACTTTTTTTATTATTAGTATCAATAGTGGAAAAGGATGCAAGAAAGCAAGCTTACACAGCATCAGCAAAAAAAAAAACTGTGTGTGTGTGCCAAGCACACAGTGGAAGTTAAGTGAAACTTCTTTAGAATCTTTTGAAATGCTTATTAATTCAGTGTTACAGTGGTTTAATATTTTACAATTGTTTTACAAGTTTATTAACAAAGTTTTTACAGATTTAATATAGTAACATCGATACAATTGACTTATGATAGTTAAAATATGATGCATAGATTTCAGATTTTGTAAGTGTCGTTGAAATCATTGTATCGTTGTTCATGGTGAGACTGAACTTTTGTTGCAAGAAATCAACAAGCAGCTTAGATTCGTTGTTTCGAAAATTTATGTTGAAATCTTTGCTCATAATCATCAGTAGCTTATGTTACTCTTCCTCGAGAAGTGTTGCTCCAGCAATAGTATAAGGCAACAGAATGAGGTGTGAATTTTATAATTTTTTGTTTAGGAATATTTGGAGAGATGTAGATAACGACGGTACTCCTTTGTACTCAATGGAGGTGGTTTCGGTGGTCGCATTGCATATATACATTGCATATATGAAATCCTTGGCAGTATTATCACTATTGCCTCTAAACCTGGTTTGTTCTCTAAGTCTGTCAAACTTCCCCATTTGTCTTCGTCTATAGATGTCAGAAATTTTATAGTGAATATGAGCAGTAAACAACTAACTAAAGATCAGTTGGAGGTTCTAAATTTAGGACCAAAATTTGCCATGATTCCGTCTAGAGTACCGGTTGCAGAAATAGCAGTGGGCGTGGAAAGAGCTATAAATAAGCTTCCCAAAGATATGGCTAATGAAATTCGAGTTAAAACAGCAGCCATCATCAGTCAAGCTAAAAACACCCTCTCTAATCTCAATGTGAAGCAAAAATTAGCGCTAAAAAGCCTTAAGCAAGATGATAGCATTGTGGTTTTACCCGCTGACAAAGGTAGGGCAGCGGCGGTTCTTGATAAGGAAGCATATCTGAATAAGGCATTGGATTTATTGAATGACCAAACAACCTATAAGGTTATTCAGGAAAGTCCACTGCTTAACTTGGAACGGCAAGTGAATAGAATGGTACAGAGTTGGCTTAAGTCTAGCAAAATTTCCAAAAAACAATATTGGGTACTGCATGCTACAGGGAGCCAAATACCAAGATTTTTATGGCTTGCCTAAAATTCATAAAATGGGTGTACCACTTAGACCCATAGTCTCATTTATAGGCAGTCCCACATATGCACTATCTGGTTTCTTAGCCAAATTATTATCTCCATTAGTAGGACTTTCCGAATTTAGTGTTAAGGACAGCAAAGACTTTGTGCATTTTATAAGAAGCCAACGCATAGAAGAGATTGAAATTATGATACTTTTCGATGCCCTTCATAGCCAGGTGGGCAGGAGCGGTAGTGCGTGGCACACGCTTCTTGATTAGACCAGGGTTCGAGCCCATGACCACCAAATACGGAGGATGCGGAAAGGTCAGGGAATGACCACTGCATATCCTCAGAGCAATATGTCACAAGTAAAGGACCCCATTCAAAAAGAGAATGCAAGTGGGATCATATATAGCATTAGATGCCCAGATTGTGAGGAGTGTTATGTAGGGGAAACAAAACGGCATCTCAAAGATCATCTAGGGGAGCACACTAAGGCAATAAGAAATGTGGAGTACGGTAAGTCCGCCGTGGCCGAGCATTTTTGGGAGAAGCAGCACCAGATCTCCCTGGACGATGCTATCATCACTGATCGGGCACATAAGTTCTGGGACCGTGGGTGGCTTGAGAGTTTGCGGATCTGTTCCACAGTGAATATTAATAGAGGAACACAGATCATCCACTCTTCAAGGCTACTATCCTCAGAAGGGATGAACGGTTCCATATGACCCACTCGCGAGCCACTTCCAGTTCTATAACACAAGAGAACAGAACACGTGATGAGTACTTTGAACCTGCTGGTATTTAAAGATGCACCGCAGAACAAAGAAAATACCGCTGAAGAAGAAGGCAGGAGCCTTCGAAAGCTATGGTTTTATCACTTTTAATTTAGTATATTTTAATATATTTTATGGTTTTATTGTTCTTAACCCAGTATATTTTAATGTATATTTTATATATTTTAGTTGTAAAGTTAAACATAATTTATTGTAAATACAGGCAAATATAATTTATTATAAATACATAGTTATCAAGATCCCAGTTTTTGTTTTTGTTGAGTTTCAATATGAATACACCCAACCTCAGAGGCCTGTTTGAAGAAAAGTCTTGCTAGTATTTGAGTGAAAAAAAAAAAAAAAAGGTAAACTACAGCCATTATCAACCCACTGCAGGATGGAAGCCGCCTCAACAATTCATGCTGAGGGAAATGGACCATAATCTGCCACGCTAGTCCAGTGTGGTTTGGCAGATCAATTGTATTTAGCAGACGGGCTTGAACCCCAGTCTATTCAAAGAGCGTGTGCTACTGTACTGCTCCTGACCACTGGGCTACAGAGACCATTTGCTTGAGTGATCAACCCCCAAATTGCAGTCAACATCTGGAAAGTTAAAATCACCCATTATAAGTCATTCTGATTAACTGTTGGTATTAATTATTAATTACCAACATTAATTGGTATGCTTATCACAGTCATTAGACCTATAGCACACTCTTAGTCTCATTTTTGTGTTCCCAGTGCTTATGCCACACCAAACTGACTCAACATTGCACTGGTCATCCATGTTGATTGGATGCGCTGCATAGTTTTAAAATGCTTCTTAACTAATAGCACAACTCTTCCCCCCCCCCAATTATCTAACTGCAGCCATGATTGGAGAGGCCCTTTGAAATTCCATTTTATTAGGACTTGAATCCAGACATCACCAAACAAGTGACAAGTAGCAATGCCACTATACTATCACAGAGGACCACAGAATGGATTTTAAAACCTTTCTCACACTGAATGTGAATAAAAAAATGTTTCTGTTTGTTATTTTGTTATTTTCTGTTTGTTATTTTCTTATTTTGTATTTTCTGTTTGTTTCTGTTTGTTATTTTCAACAAGATTGATGTATATTTCTCACTGCAGTCCTAGCACTGGATATGTTTAGTTTAAGACCAAAAAGGATCCAAGAACATTCTTGTCATTTCTCTGGTTCTGAAACACACTATTGCTTCAACAAGATAAACATTAAGACTAAATATTTTCTACCCTCACATTCAAGATGACCTTATTATTTGTGAGCTGACCTAAATTACTAATACTACTTTGTACAAATGGCATCACCCTGTTTGTTAAAAAGTGCATATTTGTCTTTGTAGTTTATGCCTTGGGGACTCTTTTTCCCTCCATTGATAGAGATCAACCATATCAACCAACCATTAAGACTTGTGCTTATGCTCAAATAGGGCATCTAAATTTTGTAAATTTAATGTAGTAATTTTGTAAGATAACCAAATAAATCCTACCAACTTTTGTAAGTTCTTTAGTGCCTGCCATGTTTATTGCATTCTGTAATTAGATAGTATGAATCAGAGTTGTAATACTCAATATGTTCTATGTTGATAATAATAGTAAAATAATAAGAGGAGTTTCCCTCAATATAGTACGTAGAACACTTCCGTATGATACCCTCCAGAAATTAAAACGGAAAAAATGAAAAAATCGACAACTTACCGGTACATTAGAGTAAATTATAAATAATTAAATAATCAATTTAACACAATTCAAATAAATTTAAAACAATTAAAAATCAAATTAACGCACTTAAAAGAATCTAATGAAAATATTCAAAACGATTTTCGTTAGATTCTTGTAAGTGCGTTAATTTGATTTTTAATTGTTTTAAATTTATTTGAATTGTGTTAAATTGATTATTTAATTATTTATAATTTACTCTAATGTACCGGTAAGTTGTTGGTTTTTTCCATTTTAATTTCTGGAGGGTATCATACGGAAGTGTTCTACGTACTATATTGAGGTAAACTCCTCTTATTATTTTGCATTCTGTAATATATGAATCATAGTTTCATAAATGGAACAGGAAGTTTTCTAAATAATAAATTAGTAAATTATAATACAATAAATATATTGTAATTTACAATAACTTATGCTAAATTAGTTGACGTGTTTTTTATTATAGCAGAGTTTAAGTGGATTTCTCAGTGTTCTTCCACAGAACGCTGGTTATATTGATTTATTGATCAAGCATCACAGTCCTCCCCATCGAGATACACAAAACACAGCTTTCACAACTCCAAGGAAACTTTCTTCTTCTAATTCTGGTAATATTAATTTCCTTGAAACATTGAGAGACAGTCGTCCTAGAAAACCTTTGCACAATTCTAGTTTTGGTTCTTTGAGAGATCAAGTTGCTCGTCATGGAAAACAACTACAAGAGATTCGAAACTCTGAAAGAAAAGGTATGATTCATTACCGTTTTGTACTGAAGGATAATATCATAGCTAATAATTCATTTTTTTGCATTTTAGTTCAGGCATTTGAGCTTAAGTTTTTTTAGCCAAAAGCTATCCTACATTAGTTTGTACAAGTACATACACTCACTCTTCTGGTGTTTTCTGCACTTTTTTTTTTTTTTTACTTATGTTCCTGACAGTACCAATTTATTAATATGCTTAAGTTGTTTTTTAAGTGTACAGTTTTAAACGCTTTTTATTTTATGAATACATCTTGAAATTAACAATATTAAAAACAAATAGAAAAACTAAGGAAAACTTAATGAATTGATAATAATCATGTAAAGAGCTTTTTAAAATGGTTAAAATGTATAATTTTTAAACTGGATTTGATGAGTTTTTTAAATATTGAGGATATTTTTGGACAACAGAGAAAGATTAAATTGAATAACAAGAAATGTGTATATTATTACTATTAGTAGAGGTTGGTGGTGGTGAAAGCAAAATATGCAAGAAAGCAATCTTATTCAGCATCAGCCAAAAAACAAACAAACAAAAAAAAAAAAAAAAAAAAGCCTGCACTTCTCATTTCGCCTGTCTATTCCCTCTAACAGTTTATCTAATTTTTTCTTGAATTTATTCAAACTACTCACCTCTACAGCGACAGATAGATGTTTATTCCAACAATCAACCACTCTCTCGCTGAAGGTAAATTTCTGCTCATGTGACCTGTAACCTTCCTCAAGTTGAATGTGTCCCCCCTCATATGAATAGTCTGAGCAAGATGAAGGATTCTTTCAGTTGAGCTTACTCAATCCATTCAAGGCTTTAAACACCAGGTGCTGCAATTTGTAAAACTGAAGCCCTTCCTGGTGAGAGCACCCTCATCAATCTTGTTACTCTTTTCTCCATATTTTTCCAACAGATTCATGTCTTTCTTAAAATGAGTACTTCAAGATCTCTGTGTAGTACTCAATATGTTGCCTAACCACGGGATAATCACCTCCTTATCCCTACTAGCAAAATTTCTGTTGTTATTGTCAAAACCCCATGAGCTGGCTTGGCTGCACTGCTCAGAGATCGTTATATCTGACTGCAAAGTTACCCCCAGATCTAGTTCTCCACTACCATGAGTGCGGTACCACACAGCTAGTATGTTGCTGCTCCACATAGAATTACCTTGCATTTGTCAATATTAACCTTCAGTTTCCACTTCTTAGCCCATATGCCTCATTTATCTAGATTTGTTTGAAGTAGCATACCTTTATTACTGTAATTAACTACCCTGCCAATTCTGTATCATCTGCAGACTTAGACATTAAGCCTGTATGCCTTCATCAGTATCATTACTAAATATAGAAAATAACAATGGACCCAGCACTGAACCCTGGGGAAACCTGCTGATAATATTAGTCTAAGAAGAACAGTGCCCATTGATAACCACTCTGTCTTCTCCCACTCTACTGTTCCTTTCCCTTAATGCCACACTGCCCCAATTTTGCTTTTATTTTTTTCATATTTAATAGTCTAATATTATTTGAATGAACAAATAATTCATTTATTATTGGTTCATTTTAGATATTTGAAAAGAATTGAGTTTTAAAGAATTTGGGATTCTCTAGAAATAAACTAAATACTTGATTATCCTACTTTTTTTAAAAATAATATAAAAAAGCAGGAAAAGTTTTCTCTAATTTAGTATTATGCTGTATGATTTCACAGTATTCACATTCAAATAAGGCTTTCAAATTTTGATATGATTTCTGTAAATTATTTTTCTGGCAAAATAATAGTATAATATAATAAAGTTTAGCAAATGCTGACAGAATAAGCCAGGTGCTCACAATTTAATACAGAAATGAATACTTTACAAGGATATAATATAAAAAAAAAAGGTAAAATGAAAAATGGTTAAAAAAATTTGACTAAAATAATGTAAAAAAGTGGGAAAAAATGGTAAAATGTTAAATAAATTAATTATAAATAGATACAAACTAATCATAGATTTCAAAATTGCCTGGTATCTTTTTTCAACAGTAAAATCTAAGGTTGTATGGCAAGCACTTATATTCACAGAGAATAATTTATGAAAAACTATAAACACTGCGTCACTAAAATTTATGGGAACCAAGTTCTCTCATTTGCCTGGAAGCCAGCAAGAACAATGAATGGCATCATTGATAGTGCTTATATGTTACAATGGAACCAGGTTTTTTTTTTTTTTTTTTTTATCATCTTGTAAAAAATAAAAATGCTCAACAATATTCTAAACCTTTTAAATGTATTTAAAGATGAAATTCAAAGTTAGCTCCAATAATAAGGCATCATCATCAGTGATAAAAGAATTATAGTCAAATAAGGAGGGGCAATTGCCCAATCAGAAATCTAATACTCACTGTGAACACACCAAAGCCATCCTGCTTTTACAGTTCTATGAAAGCAGGGTGTCTACATTGCAAATTTAGATGACACATCTATAATCCTCTCCACTGTATTAATTGTTAGATGGTCAAACATTCACAGATTAGACAGAGGAAAATTTACACGTGCAAATTATGGGTCTCAAGAACACTCTACTTCTACTTACACAGCCAAGAATCCTGAATGCACAAATTGAAAACAGGAACACGCTGCATGCTCAAGAGGACAGAATGTTTGGAAAAAAAGATAAAAGAATACTGAAGTATAAAGCAGAACATAGAGTTTCATAACAAGAAGTTAAAAAAAAACTGTAATGGTAAACACTGGAAATTAAATAAACTTTCCTATGCTCAGATTTACCTTGACTCCAGAAACAAGACTTACTGGCTCAGTATGCACCAGTGAAAGAAAGGGAAAGTAATGCAGGAACAAAGATGACCAAACAAATGGACATAGAGCAAAAGAGTGCCATAGAATAATCAGTCCTAGAAATTTTTGTTAAAGAGAAGTTAAACTATG
Organism: Mastigoproctus giganteus; assembly: GCF_048544385.1. Taxonomy (NCBI): domain Eukaryota; kingdom Metazoa; phylum Arthropoda; class Arachnida; order Uropygi; family Thelyphonidae; genus Mastigoproctus; species Mastigoproctus giganteus. Next base: position 103,647,304 of record NC_143578.1, on the reverse strand, counting down.
AAAACTATATTTCTTACAGAAAGAGAAAACCACACAGACAAAGTGAAGACGGCCCCAAGTTAACAATCCAAGAGATCCTTAAAATCCAAATATCAAATTCAATAATCCATTGACACTATCAAGGTTTCTGCTCAAATACTAATATAATAGTGATATCATAGACCTAATTACTACTCATCATCACCCACTGAGTCTCTTCCTATAAGAAACATACCTAAAAATACAAACATCATATACATACCTAAAGAAACATACCTAAAACTACAAAACTTCAGATATAAAAAGAATTGACAGTTAGAACATCATGAGGAGGAGTAGTCACCTTAGTTAACAGATGTGCCATTTCATGTAATTCTGAACACCCTGATAGAAGCAGTTGCAGTTCATCTTGCAATATGCTTTAAAAGTGCAATCATCTTAATATATTTCCCTTCTAGTCAACATGTTCTAAAAATATTTAGAAGAATTGATTGTTAAATTATCATCCCCTTTCTGTATTTTAGGTGATTAGACTCACAGTAGTGCGACACTAAAATAGAACATGTTAAACTAATCGAAAAATTGATAGATGAAACCACCCAAAAACTTGAATGACTGCGGATACACACACGTGCTCGCTCATGTACTCACACATGCTTTTACTTTCCATTGAAGAGCGGCACTGCAATAGATCAGTCCCTACTCCTACTCTATATCCACTGGTTCAGTGGATATAGAGTAGGAGTAGGGGGGAATATACAGTAGTAGTAGGAAGGAATATAGTGGATATGGAGTGGGAGTGAATCTGTTCAATATCCTATAATTATGAAGAACATGATAAAATCTCCATGCAGACCAAAAGACACCCCTGAAAATAGATGATATGGACTGGGAAAGCTTCAGAATACTGGCAAGACTAGATTGCACTGTTATGAGACAGGAGTCAAGAGGAGCAGAATGTTGCAATGGATTGTAGTATGTGTGAGGGAACTTCCCAGTGATGCTGCTGTTCCTAATGATTAGCATCACTAGGATTGAACTCTCATAGTCTAGTTTCCACGCTAACGTCATAGGAATCCTGTGTGTTTGCAGTGTCCTGTGACAATTCAGAATAGAGGATCCAAAATCATGATTGCTCACAGAATTCCAACAGGCTAAAAGAGAACAAAATATAGCCTGGAGCTTCTTTCACAAATCTGAAACAATGGACAATCTAATCCAATTCAAGAAAGTCAGAGACAAAGAATCCCAGTAAAACCTCCCCAATACTAAGGCAGTGATCAGTGCATATGATATTATCAAAACACTTGGCAAAAATTTTGCGAATAAATCTGTTTCTAATGCATATCCAGCTGCTTTTAAAACTTAAGAACTTTTACACAAAATCCTTGAGTAATATAACTTGCCATTCACAGTTAGAACTAAAGCAAATCTTTTGCAGACAAATCACAGTGCAGTTGGCCCTGATCAAATAATTATATATGATAACTAAATAAACAACTTTAATTAACCCTGCTCAATTTATTCAACAAGATATACCTATAAAATACTTTTTCAGACAAATAGCACTAAACCATAATACTTGTTAAATACTTTTGGTAATTCTTCCAAAACAGGGAAAATACCTATCAAATTCACAGAACTATTTCACTGTAGCTTTAAACCTCGACATAGGCACTGTACATTGTGAACGGTCTCCCAGTGATGCTGTACTACAGATTAGCATCACTAAGATTCAACTCACAGAGTCTAGTTTCCTGGCTGACATCATAGGAATCCGGTGTGTTTGATGTGTAGGTTTATGTGCAAGAATGAACCGTGTCACGGCTATGCCCCCTGATCCATTTGAGGTCCAACGGACAGGATTCATGCTGGTGGCAGTGCAGTTATGGTGTCTAGGTAGCCCTGGAATCCCACTTCTGAGCACATCTATTGCTTGCCAGGTAATGGATATCCCATTTAGGGCTCTGTGTTCCACGGAACTCAGTTTGGAACACTGATCTAGACACAACTGCAATAATAATTAAGACCCAGCATGGGTTTGTTAAAGGGAAGTCTTGTCTGACCAATTTGATTGGATACTATGATGTGGTCAGAAAGGAAATGCATGCAAAACATAATTTTGATATCATATACTTGGATGTCACGAAAAATTGGAGTGGTATGGCATTAAGGTTAAGTTGCTAAAATGAATAAAGGGATAGTTGAGTGGGAGATAACAGAGAATGGTAATAAATGGATGCTGCTCTTCGTGGACGAATGTTATTAGTGGAGTTCCACAGGGTTCGGTGTGCTGGGCCCATTGTTGTTTTATGTATTCATAAATGAATGAATGAAGGGATAACACGCTTAATGTCCGAGTTTGCAGATGGTACAAAGGTTGGCAGAGTTGTTAATGACAGTATGCTACTCCAACTGGATCTAGATAAGTTGGGCAAATGGGCTGAGAAGTGGCAACTGAAGTTTAACATTTACAAATCCAAAGTACTGCATATGGTTAGCAATAACCCAAGAGAAAGTACCAACTGTGTGGTACTATACCCAGGGAAGTGGAAAGAGAAAAAGACCTTGGAGTAAATGTGCAGGCACATATGAAGTTCACTGAGCAGTGCAGACGGGCTGCCAGGGCAGGAGTTTTGTCAATGATATATAGCAGGAGTGGCCAACTTAATTTGTGATGCGATCTGCTTTTTTTTCTTCGAAAGGTACCGCGATCTACCATCTCAAAAATTTCATTGCACAAGGTGCACAAATCGAGGGATGACTGTATATTTAAAATTCATCGTGATTGACCAAAATTAAATCCACAATCGACTGGTAGATCGTGATCGACTCGTTGGCCACCCCTGATATATATGAATTTTGCTAGCAGGGACAGTGATGTGATTATCACATTGTACATGGCAATGGTCAGGCCATGCCTTGAGTACTCTGTACAGGTCTGAAGGCCTCATTTCAGGAAGGGTGTAGAGGTGCTAGAATGAGTACAAAGAAGAGCAACAAGATTGGTGAGGGTAATAAAGGGGTGTTCTCACCAAGAAAGTCAAGTTCTGCAAATTGCAGTGCCTGGAGAGTAGGCACATTCGAGGTGATCTGTTTGAGGTGTATAAGGCTTTGAATGGGTTGAGCGTGCTAAATGCTGATGAGATTCTTCCCCTTGCTCAGATTAAGAACCTGAGGGGGCATAGATTCAAATTGAGGAAAGACAGTTGTATTACAGATGTGCAGAAATTTGCCTTTAGCCAGCGGGTAGTTCATTGGGGGAACAGATTTCCATCTCTTGTTGTGGAAGTTGATAGCCTAAATAAATTTAAGACTGAGCTGGACAGGAATTTGGAAAGAATGGGAGGTTTTTTTTTTTGGCTAATGCTGCATAAGCTTGCTTTCTTGCATCGTATGCCTCTGCTAATGCTAATTAGCCCTAACAGTTGAACTTATTTACATCCATAAATATTTATAATTACTCAAAGGTGCTAGGGATAGAAATGTAAATAGTAGTTAACTTTGTATGTAAACAAATGTCAATAAACAGAATCGCAGCTAATGTTGTCATGTAATGTAATGCCAAAATTTAAATTCGTGCCTAATAAACAGAATATCAATGAATGTGCTTAAAAGAAAAATTACTTTTGCTTTGGAGTATAAAAAAAAAACAATCGTTCCTCTTACATCTGTGGCAAAGCAGTGTACAGATTTCACCAATCGATTTTTTTTGGATAAAAGGGAAAGAAATTGTTTAAAATAGATCATTTTAAAAATTTATCTAATTGTGAAATTGTATTAGATAATAAAATCCAATATAGTATTAGAATAATGAGATTTTTTTTTTTTTAATAATAAGACTGTTGTTTCTGAAAGTTATTTTCAGAAACAAGTCTTGTTATTTGAATTTTTTTTATTATACTCCAAAATGGAAGATATGCAGCTGTCAAAAATCTTTAAAAGATTTTTTACAACTATGTGTCTTGAGTGAGATGATGCAGTTGATGGCTTTATCATACTTGAAGAATGCCAAATTTTCACTTTTTTTTTTATTACGAAATTCGCACAAATAGTTTATTTTTGATCGATGAAATAAAATGCCCACTAGTATGGTAAGGAATAATTTTATGAATTATATACAGTCTTTATCAATCACATGATTTAGCTATTATTAATACATTGTGGAGAAATATTAGTTGTTTGAAATTAAACCTACTGATTGTATGCACATCAGTATGTCACTGTTTGCAAAAGCAATTAAACATAGATTTAATGAATATTGCATTTGCCAGCTGTGCCAACACTGTGGAGTGCTCTGTCTTTGCTCTCAGCTATTTTAGCTCACATCAAACTGGTCACAGGCTCACACAAGCACTCTGACCAGTCATATAGCTGTAATTTGCATAAGTAGTTTGTTTTAAGTTATGAAGTATACTGAAAAAGTGATGGTACTAAAATAGAGAAATGTCATCCCTTTTTGTACACAGTTTTATATGACAAATGCATTGCTTTCCTAATATTTTTCAGATTGTAAAATGTGCCAGATGTTTTAAGAATTCTGCATTAAAGTCCTTCCGGTAATTTAAATTTGTCCTAAATAATACATCAAGTTCTTTTTATAAAGGTAGATAAAGGTAGATGCTTGTCTTTCCAAATCTTAACTGAAATGTCATATATGGGACACATTAATGTCAGAAATATATGGAGTATAAAAAAAAACAATTGTTCCTCTTAACATTCTAGCATCTGTGGCAAAGCAGTGGCATTGGTGTACAGATTTCACCAATCGATTTTTTTCAGGTAAAATGGAAAGAAATTTGTCAAATTCATTAAATTTTACCTCTTTATGCACACACACACACACACACACACACACACACACACACACACACACACACACACACACACACTGTGATATATTTCCTATATACAGGCATACCTCGGTTAACGTTACCTCTGATAACGAAGCTTCGATATAACGAAGTCCGCAATTTCAAGCCCCATTTAACATAGAAAAAAATATTCCAGTTTAATCACCTGAAATCTAAACAAACTGAAGAAATTACGGAAACCTTTGGGGCTTCTCGTGGTTGGTTCGAGAAATTTAAAAAACGGGCCAGGATTCATAGTGTAAAATTAACAGAAGCTGCAAATAAGTTTCCAGAAAAACTAAAGGAAATAATTGAACGTGAAAATTTTCCACCAAATTTGGTGTTCAGTGTTGACGAAAGCGGTTTGTTCTGGAAACGGCTACCAACAAAAAGCTTCATTTCTATTGAAGAAAAATCAGCTGCTGGGTTCAAAGCAGCCAAAGACCGTTTAACGTTACTCTTTGGATCAAATGCCTCTGGCGATTATAAATTAAAATTGTTATTAGTTTACCATTCAGAAAATCCGAGGGCATTAAAAGGTAACATAAAAATGAATTTACCTGTAATATGGAAAGCAAATAGAAAAGCGTGGGTTACCAAGGAGTTATTTACTGATTGGTTTGTTAACCACTTTTGTCCTGGAGTAAAACGGTATTGTCAAAAAAACAACTTTGAAGAAAAAGCTCTTTTGTTGTTAGACAATGCTCCGGGACATCCTACTGATTTAAACACATTGGACACATGCATTCCTGTCAAAGTTGTGTTTCTTCCAGCAAACACAACTTCCCTATTGGATCAGGGAATAATAGCATCATTTAAAGCTTATTATCTGCGTCGAACATTAAGCAATTTAACAACTAGAGGATAAAGAGGAAATGACAGTTAAAACTTTTTGGAAAAACTACACCATTAAAAACGCAATTGAAAACATTGATAGTTCTTGGAAAGAAGTCACTGAGAAATGCTTAAATGAAGTTTGGCGCAAAATATGGCCAGAAGTTGTACTAGAAGAAGAAAATAACATCCAAGAAATTAGAAATGAAGTTATCCAGGTGGCTCAATCAATAGGTTTCGAAAATGTCGATGAAGAGGATGTTAGAAATTTATTGAATGCAGAAGATGATGGTTTTTCAGTGGAAGAATTAGAAAATCTTGTTAGCAACGAAGACAAAGATAATGAAGACGAAGTTAAAGAAGTTCCTGCCAAAAAAGTGTTAACCAAAGATTTAAAAATGTGCTTAAATGACACTGAAAACGTTTTAAATTTTTTTAGTGAAAATGATCCTGATTTCGGAAGAAGTTTTATTGTTAAGTGATCAGTGTTAAATGCAATAACTCCTATAGGCAATTGTTAAATGAAAGAGAAAAAAAGCATAAGCAATCAACTTTAGACTCATATTTTAAAATGTGATTTCACTTTGTATGTAAGTTGACTGTTTATTTAATAAAACTTTTCTTTGTTCGAAAAAAAAGCTTTTCATTTTCTTTACGTAGGAACGTATCCCTATTCCGGCCATAGTATTTTTACCTCTGAAAACGAAGTTTCGCTTAACGAAATAATTTCGTGGAACGCATCCTATTCGTTATTCGAGGTATGCCTGTACTGTATATTTCAAGTAAGCACAGTTTTCCCAATTATTTCATAAGTTGGATGGTCACTATTCCTTAAAAATTATTTACAGTATTTACAAGATAGTATTAAAGAAAAATAATAAGGGTAAATCAAATACCACTAAGCAAATTAATTAAGAGGTAAATGCAGAAAGAAAAAAATCATTGTGAAAATGGATTATAATAATAAACAAAAAGTAACAATATATACAAGGTTAATATTCATATATATTTTCTTTCTGCAGTTGCAAATTATTATTGTAAGAGTTTGCGGCTCGGAGGAGGAAACTCTGTGGCATAATTTTCTCTGAAGTTTTGTAATGCGAATGTCCTGTATGGCCATGTAGGTTATGAAATTTAAAAAAAAAAAAAGAAATTAATCCAATCAAATAAATAAAAGCAAATATGGAATAACATTAACCAGAGAAAATATATGTATTGGATAATGCTCAAAGGTATCATTTTAATATGCAGTAAACTCATGAAGAGAGCATTCACATCTCTCCTACTGTAAAAATATTTTACTTCTAGGCTGTCTACTCCTATAGCATTAGCAAGGTCACATGATTCAAGAAAGCAAGCTTAGATAGCATCAGCCAAAAAAAAAAAAAAAAAAACACCCCCCCCCCCTTCTCATTTCACTCATTCATCCGCTTCAAATGTTTGTCTAGTTCTGCCTTGAATCTGTTTAAGCTATCCACTTCTACAACAACCGATGGAAGTTTGTTCCAGCAATCAACCACCCACTGGCTAAAGGAAAACTTCCACACATCTATCCTACAACTGTCTTTCCTCAATTTGAATTTATGCCCTTTCAGGCAATTATTCTGAGCAAGAAGAAGAATCCAGTCACCAGTGGCCATGCTCAAACCATTCAAGGCTTTATACACATCAATCAGATCACCTCGCAGGTGCCTAGTCTCCAAACACTGCAATTTGCAAAACTTAAGCCTTTCTTCGTAAGAACAACCTTTTGTTCCATTCACTAATCATGTTGCCCTTCTCTGTATTCGTTCCAACAGCTCTACATCCTTCTTAAAATGAGGCCTCCAGACCTATATATAATACTCAAGGTGTGGCCTGACCATTGCCTTATACAAGGGGATAATCACCTCCTTATCCCTGCTAGAAAAATTCCTGTATATCATTGACAAGACCCCATGAGCTACTCTTGCAGACCGTCTGCACTGCTCAGAAAACTTCATATCTCCCTGCACAATTACCCCCAGGTTCTTTTCACTCTCTACCTCTGTCAGTGTATTACCACACAGTTGATACGTTACTCTGGGTTTACTGCTTCCCATATGCAGTACAGGCAGTTCTCTCTTTACGAGTTCCCGGGTTTACAAGTTTTTTTTTTTTTTTCCAAGTATCAACAAAATCGAAAATATGAACATTAATTGCAAAAAATGAATGTTAAACATTCATAAATATCGCATTTCAAACCAATGCGCGTAGCTATACAATACAGTGTATCCCACTTTATGATATTAAACTCCGCTTTCTGTTACCATTGTATCACAAATATATCGTAATGTAAGCCCAATAACACATTGTTTTTTGGTAATTCATTCCACAACCTCGAAAGTACATATTTTTACTATATAACTCCCTAAAAGGTCATTTTTGTAGTGTAAATTGTATTAGTTACCAATTCAAATCATTAAATGCACTACACTTTCAATGTTATCATATGTTATAAGAACCAGTTTTGAACACCTTTGTGATATTTTTCTAAAGCGCATTTCTGGAAGTCACGACCATAAAACAATAAAAACAATTTGAACTTTCCGGTTTATTCGGCTTTCCTGTTACTGCAAGCAATTATAAATGGGTAATAAACTCGATGTTATTGCATTTGTGAAAATACCGATAGCTGGAATTGTGTGGGTTTTTACGTTATTATGGTGAAATGTGTTTGCCTTTTACTGACATCTTCAATCATATAAAAAACATAAATAAATTTTTAGAATCTTCTCTTCATTCTTTTTTTTTTTTTTTTTTTTTTTAAGCTGTCTTAAACTTGTTAGTTGCAATTTGTGCATTCCGTTAAAATGCTTATGCATGCTATTGAAATTTATAAAGAAAAGATAAGATTATCTTGGAAATAAATACCACTTGAAGCATTTCTGAAGAAGACTCCTTGTGCAACAAACCAACGAGTGCCGAGGTGATAATGAGTGATGAACGAGTGTGCATTTAGTCGATGATGATGAAGAATAAACATTCTTTAACATTTGTAAGTCATAAATAATTTCTTTATTATTATAATTTGCTGGATTTTACAGACTACATTTTCATTTTTTTGGATAAATCAATCATTGTTTAAACATAAACTAATTAGCTAACTGGTGCCAGGTGAGCAGGAGCAGCAGTGCGTAGCACACGCTTCTTGATTAGACCGGGGTTCAAGCCCGTGACCACCAAATACGGAGGATGCGGAAAGGTCAGGGAATGACCACCGCATATCCCCGGAGCAATATGGCCTTAGTTGCTAATGCTCCTAAAAACCAAATAACAAACAATTAGCTAACTAATTTCATTGTTGATAACGTAACCCCTATTTTTAACATTATGTTTATGGGAAATAAATTCCCGCTTTACTAGTTTTCGCATTACGAGCACATGCTAGGATTGAATTAACTCGTAAAGTTGAGAACTAGCTGTACTTTGCATTTGTCAATGTCAAACTTCGGTTGTCACCTCTCAGCCCATCTACTCAACTTTTCTAGATCCTGTTGCAGCAGCGCACTGTCATTAGCAACCCTGCTGACCTTCGTATTGTCTGCAAACTTGGACATTAAGCCTAATATACAATCATCATCAATATCATTAATGAATACAGAAAACAACAATGTACCCAACACTGAACCCTGGGGGACTCATTAATAACATTAGTCCATGAAGAGCAGTGTCCATTGATTACCACTCTGTCTTCTCCCACTCAACTATCCCTTTATCCATAGCAGCAATTTGCCTCTAATATCACACTTCTCCAATTTGTGCAGCAGTCTTCCATGTGCCACAGTATCGAAAGCCTTTCTAAGAGCCAAATATATGATATCAAAATTATTCTTTGCATCCAGTTCCTTTGTGACAACATCATAGTATCCAATCAATACTCAGTGTTTTCCCCTCACACTGAAGCGGGCAGAAAAATTCCCGAAACAATGCTGTCTGAGTGGTAGTGGCACTAAACTGAGACTTAATATCAATAGTCTTCTGTATCAGGAAAGTGCCGACCGGGCTAGCCGAGTGGGTAAAGTACCTGCCCGGCAACCCAAAGGTCGCGGGTTCGATTCCCGCCTCGGGCTTGGATCAAAGTACTGCAAAAACCTTGGGAGGTGCAATATGGCCACAGAAGCCGATGCGCCAACAACTACCAAATCAAAAAAAAAAAAAAAAAAAAAAAATATCAGGAAAGTGTTACTTATTCGAAAGTGCAAGGCTAGGCAATTATGAAGGATATCGCAATATGAGATGTTATAGCTGTATTGAAAACTTCATTTTCTTTCTTCATGAGTTTACTACTCATTAAATTGTTGCCTTTGAGCACTATTTGGACAATACATATTAGTACTAAAAGAGGACTAAAAAGGCCATAAATTCAACAGAGAAAATATATTAATGAAAAATATTCATTTATGGACCATATTATAAACTTTTCATCGAATTTCCATGTGACACACACACACACACACACACTCACACTCACACACACACACACTACTCACATTGCAAGAAGGGTATGTGACTGCTTTAAGAGTATTTTTATTTTTGGAATGAAAAGTGCATAAATGTTGTACAGTAAACACTTTAAAAACTGGTGCCTTCAGGGATAAAGAGGTGCCACATTTTAAATTTTTTTGGATTTTAGAGAGGTATACTTTGTGGTTGAGAATTTTAGAAGAACACATTTTCAATAAATATTAAGCACAAATAGTGAACTTATTTATGTCTGTAAACATTTTTAATGATTATATTGTTCTTTCTTCGGTTTTGCATCCAGCAAAACTGCATGACTAATGCAATGGTCTTAATTCTCACAAACTTGCTTCTGTAACTCATTGCCTTGTATTGTACCACTTTTCATATACTGCATGGCAACTCTCATTGAACAACTGTTTTCAAACATTAGAATTTTTAATGCATTAAAAATTATTGTGCTGTGAGAATTAAGTGTAAATCATGCTATCCACAAAAACAGATTAAAGGACAAGATAGTCTCCTGCAAACATCTTATAAAGAAAGAATTGTCACTCTTTTTTTTTTTTCATGGATTCTTAAAGACAAATGCACCTTAAACCTATAAAATCTGCCATTCATTGATATCATTGCCAGATTGCTTTCTTAATATCTCCAGATCTTAATATATAATTTTTTTTTTTTTTTGTAAAATGTGCCAGATTACAGAGTGCTGGATTTTATAGAGGTTACTGTATTCTGCCACAAGGGCATCAATAATAATTTTAGATAAATTACATTTTTGACCAGTATTTTTTGATAAAAATGCACTACACTGAAAATTTAAAATTTTTCTTACCGGTCCAAAATTTCATTGAATTATTTTCAATCCAATAAAAAAAAATAATAACTGTTTTATTTTAGAATTAAAGAAGCATTATAACTGGTTATAAAGATGCATTACATTAATATTAAAAAACTAAAAAGAATTTTAGTTGATTTTATGATATTGAGATAACGTATTGATGTACATTATTCAGATCTTCAAGAACTTCAAAGTATATGGCAGTCAAGGGGACCCAGCTTAAATATACCTGTTGTGGTAAGTAAATGTTCCTTGCGAAATATAACCCTTTTATTTTCTAAAACTCTATATCAGATAACTTGTATCGTCTTCTATGTTTCTTTTCCCTAGAGAATGGATACTCAGTTTGAGATGTTTATTAATTCCCCCTCCCATGAACATTTCTTGGTGATACTCATCTCCAAACAAAACAGTCTGAATTCTCTGAAATAAATAGTTTATACACATATTGCATTTTTTGTGTGCAAGTAATAATGTGTAAAGATGGTTTTTTTTCATCTAATTAAGAGTGACAGTGAGTGGAAGGTGGGGATAGAGACAGAAATCGGTATAGATTAAGCTCTTTTATATTTTTCTTGAAAATGTGTTGTTTAATTCCCCATCATATAATAGATAACTTAGTTTATCAATAAAGCATTTAGTATATAAAAATGTATAAAAATTGAGTTAGCTACAATTATGTTGTTGCAATTTGACTAGTAGTTTATTTAGTTAACTACTAAATTAACTACAGTTTAATGCACTATTATGCTGTGATTTTTACCTTTGTTAATGACATCACATTCCAGACTCTCTGCAAATTCATAGTAGTGGTTACACTACTCTCAGTGATCAGGATTTCTAGGAAAGTGAGGAAAGGGAGATGACAGCATAAAAGAGTAAGTGACCCCTGATCAGAGTTGCCCAAAAAACCACTCCCTATCCTGTAAAGTCCATTTCTCATATATTACCTTGATTGTAGTCTCTGAAAAGAAAATTGAAATTTAATTTTAGTATTGTTTATCATTAATTTAATTACTATAATGGCCTTCCAATATAAAGACCATTTTCTCATTCCCTGGGAAGTCATTATATAGAGCTCTGACTGTATATCTTTATCTCTCTCCTTATTTCTGTTTATCATCCTGCCTTTAAATTTTCTTATAAACCTCGCTTCTTTAACTTTTCTTCTGATGACCCTTTCTTCCCAACTATTTGGAAATTTTTTAAATTAAAAGCTGGGAGCATTTTATGTTTGTCTAACTCTTGTTTCCTGATCCTCCATTCTACATGTTTCCAATGTTCAGCAGTTCTTATTTCAAATGTCCTACACTCCTCCCACCAATGTGCATTTTCTCACAGTAACACAGTTTTCTATATGATGCATCTCCTAACTGTGGCAATCAGATCTCTTAAAATATTGTCCATTTTTGTTTATTGCTTTAAATACCATATCTAATTTGTATTTTTTACATCTGTGTAAAGAAAGTTGTTTTTTCACAAGGTTTGTTTGTTTTTTTTCATCTGTGTGAGAGAGGGAGAAAGCTTGACTGAGTGGTAGGATGATAGAGAGTGGAATCAGTCTATGTTAAAATCTGGTGTGTTTTTCTCTTGCAAATATGTTCTTACCAGATTTAAACCTATAAAAAAAATAGACAATATTTTAAGTGATATGATTCCTGTGATTTAAGGTATAAAATTACAGGAGTGGAATTTAGAGGATAGGGTTGGGTTATTGGGCAGCTCTGATTGGCCAGTCATTGCTCTCGTTTGATAACTCATAATGTAAATTAGAATGCAAATTATTAATGGAAATAATCCATAATGTAAATGACTCATTTAAAGTGATGGTTAGGGGTGTGTGTGTGTGTGTGTGTGTGTGTGTGTGTGTGTGTGTGTGTGTGTGTGTGTGTGTGTGTGTGTGTGTGTGTGTGTGTGTCCTCATATAACACAAGGATTACCCACATGTACGTGTTCTTATAAAATGTTGTGTTGTGCGAAACCGTGTTATATGGGACAAAGGGGGGGTTGCATTCCAAAGCTAACAAAAATACATCATTCTAGATTTCTTGTACTTCTGCTCTCTTTAAAAAATCAGTAATCTGGGTTTGTTTCTGTTGCTTGATAAATCTTTGTGAATTTCATTATATGGAACTAAGCATTTTTGAATCCCTGCTCCCTTTTGAACTTTGGGCTCCTTTCATTCAAGAATCTGCATTCAAAAAATAAGATTCTAATTGCTTTTTTTGTCGAATTTTTGTCTGCACTATCACCCTCTGAATTGTGATTTGGTTTTACCTCCAATGCCATTTACATCAAATCTGCTTTGCCAGCCTCTTTTTCTACCAGTAATTCTTGAATGTCTTCGGTAATCATATCTTTATTTATTTTTTAGGAGCATCGCCGACTAAGGCCATGTTACTCTGTGTATATTGTTTATAAATTGCATGGTCCTGAGGTCGATTTTCTGTTTTACAGGACGAAAAACCCGAGTTTCCTGGAGGAAAAAAACCATGCTACCCTCACCTGAGCCCGACAAACTAAGCCACATTGTGAAAAAGACCCATAAAAACTCATCCCGTCATTGACGGGATTTGAAATCAGGTCTTTTCCAGCTGGTGTGGAGTAAAAGAGCGATTCTATCAATTATGCTACCCATGAGAGCTTCAGTAGTCCTATCATCAAAATGTAGTGAGTTCTACTATCGCATCGATTCCGTTTTCTGCCAGTTTGATCGTATTTCCTGAATAAACTGACTCTGGCCATAATTTTTACAAAACGCACCTGTTGACAGTTCTTTCAGTGATAAAGCTATGATTCTGATACAGTCCACAATTGAGAAATGTTTCCATGCCTGCATTACTTCAACAGTTTCAGAATCAATTTTTTTCCAAAATCCATTGTAACGATTTTCTGATGTAATGAGTTTTAAAGGTGGATATAATGCCTTGATCTAATGGCTGAATAAAAGAAGTTGTATTAACCTAGTACAATTGTGGTGGTAGGAACATAACTTCAACATTTGGATGACTTAATGTAATGTGCTATCCAATAGTAATAAAACTTTGAAATATAGATTTTTCCACAAGTTCAATAGCACAGAACATATTTCTGAACAAAATAAAATACAGAGATTTCTCAATTAATTTTTTTGACTAGCGAGTCAATAGCGGGTATTCAAAAAGAGTGGAAATGTTGAAAGAATGCACCCAACATAATAACAGGGTCTTCCCCACACAAAAGCTCAAAAATACCCTGTTATGCGAGGTTTACCGAAATTCTCTGTCTTAGAGCAAAACCGTGTTATATAAGTACCGTGTTGTGCGAGGATTGTCACAATTTATTAATCATGTTAGAGCGAAACCATGTTGTAGAGGTACTGTGTTATATGGGGGTTGCCTGTATATATATATAAAGAGACTAAAAAAAAATCCCACAAATACTATAAATGTGAAAACTGCAATTATAAAAAAAAAAATTGCTGTTTGAACTAATAACGTACCATGATCTCTGGAAACCCTGTAGATGGAGTATCAAGCTATTGTCTGAAGTGCCTTCCTGCATTGCTTCAAGCTTATTGTCAAATGATTTGTTATGGTTACACAAGAGTAATAAAAACCAAGAGGTCAAGAAAGCAGTACTTCCTCATAACAGTTGCAACAATTTATATTCACACAAACCAAGAATTACTACAAAAAAATTTAGAAGATCTAGTAATCCAAATACCTCCCCACTTCTGTATACTGGAAGACTTCAGTGGACACAGTCCTTCATAGGGTAATCTAACTGTAGACCAAAAAGGATGACAAGTCGAAAAATGAATAGATCAGAATGACTTATCTTTGTAAAATGATGACATTTGTGCATATACAAATCTTATGTCAGTAAATTGCAAAGCAATTGGCGGTGGAAATTCAGATCTTGGGTGCCACTCCATACTTCAACTAAAAGTCAGAAATAAGGCGGTGACTGGCAGATGCCACTTACTGTTTTCCCCATTCCCTGTCCTCCTAGGTTGACATGCATAGGATGCTTATCCCCCCCCCGCTTGCCACTGTTTTAAAATCAGGAACTCGTTTACCGATTTAAAAACAGGGGATAATGGGATAAACACCCTGCCTAAGCTAAGCACCTCCCCTTCAATGACACAAATAATCAGAAACAAAACGAATCACAATAATCACACAATCACTCTGTTCTACGACCATGCCCACTGCTCAGAGACAAGTGGTACCCAAATAATAGATTTCAGCCCAATTGGCTTCTCTATATGCTCTCCAAACATTATTTCCATTCCTCAATTGGTCAGTATGATCCTTTCAGTAGTTGATCACCATCTGATAATCATTACTGTGACATTAGCAGTGGCAAGTCAATCTCATGTAGAAATCCTAGATGGAAAATAAGCCAAGCAGATTAAGAAATGTATGAGACTATTTCAAAATGTACTTGTACTTGTTAACAGGAGAGATTGCTCCTACAGGGATGGGATACACTTAAATAGAAAGGGTGCAAGAATATTTGCTGATGCTATCGAGGCAGTGTTAGGTGGGTCGGAAAACTGCTAGCTTGGGGGGAGACAAAGACTAATGGATTAACAGTAGCCACTGGCAGAGGTGAAAGAGATTCTTGCACTGCTTCTATTGGAATGAGCAGAAGCCTGAAAACCAAGATGCAGGATATTTCAGAGACTGCTGGAAGTCATTGCGGTACAAGTAAACACATGGGTTGTGTTAGGGTAGCTAAGAATAGAAACAGGTGCATGTATACTTGCGTGTACACCTATGCTAGGAGTTTAGTAAATAAATTTGATGAATTTGAGGTATTGCTCAAAACATCAAAGGCAGATATTGTTGGGATATCAGAGACGTGGTGTCACACAGATATAAGGAATGCAGAACTGGAATTTAGGGAGTACAATGTGTATAGAAAGGATAGACAGGACAGGAGGGGAGGAGGGGTTATGCTATTAGTTAAAAAACACATAAAATCCAAAGAAGTGAAGCCAGTCGACATTGATGGACAGGGCAGTGTCAAGTCAGTTTGGTGTGACATAAGCATAGGTAAATCAAAATTGAGAGTAGGAGTGTGCTATAGGCCTAATGACTCTGATGAGTATAATAAGATACTGTACAGGGAAATAGAATGGGCCAGTAAATCAGAGAGTCTTATAATGGGGGATTTTAATTTCCCAGATATTGACTGGAATTTGTGGGTTGGTCACTCACACACTAGCAAGGCTTTTGTGGATTTATTGGATGATTGCTTTCTACATCAGCATGTTCGGGAGGCAACTAGAGGGATTAATACTCTTGATCTGATTATCAGTAGTGATTCTTCATGCATTAGGAATCTGCAGATAAAGGAACCACTGGGTGGCAGTGATCACAGTGTGTTGAAGTGGGATTTACTCAAGGAGGTAACTACCATCAGAGGTAAAGGGAAGGGTTTTTGCTTTCGTAAAGGCGACTATGATGGTCTGAGACAGTATTTAAATTCTATACAGTGGGACCAACTGATGATGTTACCAACAGCAAATTCAAAATGGGAAGCTACCAGGCTTTACATACCAACCAAGAAATATTGTTCAAGGTTCAGGCCTAAATGGTTGTCAGATGAACTAATGAGACATATGGCAGAGAAAAAAAATGCATGGGATACATACAAATTAATGGGTGACATGGAAGCCTATGATAGATATAAGTTGGTCTGTAACCAAGTCACAAAGGAGATTAGGCAGGCAAAGGCAGATTATGAGAAATCCTTGGCAAAGGACGCAAAGAAAAACAGAAAAGAGTTCTTTACCTATTTAAACTCAAGAAGGAAAGGGATGAATCAGATTGGTCCACTGGATGTTGATGGTTCAACAGTTGAGGATCCAGCTCAGGTGGCTAACAATCTAAACGAGTATTTTGCAACTACATTCACACATGAGGAGTTATTCAGGAAGGGGAATGTCGTAGGTGAAGTAAACATTGGCAGTGAGCTAGATTATTTTCTAATAACTGAGAGGAAAGTGGAGGAGAAATTGTTGAGGATAAACATAAAAAACGGCACCCGGGGTGGATGGGATCTATCCAGTTATATTAAAGGAGGCAGCAAAGGAAGTAAGCAAACCCTTAGCCATAATTATGAGAGCTTCTTTGGACTCAGGGGAGGTACCCATGGACTGGAGATGTGCAAATGTAACCCCAATTCACAAAGGAGGATCAAAGGCTGACACAAGTAATTATAGACCTGTTAGTTTAACTTCTGTTCCAGGAAAATTAATGGAGGCACTGGTTAAAGAAGCACTGCAGGATCATCTGGACAAGAATTCAGTTATAGCTCAGACACAGCATGGTTTTGTTAAGGGCAGGTCTTGTCTGACCAATTTGATTGGATACTATGATGTAGTCACAAAAGAACTGGATGCAGGGAATAACTTTGATATTATATATTTGGATCTTAGAAAGGCTTTTGATACTGTTGCGCATGGAAGACTGCTGCACAAATTGGAGAAGTGTGGCATTGGAGGCAAATTGCTGCTATGGATAAAGGGATGGTTGAGTGGCAGAAGACAGAGAGTGGTAATCAATGGACACTGCTCAACGTGGACTAAAGTGGAGTTCTTCAGGGTTCAGTGTTGGGTCCATTGTTGTTTTCTGTATTTATAAATGATATTGATGATGGTGTATCAGGCTTAACGTCCAAGTTTGCAGACGATACCAAGGTTGGCAGGGTTGTTAAGGACACTACTGATACTATGCTGCTGCAACAGGATCTGGAAAGGTTGAGCAGATGGGCTGAGAGGTGGCAAATGAAGTTTAACATCGACAAATGTAAAGTACTACATATGGGAAACAGTAACCCCAAATCAACGTATCAACTCTGTGGTACTACGCTGACAGTGGTAGAGAATGAAAAGGACCTGGGGGTAATTGTGCAGGCAGATATGAAGTTCTCTGAGCAGTGCAGACGAGCTGCAAGAGTAGCACATGGTGTCTTGTCAATGATATACAGGAATGTTTCTAGCAGGGACAGGGATGTGATTATTCCCTTGTATAAGGCATTGGTCAGGCCACACCTTGAGTACTGTATACAGGTCTGGAGGCCTCATTTCAAGAAGGATGTAGAGCTGCTGGAACGAGTACAGAGAAGGGCAACAAGATTAGTGAATGGAACAAAGGGTTGCTCTTACGAAGAAAGGCTTAAGTTTTGCAAATTACAGAGCCTGGAGACTAGGCATCGGCAAGGTGATCTGATAGAGGTGTATAAAGCTTTGAATGGCTTGAGCATGCTCAATGCCGATGGGATTCTTCCTCTTGCTCAGAATAATCACCTGAGAGGGCATAAATTCAAATTGAGGAAGGATGGATGTCGGATAGATGTGCGGAAATTTGCCTTTAGCCAGCGGGCAGTTGGTTTGTGGAATAGACTCACATCGCTTGTTGTTGAAGTTGATAGCCTAAACAAATTTAAGGCTCAGCTGGACAGGTATTTCGAACGAACGGAGGGGTGAAATGGGAGTAGTGGTTTTTTTTTTTTTTTTTTTTGGCTGATGCTGAATAAGCTTGCTTTCTTGCATCATATGCCTCTACTAATGCTAATGCTAAAATTAATGCAGATGTTTTCAAAGAATAACTAGTAGATGCAGAAATACAATATGTAACAAAGAAACGAATTCAAGCTGCAAAGAAGACTATACTAAGAATGTTGAATCATCCCTACTCCTCTCAAATCATGGTGGAATGAAAAATGTTTACAGGCTGAACTAGAGATATACAAAATCTGGAACACTCTTTAAAAGTACCCAGCTACAGAAAACCTTGTATTTAAGAAAGCACGAGAAAGGGCCAGCAGAAAGACATCTTATATAAAATTTGCATAGGGTCTGGGTGGCGAGCGATCTGTTCCAAAAGCAACTAATCACTCTCAGTCACTCTTGCAGCACAGCTTTTGCCTCCCTGTAGCAGCACTAAATGGTATAGCTTTGTGGTAAAGCTAACCTTCAGGGTCAAAAGGAGCAAAACATGGACTGTGACTTCCCACTGATTTAAAACTGCAAATCCAGCTTTGCATCAACCTCGTGATTACCTATCCAACCCAAAGAGACTGAAGATGGATGCTTTCTGAGTATACCAACAAAAAACTGAGTCTCTTAAATACATCTCATTTGGAGTTCCAAGTGGATACTTTCACAATGCTACACTTTGTACTTCCATTGGTCAGGCGCCTCTGTAGCCAGGTGGGAAGGAGCAGCAGTGCATAGCACACGCTTCTTGATTAGACCGGGGTTTGAGCCCGTCACCACCAAATACGGAGAAAGTGCAAAGGTCAGGGAATGACCACCGCATATCCCGGAGCAATATGGCCTTACTTGCTAATGCACCTTAAAAAAAAAAAAAAAAAACCAAAATCCAAACCTCCATTGGTTTAATTTCAAAATGGGATCTAATGAATTACACAGACAAAAAGGAATTAGGCTTAAGGGAGATGGTGGGCTTATTCCCATTCACAGCATCATATTAACATTTAGTACACCAAACCGTCCATTATCAGTGAAAGTGAGACATTGTCACGCTTCCAAACACTCCACCAAGGAAACTTGGTATGCTCAAACTGTGAACCCAAGGGCATGCACAAGCTGACTCTAATTCCCATGCTTCATACTGTCCAAACTGGAATGGCAACCAACTTGTGAGCCAAAACTTGTGAGCATGAAAATATGAAAAAGAATCCAGAGGTACAAGACAGAAAAGCGAGTCTCATACCCAAATAGATACGAGGAAACAGTCACAACAACAAATACCAGTACAAACAGATGGTGAAGACTTCCAAAGATTTCATTCAGGGTCAATTCCTCCGGACCTTTTTCTTACTACTGAATACATCATGAATAATCAAACTAATAAAACAAACTTATCTGTAAAAAGATCTAAACCTTCCAAATATTTCCTCATTCATTTCAAAAATATATGTGGCCTCAGTTCCAATCCCAATGATGTCCATTTCTATTTATAGTCTGCTAACCCCCGCTTAGTTTTTCTGACAGAATCTCAATTATTTGAGTCAATGACTGCTCTTATCAGTTGTCCTAATTATTCACTGTATAGTTCCTTTTGCTTCAAAGTTGATACTTATGCATAAGTGTGCTGTATTATTCCATGTCAGACTTTTTAGCATCCTTTGCCATAAATTTCTCATAATCTGCCTTTGCTTGCCTAACTTCCTTTGTGAATTGATTACAAAACTGCCTACATCTTCCATAGGCTTCTGTGTCACCTGATAATTTCTATGCATCCCATGCATTTTTCTTCTCTGTCACGCATCTCATTAGTTCATCTGACATCCATTTAGGCCTAAATCTCGAACAATATTTCTTAATCGGCATGAAAAGCCTAGTAGCTTCCACGATTAGTTCCTTGAATGCTTCTCACTTAGAATTTGCTGTTGGTGACACCATCAGTTGGTCCCACTGTCCAGAATTTAAAAACTGTCTGAGACCACTGTAGTCACCTTTACAGAAGCAAAAACCCTTCCCTTTACCCCTGATGGTAATTATATCTTTAAGTAAATTCCACATCAGTACACTGTGATCACTGCCACCTAGTGTTCTTTTACCTGCAAATTCTTTATACATGAATAATCACTGCTGATAACCAGGTCAAGAGTATTACTCTCCCTTGTTGCCTCTCAAACATGTTGCTGCAGAAAACATCATCCAATAAATCCACAAAAGTCTTGCTAGTGTGCGAGTGACTAACCCACAAGTTCCAGTCAATATTTGGAAGTTAAAATATCCCATAATAACACCATTCTGGGTTTGATTACTTCCTTTCTGCTATCTGATTTTTTGGCCCATTCTATTTCTCTCTACAATTGGCCATTGTACTCATTAGAGTTATTAGGCCTATAACAGGATCAAGATATGTCTGCCAGGGGCAAAGGTTGATGACGTTGTAGAGCAGATATCATCTTTTAAGGGCACAAAAGGTGATATAGTTGTACACTTTGGCACTAATGATATCAAGAGTAGGAGACGGGCAGAATTGTTTAACAAGTACAGGTCACTGTTGAAAAAAAGCCACGAAATAGGGTTGAATTTGAAAGTGTCTGCAATTCGGCCCAGACACGATAGGAGGGAGTATATGATGAGAGCCTTGTCGATCAATTCGGCCCTGGAAAGATTGTGCAAGGCTCAAGGGGTAGAATTTTTTTCAGCCTGGACTGTACTTGTTAACAGGAGAGATTGCTTCTACGGGGATGGGATACACTTTTATTATTATTATTATTATTATTATTATTATTAGCCATATGGTGCAAGGAAGCCTGAGGCTTTTGCTGCATCAGTCAAAAAAAAAAAAAAAAAAAAAAATTCTGAGTTACCCCTGAAAGAGAGAGAGAGAGGGGTGTAAGAAATAGAAGGAAATCACCAAGAAAGAGAAGAATGATGATATCCAGCTCAGGACCCTGGGTGTGCCAAGCCCATACTCACCAGATATAAGCCCCTGGGGGTAAATTTAAATAGAAAAGGTGCAAGAATATTTGCTGATGCTATCGAGGCAGTGTTAGGTGGGTCGGAAAACTGCTAGCTTGGGGGGGGGATACAAGGACTAATAGATTAACAGAAGCCACTGGCAGAGGTGAAAGAGATTCTTGCACTGCTTCTATTGGAATGAGCAGAAGCCTGAAAAACAAGATGCAGGATATTTCAGAGACTGCCGGGAGTCATTGCGGTACAAGTAAACACATGGGTTGTGTTAGGGTAGCTAAGAATAGAAATAGGTGCATGTATACTTGCGTGTACACCAATGCTAGGAGTTTAGTAAATAAATTTGATGAATTTGAAGTATTGCTCAAAACATCAAAGGCAGATATTGTTGGGATATCAGAGATGTGGTGTCACACAGATATAAGGAATGCAGAACTGGAATTTGGAGAGTACAACATCTACAGAAAGGATAGACTGGATAGGAAGGGAGGAGGGGATATGCTATTAGTTAAGAAATACATAAAATCCAAGGAAGTGAAGCCAGTGGACATCGCTGGACAGTGCAGTGTCCAGTCAGTTTGGTGTGACATAAGCATTGGGAGATCAAAATTGAGAGTAGGAGTGTGCTATAGGTCTAATGACTCTGATGAGTATAATAAGAAACTGTACAGGGAAATAGAGTGGGCCAGTAAATCAGAGAGTCTTATAATGGGAGATTTTAATTTCCCAGATATTGACTGGAATTTGGGGCTGGTCACTCACACACTAGCAAGGCTTTTGTGGATTTATTGGATGATTGTTTTCTTCATCAGCGTGTTCGGGAGGCAACTAGAGGGAGGAATACTCTTGATTTGATTATCAGCAGTGATTCTTCATGCATTAAGGATCTGCAGATAAATGAACCACTAGGTTGCAGTGATCACAGTGTGCTGAAGTGGGATTTACTCAAAGAGGTAACTACCATTAGGGGTAAAGGGAAGGGTTATTGCTTTCGTAAAGGCGACTATGATGGACTGAGACAGTATTTAAATTCTATACAGTGGGACCAACTGATGATGTTACCAACAGCAAATGCAAAATGGGAAGCATTCAAAGAACTTATCTTGCAAGCTACTAGGCTTTACATACCAACTAAGAAATATTGTTCAAGGTTTCGGCCTAAATGGATGTCAGATGAACTGATGAGGCATATGGCAGAGAAGAAACATGCATGGGATACATACAAATTAACACATGACACAGAAGCCTATGATAGATACAAGTTGATCTGTAACCAAGTTACAAAGGAGGTTAGGCAGGCGAAAGCAGATTACGAGAAATCTTTGGCAAGGGATGCAAAGCAAAACAGCAAAAAGTTCTTTACTTATGTAAACTCTAGAAGGAAGGCGATGAATCAGATTGGTCCACTTGATATCGATGGGTCAACTGTTGATGATCCTGCTCAGTTAGCTAACAAACTAAATGAATATTTTGCATCGACATTCAAACATGAGGAGTTATTTAGCGAGGGGAAAGCCAGTGGTGTATTCAACTCTAGCAGTAAGCTAGAGAATCTTGTAATAACTGAGAGTAAAGTGGAGGAGAAATTGTTGAAGATAAATACAAGAAAGGCACCTAGGGTGGATGAGATCTATCCAGTTATATTAAATGAGGCAGCAAAGGAAGTAAGCAAACCCATAGCCTTATTTATGAGAGCTTCCTTGGACTCAGGGGAGGTACCCACAGACTGGAGATGTGCAAATGTCACCCCAATTCACAAAGGAGGATCAAAGGCTGACACAAGTAATTATAGACCTGTGAGTTTAACTTCTGTTCCAGGAAAATTAATGGAGGCACTAGTTAAAGAAGCACTGCAGGATCATTTAGACAAGACTTCAGCTATAGCTCGGACACAGCGCGGTTTTGTTAAGGGGAAGTCATGCCTGACCAATTTGATTGGATACTATGATGCAGTCACAAAGGAACTGGATGCAGGGAATAACTTTGATATTATATACTTGGATCTTAGAAAGGCTTTTGATACTGTTGCACATGGAAGACTGCTGCACAAATTGGAGCAGTGTGGCATTGGAGGCAAATTGCTGCTGTGGATAAAGGGGTGGCTGAGGGGGAGAAGACAGAGAGTGGTAATCAATGGACACTGCTCGTCGTGGACTAATGTTATTAGTGGAGTCCCTCAGGGCTCAGTGTTGGGTCCATTGTTGTTTTCTGTATTCATAAACGATATTGATGAGGGTATATCAAGCTTAATGTCGAAGGTTGCAGATGATACAAAGGTAGGCAGGGTTGTCAAGGACACTACTGACACAATGCTGCTGCGACAGGATCTGGAAAGTTTGAGCAGATGGGCTGAGAGGTGGCAAATGAAGTTTAACATTGACAAATGTAAAGTACTACATATGGGAAACAGCAACCCCAGAGCAACGTATCAACTCTGTGGTACTACACTGACAGTGGTAGAGAATGAAAGGGACCTGGGGATGGTTGTGCAGGCAGATATGAAATTCTCTGAGCAGTGCAGACAGGCTGCAAGAGTAGATGGTGTATTGTCAATGATATATAGGAATTTTTGTAGCAGGGATAAGGAGGTGATTATTCCCTTGTATAAGGCAATGGTCAAGCCACACCTAGAGTACTGTATACAGGTCTGGAGGCCTCATTTCAAGAAGGATGTAGAGCTGCTGGAACGAGTACAGAGAAGGGCAACAAGATTAGTGAATGGAACAAAGGGGTGCTCTTACGAAGAAAGGCTTAATTTTTGCAAATTACAGTGTCTGGAGACTAGGCACCAGCGAGGTGATCTGATAGAGTTGTATAAGGCCTTGAATGGTTTGAGCATGCTCAATGCTGATGGGATTCTTCCTCTCGCTCAGAATAATCACCTGAGAGGGCATAAATTCAAATTGAGGAAAGACAGATGTAGGATAGACGTGTGGAAATTTGCCTTTAGCCAGCGGGTGGTTGGTTGGTGGAACAGACTTCCATCCCTTGTCGTGGAAGTTGATAGCCTAAATAAGTTTAAGGCTCAGCTGGACAGGTATTTTGAACGAACAGAAGGGTGAAGTGGAAGTGGTTTTTTTTTTTTTTTTTTTTTTTTTTGGCTGATGCTGCATAAGCTTTCTTTCTTGCATCAAATGCCTCTACTAATGCTAATGCTAAAACAATAAAACAAACACACTCCTACTTTCGTTTTTGCTTTCTCGGTGCTTATATCTCACCAAACTGACTCAACATTGCACTCTCCATCTATGTCAACTGGATATACTTCCTTAGATTTTATGTTTTTCGTAATTAACAATGACAACATTGCTGTTGTTATGAATATTTCAACAAGTGACGAACAGTATTATTCTCCTTTAACATTTCAACTAAAATGTGCATTTACACAGACAGAACTGTGTACAGTAGAACCAGACAAAATTCACTACATGATATTAAAAAAACTTGATACACAATATTGCTCAAGTGGCCCTTGCACCAGAAACAACAACAAAATTTGCATTGCCATCAAGCAGTTCCAGAAGCTGTCTGGAATAAAATCAGAAAGATGAATTTCTGATTTATCAAACTCCAAAAAGTGCAGAGCCTCTTGAAGGAGAAATATTTACCAAAACATCTGCAACTACTTATGTACTCCTAGTTTTCAATGATCAAAAGGTAAGAATTGAGATGAACAAGTTGCATTTGCCAACAATAGAGGATTAACAGTATAATTCTCCTTTAACATTCCATCAACTAAAATGTGCACTAACACCGACAAAACAATGTACAAGTTAGGACCAGACCAAATTCACTACATGATGTTAAAAAAACTTGATGACCAATCCCAAACCACTTTTATAAAATTACATAATGAAATCTTTCTAGAAAACCAGCCCAGATAATTGGCATTGTGCAGCCATTATAGCTTTCTCAAAAACCAGGATACGATATTTCTGCCCCATGCAACTGTCCCCTAATAATGTTAACAGACTATCTAGGAAAAGTCATGTAGAAATGATCAGTGCCTAGTTTTCGACAGTAATAATCTTCTGCATCCATTGCAGTATCACATTTAGGAAAAATTTACAAATATTAGACTTATCAAATTAGAAAATATTGTATCCTTCTTTCATCATGTCATCCATTTTGACATAGAAAAAACATACAATACAGCATGTTAGTATGAAATTCTCCAAAATTATATCTCTTTGAATTAAGAGAGCAACTTCTCCATTATATCCAAAACCTTTTTACAACACAAATTCTACAGACGTCCCTCGAAGAAGAGCAGTCTGTAGAATTTTAATACTTTCACAAGAGGGTGTGCCACAGAGATCGGTGCTTAGCATCCTTACATATACAAAGAATCAGTGTCACCACTTTGTATGTTAATGACTTCAAAGTTTATTACCACTCTCAAAATATACCTATTTAAGTTTCTATCGACATCAACCAAATCTACAAAGAGAAGCAATAAATAAAGTAAGTAAATGGACACTAACAGATCTTCACACAAAACAATTGCATATATATATATATAGTATATATTTAGTTTTCACAGATGTTTTCATTATATACACTTGTATGAAATGAAGCATACACCCTGATCCTGAATTGTAACTTGATGGACAAGTTATCTCTGTAATATCAATGTAAAATCCTTAGTTCTTATCTTGGATAATAACTTAATATTTCTTGATTTTATTAAATAACTCAATGCCGACCGGGCTAGCCGGGTGGATAAAGTGCCTGCCTGGCAACCCAAAGGTCGCAGGTTTGAATCCCGCCTCAGGCTTAGATCAAAGTACTGCATAAACCTTGGGAGGTGCATTATGGCCACAGAAGCCGATGCGCCAACAACTACCAAAAAATAAATAAAATAAATAACTTTGTTACATCTATAAACTCAACATACTTAAAGTTCTTTCTGCCTTAACTTAAGGAGACTTATGTATGCTTCTTCAACTCTACCAAGCAATAGTTTGATTCAAACTAGATTATGGGGAAATTGTTTACAACCCTGCAAAATCAAAATACATCAAGATGTTTAGATCCCATACACCACAGCACACTCCATATAAGCATTAGGAGCTTCCTACACATCACTGGTGGAAAACCTTTATGGAGAAGCTTGCAGAAACTCGCACTTCGGCTTAGACTCTTATTATGCTATGCCACCAAAATCAAATCCAATCCAGGTCATCCAACTAGAGACCTGTTTTTATCAAACTAGAAAAACATACCAGATTCATTCATGGAGGAATCAACTTGCTAACATACATCTAAAAGAACTGCTGCTAATTTAAAAGCTTAACTAACTATGATGCCATAGCTACAAACCTCTCATCATGGAGGACAATTCAACCTGTACTTGATATTTTTCAATTCTGGGGAAGAACACCTCTGCCAAGAACAAACCATCAGCAATTGCAGGCACCATAAAGAATGCAGAATTTTTAATGATAAATTATGGGGCATCTTGATGTCCAACCAAACTAATTATAAGCTGATAGCAAATAGCATAATTCTCGTAGTTGCTTTATAACTTTGTAGAATACCACAGCACACACAATCCTACATACAATAGGTGGAGTATTCAGTTTCAAAGCTTATGCATAGAAGTCACATCAGATTTTGCTAGATCTCAGGACACAAAGGAAACAAAGAAGTGGATAGGGTGATAAAATCAGCTGCCAACTCTGACTATGGCTTTCACTCAGAACCATATACAGATTAAAAATCCCTTATCCACAAAAGCAGTATACAGAAATGGCAATGAAGCAACACTTAACCAACAACAATTTTGCCATATTAAACAAATGCTTCAACCATGGCACATTAGCCTCTAGTTAGTATTAGTAGTAGTGGCAAATGATGCAAGAAAGCAAGCTTATACAGTATCGACAAAAAAAAAAAAAAAAAGTCCCATTTCATCCATCCCCTCCAATACCTTTTCTAGTTCTTCCTTAAATTTATTCAAACTATGCACTTCCACAACAGCTGACATCTACAACAGAAGTCTCAGCATAACAACATCTCAAGCTCTGATTATCATAATAAGATAAACTAATATTTCAAGAAATGTTTGGGACTCTTCTGTTGGAACATGGAGCAAGGTATCACA
Source organism: Mastigoproctus giganteus (assembly GCF_048544385.1). Taxonomy (NCBI): domain Eukaryota; kingdom Metazoa; phylum Arthropoda; class Arachnida; order Uropygi; family Thelyphonidae; genus Mastigoproctus; species Mastigoproctus giganteus. The sequence continues at coordinate 103,619,753 of NC_143578.1, read as the reverse complement.
GGTTACAAGATCCTGCTAGGGTCCTCATGAAACAAGCAATTTCATAGACTGGGGTTGGGTTAATAAGAGTAAAAACAGGTGCATATATACTTGTATGTACACTAATGCCAGCAGCATAGTAAATAAATTTGAAGTACTGGTTAAGTCATCAAATGTGTAAATTGTAAGGCTGTCTGAGACCTGTTGTCAGTCAAACATAAGGAATTTAGAATTTGAATACAGGGAATACAATGTGTTCTGAAGGGACACAGGAAAAGACAGGATGGGTGGAGAGGGAGCAGAGGAGTAATGATCTTAGTTGTGATGCATATAAAATCTGAGGCAGTTTGTTCAATCACTATGGGTATTATGAACACTGGAAAAACAAAAATGAGAGTAGGAATGTATTATAGGACAAATGACTGTGATGAGTATAATGAACAGCTATGCAGAAAAATAGTTGCCCAGTAAACCAGAATGTCTTATAATGGGGGATTTTAACTTTCCACATATTGACTGGAACTTGAGTTGATCACAAAGTACAAAACTGTTGTGAAAGACTATTAGATTACTGTTTTCAACATCAGCATGTTCGAGAAGCAGTGAGAGAAAGCATCAGTCATGCTCTGCTTATCACCATTGACTTTTTGTGCATTAAGAATCTGCAGATAAAGGAACCAATAATCACAGTTTACTGATGTCAGATTTGCCTAAAGAAGTAACTACTGTCCTGTCAAGACTAAAGGGAAGGGCTTTTGTGAAGGTAACTACAATGGTCTCAGGCAATTTTTAAAATCTATTCAGTGGGACCAACTGGTGCTGTTACTATCAGTAAATTCTAATTGGGTAGCATTCGGAGAGGTAATTGTAGAAACTACTAGGCTTTTAATACCAATTAAGAGATGCTATTCAATGTTTAAGACCTAAATGGATATCCACTGATCTGGTGAGATTAATAGCAGAGAAGAAAAATGCATAGGATGCTTATAAATTATCAGGAGATAAAGAAACTTACAGTAGGTATAAACTAGTCTCCAATCAACTCACTAAAGAGCAAATACTTCTTTGCTACTTATCTCTGTAAAGTAAACAATATCATTAGAAGTAGAGGAATGAGTCGCTTTAGCTTGAAGATATGAATTATGTAACAGTTAATGATCTCCTCATATGCTGACAAATTGCATAAATATTTTGAATCTACATTCACACACTAGGAATGAGCCTGAGATGCTAGAAGTTATCAAATTACAGAAAATTAAATGATTTAATGATAAATGAGAAGAAAATGGAAGAGAAATAGTTGAAACTAAATATAAATAAGGTCCCTGAGGGTGGATGCTATCTATCCATTTATATTAAGAGAGGAAGAAAAAGATATTAGGAAATATTTAGCTACAATTGGGATCTCTTCTTTGATTCAGGAGAGGTTACTATTGACTGGAGAAGTGTGAATGTATCCCCAGTTCACAAATGGGGATCAAAAGGTGAAGTGAAATTACAGACCTGTAAGCTTGACTTTTATTCTAGGGAAAATAATGGAATAAGATCACTGGTTGAAGAAGTAATGCGGCACCTACTAGAAAGGAATGCAGCTATACCACAGTCCCAGCATGTTTCAGTTAAGGGACAACCTGGTCTGATTAGCATGATGCTGTAACATTGGAATGGGTTGCTAAAAAAATAATTTAACATCATATCCTGAGACCTCAGAAAAGATTTTGATACTGTTCCATGTACTGCAACAATATTTGGAAAAATTAGGCAGATTATGACTGGGAAGTGGCAATTGAAGTTTAACATTGACAAATGCAAGATACTACATAAGAGTTTCACTAATCTCAGATTAAGATATCAACTGTGATACAACACTTAAGGCAACGGAGAACAAAAATGACCCAAGGTTAATTGTGCAGTCAGGCATGAAGTTCTCCGATCAGTGCAAACAGGTTGCCAAGAGAGTTCATGGAGTTTTGTCAATGATATACAGGAACTTTGCTAGCAGGGAGAATGAGGTGATTATCCCTTTGTACAAGGCCATGGTTAGGCTACATCTTGAATACTGTATACAGGTCTAGAGACCTCACTTTAGGAAGGATGTTGATCTGATGAAATAGGTGCAGTGAAGGGAACATTATGATGCTCCTACCCAGAATGGGTTCGGTTCTGCAAATTGCAGCATCTGGAGACTAGGTACCTGCAGGAAGATATGATTGAAGTTTTTAAACTGTTGAATGTACTGGGTAAGCTGAATGCTGATAGTATCCTTAATGATAGCTTACACAACACAAGGGGCATACATTTAAATCGAAAAAAAAAAAAAAAAAAAAAAATATGATTGCAGAATAGATGTGCAATAGTGCCTAGGTATTGCCTACTTCGAATAAGTGGCCCCGAGTGCCAAGCGAGTTTAAAAGTGAATTAGGAAGTGTCTTCTCTAGAATAAGCAGATTACTGAGAATTTTCAAGTCATTTTTTGCAAAAATTTTCTTGTCTGTTCTTCTAAATAAAGAAGCAAGCTTCCCAAAAGAAAAGAAAGGTACCTTTCTTCTTTTTGTATATAGAACTAATGTACATAACACACTAACCTCTTATCACTTGGTCACTGGTGGCACTTCTGCCTCCACATGGCGGTTCCGGTAACCTGGGGGAAAAGTTATCCTCCAGAGCTAAAAGGAGCAACCATGGACACCGACAATTACTCAGCTCTTGAGCCTAGATGCTCATCTCATGACTTGAATGAATCCGATCATGATGTATCACAATCCAAGAGACTACGTAAAAATGAGAATCAGCAGGAATTTCGAACATTCCTTATACTCCATTCTCTTTTAACCAAACCTATGAGTGCACTCTCACCACTTCTAATTCAGAAATGTTTAGATTGTGTGGCTGGTTCACCAAAAATGGTGAAAAGACTGCAATCTGGAGATCTGTTAGTTGAAACAGCTAAGCACCAGCATTCTCAGGCCCTATTAAAAATATCAACTTTTGGCAGAATACCTATACAGGTCACCCCCTCATGCTACGTTAAATAGTTCGAAATCAGTAATCGTAGAATGGGACCTAATGAATGTCACTGAAGATGAGCTAGTTGAAGAACTAAAAGAGCAAAACATCATCCAGGCAAAACAAATAATGATTAAAAAAGATGGTGAACTTGTTCCCACTAGAAGCATTATTGTGACATTTGGCACACCAACCTTACCATCATGTGTCAAAGCCGGATACCTTAATTGCTGCATGCGACCTTACATTCCCAACCCAATCAGATGCTTCAAGTGCCAAATATTTGGACACTCACAAATGGTATGTCGAGGAGACACTGTCTGCCCAAATTACGGCTCTAAAACCTACATGCAAACAGATTGCACCGCAGAAATACCATAATGCCCAAATTGTAAAAGCCAAGATCTAGCATATTCAAACATATACGAATTCTGGAGGGTAGGAAAAAAGATTCAAAAATACAAAGTCAAACAAAACTTGCTTCTCCTGCTTACTTACCAGGAAGCAAGTTATGGTCACCATGCCAAAATTTACTTATGCTGCAGCAACCCAGAAATACCAATCAATAGGAACACAAACGGCAATCACAGTGGCCGCATCCATTTCAATAGTCAACTGGGCTCAATCAGTTTTATCATCCTCACAGAAATCACCTACAGAACAATGCAAAGTAACTTGTGCTAGTAATACTCCTCTGACAGTCCCACCAACTGCTTCTGATACTCAGCAAGAAACTGTAAAACTAAAAGCATCGGCTCCAAACATTGAAGACAAACCATGTTCAGCAAATATTGATGCCAATGCTGATATCCTACAGGATGAGCCTATCTTAGATTTACGTGCAGAAGATGACATGGACATTGGACACCCTACCTTTTCAAAAAAAGAAAGGTTGAAACTAGATCGATTCAAACAGGCTGCATACAAAAAAGAGACAGAACCATACACAACTGCTAAATCAAAATAATGCAAAACATTTTTCAACAGAACTGTAGAGGTCTATGAAGCAACGTTCTTGATATTTATGACCTAATTGAACAGTACAGTCCAATAAGCTTCTGCCTGCAGGAAACCAATCTAACCCCACAGGTGACTCCAGCGATTAAAAACTATAGTGTCTATCAACAAGATAGAAACAATACTAACTCAACACGAGGAGGCATAGCCATACTTGTTGACATCAAAGTTCCTATAAAACAGATCCCTCTACAGACCACATTAGAGGCTGTAGCAGTACGTATTGTTTTGAATTTTATGCTAACCGTAGTCTCTGTGTACCTTTCCCCAAACAAAGAATTCACAGTGAAAGAACTGGAAGACCTCATAAAACAGCTTCCATCTCCTTTCATCCTGCTTGGAGATTTCAATGGGCATCATCCTATGTTTAGATCTCCCCAGATAGATAAACGAGGAAAAATCATTGAAACAGTTCTTGACAACCAGAATCTCACGTTGTTAAACACTGGTGCTGATACTCATATCCACTTTCCCACCGGAACATCTGCTGCTATAGATTTATCAATACGTTCCCCAAAACTGTTCCCAGTCATTCAGTGGTTAGTTTCAAATAACCCCTGAACAGTGACCATTTAGTGACCATATCCGATTATTTGCAAACTGCAAACACACAGAACCTCACATATAGCCAGCCGCATAAAATGGAAATTTAACAAAGCAGATTGGAACAAGTTCACTGATGCAGCTTCCTTTGATGATCAAATCATTAAAAGCCAGTTATAGAAAATGTTACTGACTACATTACTGCACAAATAACAGCTGCAACCTGTGCTATACCCAAAACCAGAGTTGGTCTTCACAGACATGCCAATATCTGGTGGAATGATGCATGCTGTGATGCCAAAAAAGAACAGAATAAAGCTTGGAATCTGTTTTGTAAGTACCCAACAAGTAACAACCTGATTAACTTCAAAAAACTTAAAGCTAAGGTCCGTTACGTGCATAAAAAGGTGAAAAAAGACTCTTGAATCTGGAGTTTGCTTTCACCATTACTAAAAATACAGACAGTAGAAAAATTTGGGACAAAATCAAAAAATCGAGTGGTAAATCCCTCCCGAAATCAACACCCATCATAAGTTGGAAAGGTAAAGACTTGTCCTCCCCAGTGGAAGTCGCAAATGCACTGTCAGAATGCTTTTCTGAAACCTCTTCCACGTCAGCATATGAGCCAGCCTTTAAACAAGTAAAAGCCAATGCAGAAAAATATGCTGAACTTCAATACAAGAGCATCTCTTCCATAAAATCAACCATTTACTCTTTTTGAAATAGAGAGCTCCTTAAATAGATCAGCTAATAGTGCACCAGGGCCTGATGGGATAAACTCTCTTTAGAAAATACAGCTGCGAGTTACAGGCTCTGAAAAAAACGATAAGTGTTTGCTTTTTATTTACATAATTGTTATTTTATATTGTACATAATACGTAGTCTTATAGTTCTAATTATGCTGGTTATTTTTATTTTAATTTATATAAACAGTTTTTGTAGATATATGTAATACTTTATAAAACCGTTAGTCCGTTCGAATCTTGCAGGCATTGTTTTTTGTTTATAGTGATAGGGAATTCAAATTTTTAATTGAGGTAGCTAGGTAGCTCTAACGTATAATTATAGAAACAGTAATACGCTTCACTGTTTCTATTAGATAGCGTAGTATTGACATTTAATTTAATTTAATTTATTGATCTTATTAATTTAAAATATCATGCCCCAAACTAGAGCAGCAAAGCAACGGGCACAAAGTGGCAGGAGTGCTGTGACTCGTGGGAGAACTGAGGGGGGGCGATTCTCCAAAGCATCACAGCCTAAAAAAATGTGCAACTTGTGAAATGTTTGCCGAACTATCTGGAACGGAACATGATATTGCCATGGGGGATGTCTTTGTGTGTGCGCGATGTAAGAAGTTTAAGGAAATCAGTCGACAACTCAGCGTTGTTATGGGCCTATATGAGAGTTTGAAGGACAGGGTGGATGCCATCGAAAGATCTAAATCGAGGGGCCCATCAGGCTCTCAGCTGCCCACATCAATGCCAGAGCTTGCACTTGGTCATCACGCAACACAGCGGCAACCCCCAAGGCAGATTGCGCTGGTCCCAAAGAAACTAGTAGTTGTTGGTGACACTATTGTCAGGGAAACAGGGAACATCCTTTGTAAAAAGGATAGGTGGAACAGGACCATGGTATGTCTGCCAGGGACAAAGGTTGATGACGTTGTAGAGCAGATATCATCTTTTAGGGGCACAAAAGGTGATATAGTTGTACACGTTGGCACTAATGATATTAAGGGTAGGAGACCAGCAGAATTACTTAACAAGTACAGGTCACTGATGAAAAAAAGCTGTGAATTAGGGTTGAACTTGAAAGTGTCTGCAATTCTGCCCAGACGCGATAGGAGGGAGTATATGATGAGAGCCTTGTCGATCAATTCGGCCCTGGAAAGATTGTGCAAGGCTCAAGGGATAGAATTTTTTTCAGCCTGGACTGTACTTGTTAACAGGAGAGACTACTTCTACAGGGATGGGATACACTTAAATAGAAAGGGTGCAAGAATATTTGCTGATGCTATCGAGGCTGTGTAAGTTAGGTCGGAAAAACTGATAGCTTGGGGGATACAAGGACTAATAGTTTAACAGTAGCCGTAGGCAGAGGTGAAAGTGATTCTTGCACAACTTCTATTAGAATAAGTAGCGACCTGGAGCAAGCGGTGTTGGGGGTTTCAGGGACGGATGGCAGTCATCGTGAAACAGGTGGGTATATGGGATGTGTTAGAGTAATTAAGAATAAGAATAGGTGCATGTATACTTGCATGTATACCAATGCTAGAAGTATAGTAAATAAATTTGATGAATTTGAAGTGTTGGTCAAGACATCAAAGGCGGATATTGTTGGGATATCAGAGACGTGGTGTCACACAGATATAAGGAATGCCGAACTGGAATTTGGGGAGTACAATGTGTACAGAAAGGATAGAGGGGATAGGAAGGGAGGAGGTGTTATGCTGTTAATAAAGAAAAACATAAAATCAAAAGAAGTGCATCCAGTTGATATAGATGAACAGTGCACTGTTGAGTCAGTTTGGTGTGACATAAGCACTGCGAAAGCAAAAATAAGAGTAGGAGTGTGTTATAGGCCCAATGACTTGAATGAGTACAATGAACAATTGTACAGAGAAATAGAGTGGGCTAGTAAATTGGAATGTCTTATAATGGGGGAGTTTAACTTCCCAGATATTGACTGGAACTTGTGGGTTGGTCACTCACACACTAGTCAGACTTTTGTGGATTTATTGGATGATTGTTTTCTGCAGCAGCATGTTCGAGAGGCAACCAGAGAAAGTAATACTCTTGATCTGGTTATCAGTAGTTGATCATTCATGTATTAGGAATTTGCAGATAAAAGAGCCACTAGGTGGCAGTGATCACAGTGTACTGATGTGGGATTTACTTAAAAATTTAACTACTATCAGGGCTAAAGGAAAGGGTTTTTGCTTCCGTAAAGGTGAGTACAGTGGTCTCCGACAGGTTTTAAATTCTGTACAGTGGAATCAACTGACGATGTTACCAACAGTAAATTCTAAGTGGGAAGCATTCAAGGAATTAATCGTGGAAGCTACTAAAAGGTTCATACCTATTAAGAAATATTGTTCACGGTTTAGGCCTAAATGGTTGTCAAATGAACCAATGAGACTCGTAACAGAGAAGAAAAATGCATGGGATGCATATAAATTATCAAGCGACTCAGAAGCCTACGGCAGATATAAGTTCATCTGTAATCAGGTCACAAAGGAGGTTCGGCAGGCGAAGGCAGATTACGAGAAATCCTTGGCAAAAGATGCTAAGAAAAACAGCAAGGATTTCTTTACTTATATAAACTCTAAAAGGAAGGGGATGAATCTGATTGGTCCACTTGACATCGATGGTTCGACTGTTGATGATCCTGCTCAGAGAGCAAACAAACTGAATGAGTATTTTGCATCTACATTCACAAGTAAGGAATTATTAAGGTTTGAAAATGGCAGAAGGTTATCAAATTGTAGCAAGATACTTAATGATTTTGTAATAACCGAGAGCAAAGTGGAAGAGAAATTGTTGAAGTTAAACGTAAGAAAAGCACCTGGGGTGGATGGGATCTATCCAGTTATATTAAAGGAGGCGGCAAAGCAACTAAGCAAACCCTTAGCCATAATTATGAGAGCATCCTTGGACTCAGGGGAGGTTCCCACGGACTGGAGATGTGCAAATTTATCCCCAATTCACAAACGGGGATCGAAGGGTGACACGAGTAATTACAGACCAGTTAGTAACTTCTGTTCCGGGTAAAATAATGGAGTCACTGGTTAAAGATGCATTGCAGGATCATCTAGACAAGACTGCAGCAATAATTCAGACACAGCATGGGTTTGTTAAGGGAAAGTCTTGTCTGACAAATTTGATAGGATATTATGATGTGGTTACAAAGGAACTGGATGCGAAAAATAATTTTGATATCATATATTTGGATTTCAGGAAAGCTTTTGACACTGTTGCGCATGGAAGACTATTGTACAAATTGGAGCAGAATGGTATTAAGGGTAAGTTGCTACAATGGATAAAAGGATGGTTAAGTGCTAGAAGACAGAGGGTGGTAATCAATGGGTGCTGCTCTTCTTGGACTAATGTTATTAGTGGAGTCCCACAGGGTTCGGTGTTAGGTCCACTGTTGTTTTGTATATTTATCAATGAAATTGATGAAGGTATATCAGGCTTAATGTCGAAGTTTGCAGATGATACAAGGGTTGTCAGGGTTGTTAATGACAGTAATGGCAGTGTGCTACTGCAACAGGATCTAGATAATTTGGGCAGATGGGCTAAGAAGTGGCAACTGAAGTTTAACCTTGACAAATGCAAAGTACTACATATGGGTAGAAGTAACCCCAGAGAAACGTACCAACTGTGTGGTACTACACTTATGGTGGTAGAAAATGAAAAAGACCTGGGAGTAATTGTGCAGGCAGATATGAAGTTTTCTGAGCAATGTAGACAGGCTGCCAGGGCAGGTCATGGGGTTTTGTCAATGATATATAGAAATTTTGCTAGTAGGGAAAAGGAGGTGATTATCCCTCTGTATAAGGCAATGGTCAGGCCACGGCTTGAGTACTGTGTACAGGTCTGGAGGCCTCATTTTAGGAATGATGTAGATTTACTTGAGCGTGTACAGAGAAGGGCAACAAGATTGGTGAGGGGAATGAAGGGATCCTCTTACCAAGAGAGGCTTAAGTTCTGCAAATTGCAGTGGCTGGAGACTAGGCACCTGCGCAGTGATCTGATTGAGGTATATAAGGCCTTGAATGGGTTGAGCACGCTGAATTCTGATGGGATCCTTCCACTTGTTCAGATTACGAATCTAAGGGGGCATAAATTCAAATTAAGAAAAGACAGATGTAGAATAGATGTGCGGAAATTTTCCTTTAGCCAGCGGGTGGTTAATTGCTGGAACAAACTTCCATCTGTTGTTGTGGAAGTTGATATGTTGAATAAATTTAAGGAGGAACTGGACAGGCATTTGGAGGGAATGGTGTGTTTTTTTTTTTTTTTTTTTGGCTGATGCTGCATAAGCTCATACATTTGCTTTCTTGCATCACATGCCACTACTACTACTACTACTACTATTTGATGCTTAAACATCTAAATAAAAGAGCTCTGAATTCATTACCGATCTATTTTAACTGGATATTCTCAGAATTCTACTATCCTCTTCTTGGCGTCACTCAATAGTCTTTGCCTTTCCTAAACCTGGAAAGGATCAATCAGATCCACGAAACTATCAGCGAAAAAATTCTTAGCAGTTGCCTTGGTAAGACATTAGAAAAAAATTATTCACGCTCGATTAGTATGGTATCTAGAATCTAATTTGATAATGAACAAGAACCAGTACGGCTTTAGAAAAAATCGGTCAACTCTAGACCTTATGATCAAAGCAGAATCCAGCATACGGAATGCTTTTATCTGTAAAGAACATCTTGTCATGGTCTGCCTGGATATCGAAAAAGCCTTTGATACCACCTGGCACTATGGCATTCTTCAAAATCTGTATGCCACAGGACTTTGTGGTCAGCTACCACTAATCATTCAGAGCTTTCTCCAAAATAGAACCTTTCAGGTGCATTACTGTAATTCACTATCCTGTACGTTTGTCCAAGAAGGAGTCCCACAAGGATCAGTTCTTAGTGCGACACTCTTTAAACTAAGGCGAAACAATGCTACAGACAATATTCCAGTTAATGTCGACACCTATCTATATGCAGACGACCTTACAATATCCTACCACTCACAAAATATGCACTCCGTCAAGCGTCAATTGCAGCTCTCAATAAATAAAATAGAATTATGGTCATCCCACAATGACTATCACCTCTCTGCAACAAAAACAACTGCTATTCTCTTCTGTAAAAAACGTCAGCTCAAAAAACATGAATATGCTCAAAGTTATCTCTTTTATATCATGGGAAGCTGATCACTTCATGCTTTTACACCTGTATTGAACTTCGATAAGATCTTGTCTAGACTATGGAGCCCCAGTTTATTCTGCACGGAAGACAGCATTGGCTTGGCTCAATCCGGTGCAACATAGTACTCTCAGAATTGCTTTAGGAGCCTTTAAGACATCCCCAGTGCAAAATCTGTATATAGACGCCAATGAATCTCCACTACATCTTAGGAGAAAAGTATTGCTTCTTTTCTATGCAGCCAAATTACATAGCATCCTTTATCATCCCATCTGGACATATCTCTTTGAACCTCAATGGGCAAACTTCTATAAAAATAAACCAAGTGAAAACAAATCTGCTGGCATCCGGCTACAGGAGCTAATGCAATGCCGGAACATTTATCTTAGAAATATATCTTGTGCTGCAGATGCAGTACAAGCACCATGCGCAATATATATATACCTCTATGTGATAACTCCTTTCTTCAGTGGGGAAAATACTCCCTATCAAATCAAAATCTTAGACATTTACATGATGCTCATGCATTGGCCAATGCTCACAGTCTTCATGTATATACAGACTGCTCAAAAACTGACATATCCATAGGAGCTGCAGTGGTCCTTCCTACATCCACTGTCTCTGTCCAGTTACCAATTGAATGTCGTGTTTTTACAGCTGAACTCTATGCAATAAAAATGGCTTTGAATCTCCTTAACGAATTTAAGGAGTCTGCACTTTAAAGAGGCTAGCAATGCTAGCCTCTTTAAAGTGCAGTGTGAGTGCCTTACAGAATAAATTACAACATTCCCATTGACTTCTCACACAAATCAGATCACAGTTAGGTAACCTCGATGAAAAGAAGCTGACTGTCAAATTCTGCTGGATATACCCAGCTACGTAGGAATTCCAGGAAATGAGCATGCAGACAAAGCAGCAAAGCACCCTACTTGCTTTGATTCCATCTCAGTTCCTTACTCTGATTTCAAGCCAATCATATGACGGATATGTACTATTAAATAACCAGGTCATAATATATACAGACTCTTTTAAGTGCAGTGAGGCCTTACAGAATAAATTACAACATTCCCATCGACTTCTCATACAAATCAGATCACAGTTATGTAACCTCGATGAAAAGAAGCTAACTATCAAATTCTGCTGGATATACCCAGCCACGTAGGAATTACAGGAAATGAGTGTGCAGACGAAGCAGCAAAGCGCCCTGCTTGCTTTGATTCCATCTCAGTTCCTTACTCTGATTTCAAACCAATCATATGACGGATATGTACTGAGATGTGGTCTGAAATGTGGCATACCCAGACAGGAAACAAACTTCTTGAGATAAAACAGAATCCACAGTTGTGGAGATCCAGTTTCAGACTAAACAGGTATGAGTGTGCCTGTTTAGTCTGAAATTGAGTGTGCACATTACCATTCAGTTAGAATTGCATGTTTCAAATCACAGCTTAATTTACAAAAACCTCTACAACTATCCCATATACAGGCACTTTTAGACCTATTTCCTAAAACGTATACAGTCACTTCTAGACTAAAGTAACAGGTGCAATTTGGTTATAGTAGCCCTTGCACCATTAAACTCCAACAACAACTTCGAATAAGTAACACTTCTCTGATAGAGAAGTCTACTGTTACTTATTCTCAGATGAGCACCACCCAGATGACACCATTTTGAAGCTAGTTGGCTTCCTCATCGGTGGGTGATGAAGCCAACTAGCTTCATCACTTAGGCAATTCGTTGTGAAGAGGTTCACAGTATGAGATATCAGTATCACAGTATGAGAGTTCACAGTATGAGATAAGAAGTTCACATATCTCACAGTATGAGATATGAATAAATGATGCATTCATACTACCTGGATAGTAGAATTGATGGAAGTGCCATACCCATGCAGAAACAACCTCTTTCATACTCTTAGACATTCAATCAAGAAATATTTTTTGATTAAACCATGCACACCGTCAAGCATCTCTCATATTGACGAGTTATACTTCATAACTGGGTTGTTACTGTTGCAACAGGGTACCTGGCCACTAACCAATGATGAAGCCAACTAGCTTCGAAACAGTGTCCCTGTCTGCTCATTACAGGGAAGTTTTTTTTTTTGTTTGTTTTGTTTTGTTTTTTTTTTTCAGCCATTCAGGCCGCTAGGTAGTCCCAAAGCAGGATCCTTGAAGGTAAATTCCATATAAATATCTGGAAACTGGAAAACATGTCTGGTCTAACCAGCAAGCCTATCTACCCACTGATGAAGGCCAAATAGCCAGAAACGGCACCGGGGGATCAATTTAACCATCCTTGTAGGACTCCGATTGGGTAATAATAGTCCCCGTCAGGGGGACGCATTGCCCATTCGGGGCATGGAGTTTTGAGTTCAGGTGAATCACAACTAAAAAATCTCTTTCATTCTTCTACAGCATCTTTTCCTCTCCCTCTCTTACTATCACTTTCCTACCTCTTTTTTCTTTGCTCAGTCTAATAGGGATATTGAGGATAACAGACATCTTTATCCCATACCATATTTCAAACAGTGCCATCTGGGTGGTGGTGCCCATCTGAGAATAAGTAACAGTAGTCTTCTCTATCAGAGAAGTTTTACCTATTCAAAGTAGTGCAATACCTAGGCAACTCATTGTTAAGGGGTTCATAATATGAGATATGAATAAATGATGCATTCATACTGCCTGGGTAGTAGAATTGATGGAAGTGCCATACCCGTTATAAACAACTGTTATAAAGAACTGTTTCCTATTTATATCTGAATATATACATGTGGGTCACACATAGAAATCACTCTGTGTCATTGTTCTCACTCCACTGTAACCACTACTGTCAGATGGGTGTACAATTATTTTAACAATGAATAAAATTGTTAATCATATTTAACAAGCATTACAGGCTTGAACTGTGGTTCAATCAAATGATTGATGCATTCTCTAGCTTGGCCACTCTGCTATGTTGAGTCTGATTTCGTTTCTGATTCACGTTTCCAAAAAAAGGAATACTTAATGGTTTCTTTAAGAGTATTCCTTCTTTTTACTTGTATCTTCATCTCAGTAGGTACATCATGGTTGAGGCCTTCATAACATATGGCTATAGCCCCTTGTTCCCGCCCAGTGGTGAGATGTGGAGATTGCTGAAATTCTCTCTGACCTTATTTTTGTTCACTGAGGTCTTGTGGTTTCCTGATGTCAGTTGGATCTTGGCAGACAAAATTTCTTAATATTTTTGGAAATTACAGTTGGCATATATTTAGTTTTATTTTTCAACCCTTTGATTGAAGTTCAGTGTTAATTTGTTTAGTTCACTTCATCTTTATTTATTATTATTATTTTTTTTTATTTATTTATTTTTTTGAGATCCATCTTTTCCTGAGTATTTGTTTTTATATGCCACCTTAAGTTATGTTGTATATCAGGTTTTCTCTAAAACAGCTTAGGTTTTGGTATGATAATCTTTTTAATTGGGGTCATATACATGACCATTTTGAAATGTTTAATACTGTACTGTATTATTGGCCGACCGGGCTAGGTGGGTAAAGGTGGGTAAAGTGCCTACCTAGCAACCCAAAGGTCGCGGGTTTGACTCGGGATTGGATCAGAGTAAAATGCAAAAACTTTGGGAGGTGCATTATGGCCACAGAAGCCGATGCGCCAACAACTAAAAAAAACTGTATTAATGGGAACAGTTGCTTTAAAAAAATAATAAAACTGCTAATACAGTATTGGTATAATGTACAATAATTTATAATACAATAAAATCAATTATTCATTTTCATTTTGTGAAATTGCATTATATTAATTGTAATGCCATTAAAATTTCAAATCATTTTTATCTTTCATAGGATAAACTGTTACATTTAGTGAAGCAGGTGGCTCGACTTAGTCACTATTGTTTGACTCCTATATTGTTTAGTCCATCTTGGAGATGGAAAGTTGCTCCAGTTCGTGATCATGCTCTAGATCCTCCTATTTTTCTTAATGCCATTTCAGGTGAAAAAGCTTCACAAGAACAGAACATATCATCAGTAAGGATTCTATTTTCACTTTTCACAAAATATTATATATGTATTGCATTTCCATATAACTTAGGCCTGAATTCCCTTAATATTAATTTAAAACGAAATTGATACTTATTAACTAGTTAAACTTCCAAAAAATTTTTTTAAATGTATTGTTACCAAATGCATTAGCTATAATATTAACATGTATCTTTATTTAACCAGGCTTTTTTTATTACCACATTATTTTGTTTTTGTTAATTCTTTATTTTGCTTTGTTTTTATGGGTGGGAAACAACTAAAAAAAAAAATCTCCACACTTGTAACATTGTGAGTAAAAGAAAATATATGATGAGATATCTTATATGTAATGCAGTAAGTATACAAAATATAAGTTGGAATATCTGTGATAAGAAGAAAAAAGATACCAAAAAAAAAAAAAAAAAATATATATATATATATATATATATACAGGGTGTCTCAAAAATACACAGAATAACTTCAGGAATGAGTTCCTCATATGTAGACAATAAAAATTTTTATATCAACATAGTTCCGGAAATGCTTGGTTCCCGAGTTATTAACCTGAATGTATTATCTCCCTGCAGGAGATAAGACATTCCGGTTAATAACTTAGGAACCAAGGTCTTTCATCACAAGGTACTGACAGAATCTGGTGGTTTTCCATTCCGACCATGTACTCAAATCAGGAGCAAGCAGATATGCACTTTATGTACAATTTGGCAGACGGCAATGCTCTGGAGGATCATCATTTGTACCACGAAAGGTTCCCAGAACGAAGATTTCCAGACAGGAAAACGTTTGAAGTTATCCATCGCCGCCTTTGTGAACATGGAACCTTTACACCTCATGTTGCCGACAGAAGACGACCAAGATCTATGACTCCTGAAGTAGAGGAGGAGATTTTGGATGTTGTGCATGCCACTCCTGGAATCAGCACACGCAGAATAGCAATGCAACTGGCTGTTCAACGTTCGACTATTTGGAGAGTGTTGAGAGAACACCAACTGTATCCTTACCATCTGCAACGGGTATAGACCTTATCACCAGCAGATTACCCTGCGCAAGTAATGTTCTGCCAGTGGTTCTTGCAGCAGTGTGGTACAACTCCTCACTTTCCTGCCTTAGTGATATTCACAGATGAATCACAGTTCACACGAGATGGAATCCAAAACTTTCACAATCAGCATGTATGGGCTGAGGAAAACCCACATGCAATTCTTCCATCACATCACCAACAGCGGTTTAGCCTCAACATCTGGGCGGGTGTTTTTGGTGATAAGTTATTTTGGTTAATAACATTCTGGTTAATAACTCGGAAACCAAGCATTTCCGGAACTATGTCGATATAAAATATTTTTATTGTCTACATATGAGGAACTCATTCCTGAAGTTATGCCGTGTATTTTTGAGACACCCTGTAAATATATATATATATATATATATATAAAAGTTTGTATTAATATATTAAATAAAGTATGCATAAATGGATGTGAAAATTACACAAAGAACCAGAATCTAGAAGGGTGAGGATAGTAGAAAAGGAAGTGAAGTAGATATGTGAAAGGTGAAAGAATGTTAATATCCTAAAAGTTATGATGAATTAAAAAAATTATGGGCTGAATTATAAAGCCAATAGAAGGTAGGTGAACTGTAAAGTAAAATTAGTACAGTAAAATACAAATGAAATAAAAAATGGTACAGCTATCATCAGATATAGGTGGGGGAAATATATTTAGATAAAGGTTGAATATAGGTAAGGCAAATATGCAGAATCTGATGTCAGCTGAAGCAAATATTGATACATGATCAGGTATTTCATCAGGGGACTACACCTGACCATGTATCAGGAACTGCGTTTCTATACTTGTCCATAGTAGTAGAAGAAAGGTGAAAGGCCAAAAAGGAAGAAAAATGTAATTAGCACATTCTTATACAGTATGAACAAGGTAGTCCCAACACAGTGTCATTTATTAAGGTAAAAATAAATAGTTTTATGTAGGATTTAAAAGTTGTAATTTTGTGGAGATTGGAATTCAATAATTTGATAATTCAGTAATTTGGAACAAGCAGATGGTATAGGTTGAGGTATTAAATTGAGGATAGGGAAGGGAAACAGGAGTATTTTAAATAAATAAAGACAAAAAACAGCAATAGAAGTAGGATAGTAGAAAAGTTCGTATCGCCCTTGTATACACTGATAGTTTTACGAATGGGAAGAATGGTAGAAATAGATAGCAGAAAGATAAAAAGTTATTAAATAACACTGAGCTAGCTAGGATTGTGAACCCCAACCTTATAGTAAGACTCTGGCTTTGTAAGTGTTAGTATAAAAGGGAGCTAATACCAAATGTAATTTATTGTAAGGAAAAAAATATATAAATCGAAACATGCCAAGAAACTAACCTTTTTTAAAATGAAACCGAAAGTGAACAATACCTGGAGTTTTCAAGTAATGCATAGCAGAAATAAGCTGGTGGAAAAAATATACGTAGCTGAAGGAAAAGGCAGGGGAATGAATCACATATATTTAGTAGAGTAGAGTAGATGAATGCAAGTAAACCTTAATCACATTAGTAACATATCTACATGATGAAGCAATTTATAGCAGCGTAACGGACTTAATAGTGAGCTGTGAAGAAATGTAAAAAAATGGGAAAGTAGTGACCTCTATTGTCGTATTTAGAACACAATTGCATGGAGATACTTGCGATTAGCATTGGAAAAAGAAATGTGGTTGGAATAGTAGGACTTTACCATAATAAAGTCATACAAATTACAAAAATAAACATATACCTGTTCATAGATAAATAAAAATAAAAAGTAATAAACAAAGTGGTGGTAAAAAGAATGCAGATCAAAATTAAGAGATGGTAGACCAAGTGATAAGTGTACAGTGTATTAAGCTGGCTTTTAAAGTTGTATAATCTCATATATGGGAGTAATCATTAACGTATCTAAGCATAGAGAGAGAAGGAAATATATGAAGGATCTTCCTTTTTGCTACAATTCTTTCCATCCCCTACTCTTACTGAATGCGACACGTTGACCACATGAGGTATGAGAGTGCACAGATAGTCAATCTACGTAGCATAGATGATGTGTTAGTAGTTAGTAAAATTCCGAGCGTGATGGGTAAAAGGAAGGATTTATCGGACTTTGATAAAGGACAGATTGTGGGTACTCAACGAGCTGGTGCCTCGATTTCCCAAACAGCTGAACTGGTGAGGTGTTCGAGAGCTGCTGTAGTTAAAGTCTACCAAGACTGTCATCAAAATGATCAAACAACGACCCGATGGCAAAACTGCAAATGTCAGCGAAAGGTTGATGTTAGAGGTGAGCACTGGGTCCGACGACTCATACAGGTGAGCAGGTGCAGCACTGTTGAAGAGTTGACTACCCAACACAATATGGGCAAACCCGGAACAATATCTGGCATGACTATGTGTTGCACGCTCACACATATGGGCTATACCAGCAGACGACCCTTACGTCTGCTGGTATAGCCTAACCAAGGATCATCGGCGTAAAAGACTCGCCTAGTGCAAAGAGCATGCAAGTTGGACGGTAGAAGACTGGAAGAACGTGTGCTGGTCAGTTGAGTCATGTTATTTACTCCACACCTTGGATGGTCGTGTATGGATTTGGCACCAACAACATGAGGCTCTTCATCCATCATGTATAGTATCAAAAGTGCAGGCCGGTGGAGGTAGTTGTATGGTGTGGAGCATGTTTCACTGGCGGGAACTTGTACCCCTGGTGCATGTGGAACAACATATTACTTGGTCTCCGCTATCATCAACTGCTTACTGACTGTGTACACCCCGTTATGTTACACTTTTTCCCGAATGGCGATGGTGTTTTCCAAGTTGAAAATGTGCCAAGCCATCGGGCACTTGATGTGCAGGAATGGTCTGAGGAACACAGTTCTGACTTCCAGCATATTGATTGGCCTCCGAACTCCCCCAATATCAATCCCATAGAACACTAGTGTCCCACAAGTGCTCTATCAATCCCATTGAGCACTTGTGGGGCACTGTGGAAAGGCATATCAGGTGTCTGGATACACCAATCACCTCCATACCTGCATTGCTAGCTGCATTACACATACCTTGGTTGGCCATACCTCCCGAACGCTTCCGACATCTTGTTGAATCAATGCCACATCGGATAGCTACTGTACTGAGAGCAAAAGGAGGACCTATGCAGTATTAGGTAGGTGGTCATAACTCAGTGATCACTGTATATTAAGAGTTGGGGCGCCTCCGTAGCCAGGTGGGCAGGAGCAGCAGTGCGTAGCACATGCTTCTTGATTAGACCGGGGTTCGAGCCTGTGACCACCAAATACAGAGGATGCGGAAAGGTCAGAGAATGACCACCGCATATCCCTGGAGCAATATGGCCTTAGTTTATAATGTTCCTAAAAACCAAATAACAAAAACATTAAGAGTTGGAAGGTAGTAATATATTTTGTTTTTGTTTTAATTTATGATTCTTGGTAGACGGGTAAAAGAGTGAAATTCTTGGTAGACACCAGTGCACCTGCCTGAATGTAAAGAATCACAGAATAGGTATTGCCAATAGCCTTGGGATGGTATCACTTGAGATTAATTACTATTAACTACAGTGGGGCCCCAACATCCGATGGTAATTTGTTCCATAAAATCTATTGTATATTAAAAATATTGTAAGTTGAAATCAATAATGCATTGATTTCCTGTAATTCATTCTAAACTCTTGGCAGCCACCCAACAACACATAAAATAGGTATTTCTTACATGTTATACTTCATTGATTTTTACATTAAAAATCAGTGTTTGATAAAGATTATTTAATATATAGTTATAAGGCATCTTAAAATAAACAAAAAAAAAACCAAAAAAAAAATCAATAAATTAGCATTTACCTTATACTTGAAGTGCAGGGCTGACGAAATCAATAGTGACATAGTGGTGGTGGGATTAGATCAGACGTCAGGTGTCTTTTGACTTTTGTTGCTACTGGCAAAGATACTGTCCAAAGTGGACTGTTTCTAATGAATTTTGGAGCTTTCTGAAATAAAAAATGACTTCGTCTTCAATTTTGCATATCAGGAGTTCAACGTTGGGGTGTTTTTTTTTACCAGTTCTCTTAAATGCTCCCAACAAGAAATGACAGTCTTCAACTCTTCATCTTACATTTTTAGGTGTCCTCTTCCTCTCCAGTGTCACTCTTCATAATTTTCTCCAACTGTTGTATCTCCTCTGTCAGTCCTCCACATCCTTTTCTTCAACCTCCAGACCCATTGATTTACCAAGTGTGACAATATCATTTGTCAAACACCAGCATCATCAAATCAGTCAAAGTTATGGATGATTAAAGGCCAGATGTTATTCCAGGCTGAATTTATGCATCTGGTGGAAACATCATTCCAAGAACTTACGATTAGCTGCACACAGTCCAGGATGTTGTTCTTCAATCTCCAAAAATCTTTGAGGGCGAGAGCAATGTCAACAGAGGTCGCTGAAAAGCAACTTGGGAAAATTTTCTTGAAGTTTGCAATCACTTGCCGGTACATTGGTTGAAGAAGTAGTGTTGGGTGGGAAATGCACAAAGTCAAATGGTACCTCAAGAGATTGGACAAGGTCGAGACCGTGGCCTGCTGCATTAGCCAGCAGAAGCAGTGTGTTTGCAGGAAGCTTATTTTTCTCAAGACACTTTTCTCTTATTTTTCTCTTCACTGAGGAACAGAAAACTTCAAGCAGCCATTCATTGAAGATGTATCTTGTAACCCAGGCCATCTTATTGCTGTTCTAAAACACTCCCAGCATGCCTTTGTTGACGTTTTGTTGTTTAAATATTCTGGTTATGTTACAGTGATACACCAGCAAAGGCTTTTGCTTAAAATCTCCAGAGATATTGGCACCCAGTGGGAGAGTGAGCCTATCTTCCATAGGCTTATGTCCAGGTAAACTAGCCTCATCTTTAGTGAGGAACGTTCTCCTGGGCATTCACTTCCAGAAGAGGACGGTTTTGTATAATTAATAAAAATACATTCTACTTACGCACTGGAAAACCGCATCAAACAGAAGATAAAGAAATTGTTTGAAGTACCGTAACACACAGGAATGTTGTGTTGAACAATAACAAAGACACTAATTGTTTGAGAATAATCTTACGAATGATGTTCCACATGGCACATGTCTGAAAATTTCCACCAATGCATCATTCCAGCTATATCAGAAAGTCATCGGTCCTTAAAATAAAAGATCGTATGGAAGGTAAATCAGTTCCTCAAAATATCAGATATCAATGTGATCAGAAGTTGAGGCCCCACTGTACTTTATTATAATAACATATTGACAAAATGAAAATACATGGAATGGATACAAACTCCTGTGCCAACCAGTGCTAAGTACTATAGCCAAGAGGAATATTAATATGGGATCAATTGGAGTCATCAATATGGGGTCAATAAGGGAGTCAATTGTGTGCAAGATATCCATGGGTTTGACAAGACTTTGCCTCCCCGGCGAACGGCAAGTTTTTATTTATATTTAGCCATTTTATTGACTTAATTGTTATATTAAATTATTTTCTATAAGTAGCTTTATAGGCCTAGTCAAGCTCCTTGGTTTATTTTTAATTTAGATAGTGATTTTGAAAGTTAATTAATACTTGGTGTCCGTAGATTTACCGGTTGTAACTTCCCGCCATTGTTATACAATACAACATATATACTGAACTAGATAGCGATAGTGTCTGAAGATTTTACTATTCATAACTTGCCGCTGTTGTTATATGATACAAATAAAGTAACATATATCCTGAACTTGATAGTTTAAGATTTAAAGTAAAACTAGATAGCGAAATACATAGCACTATTAGAAATCTGTTAGCTTAGTGTAGTATTATCAATTAATCAATTAAAAAAGTATTAATCTTATTAAATATCATTGTTAATTAAATTCTACTTAAACGGAATCATGACTCAGACTATGAAGCAAAACAAAGAGCACAAAGTAGCGGTAGTGTTGTACCTCGGGGGAGAACCGAAGGGTACGATTTTCCAATGCATCAGTCTAAAAAAAATGTGAAATGTTCGCAGACCTGTCTAGAACAGGACATCTAGCCAAGGAGGATGTCTTTGTGTGTGCTAGGTGCAGAGACTCTGGAAAAATTAGGCACCAACTCAGTGTTCTGATTGGTGTCTATGAGAGTTTGAGGTGTGGAGTAGATGCCCTCGAAGAAATTAATATGAGGGGCCCATCAAGCTCTCAGCTACCCAACTCAATACCAGAGCTGACTCCTGTGCATCAGGCAACACAGTGGCAATCTCCAAGGCAGAATGCCCTGGTCCCATAATTCAGCATGCTCAACCCATTCAAGGCCTTATATACCTCAATCAGCTAGTTATTGTCAGTGACTCTGTTGTCAGGGAGATGGGGAATATACTATGAAAGAAGGAGAGATGGAACAGGACCAGGGTACGTCTGCCAGAGACAAAAGTTGATGATGTTGTACAGCAGATATCATCTTTTAAGGGCACAAAAGATGATATTGTTGTACATGCTGTAAAACTAATGACGTTAAGAGTAAGAGATCTGCAGATTTGTTCAACAAATACAGGTCAATGTTGAAAAAAAGTAGTAGTAGTAGTAGTGGCAGGTGATGCAAGAAAGCAAATGTATGAGCTTATACAGCATCATCCAACAAAAGAAAAGAAAAAAAAAAAAAAAAACTCACACCATTCTCTCCAAATGCCTGTCCAGTTCCTCCTTAAATTTATTCAACCTATCAACTTCCACAACGACAGATGGAAGTTTGTTCCAGCAATTAACCACCCGCTGGCTAAAGGCAAATTTCCGCACATCGATTCTACATCTGTCTTTCCTTAATTTGAATTTATGCCCCCTTAGGTTCGTAATCTGAACAAGTGGAAGGATCCCATCAGAATTCAGCGTGCTCAACCCATTCAAGGCCTTATATACCTCAATCAGATCACCACGCAGGTGCCTAGTCTCCAGCCACTGCAATTTGCAGAACTTAAGCCTCTCTTGGTAAGAGGATCCCTTCATTCCCCTCACCAATCTTGTTGCCCTTCTCTGTACATGCTCAAGTAAATCTACATCCTTCCTAAAATGAGGCCTCCAGACGTGTACGCAGTACTCAAGGCGTGGCCTGACCATTGCCGTATACAGAGGGATAATCACCTCCTTTTCCCTGTAGAAAATTCCTATATATCATTGACAAAACCCCATGACCTGCCCTGACAGCCTGTCTGCATTGCTCAGAAAACTTCATATCTGCCTGCACAATTACTCCCAGGTCATTTTCATTTTCTACCACCTTAAGTGTAGTACCACACAGTTGGTACGTTTCTCTGGGGTTACTTCTGCCCATGTGCAGTACTTTGCATTTGTCAAGGTTAAACTTCAGTTCCCACTTCTTAGCCCATCTGCCCAAATTATCTAGATTCCGTTGCAGTAGCACACTGCCATTACTGTCATTAACAACCCTGCCAACCTTTGTATCATCTGCAAACTTCGACATTAAGTCACGAGTTAGGGCTGAATATAAAAGTGTCTCCAATTCTGCCCAGACACAATAGAAGGGAGAATATGATGAGAGCCTTGTCAATCAGTTCGGCCCTGGAGAGATTGTGCAAGGCTCAAGGGGTAGAATTTTTTCACCTTGCTAAGCAGTGCGTAGCACATGCTTTCTTGATTAGACCGGGATTCGAGCCCGTCAACACCAAATACAGAGGATGCGGAAAGGTCAGGGAATGACCACCACATATTCCCAGAGCAATATGGCCTTAGTTGCTAATGCTCCTAAAAACCAAATAACAACAACAAAGGACGATCAGAGGGCAACAAAAGTAATTATAGACCTGTTAGTTTAACTTCTGTTCCAGGAAAATTAATGGAGGCACTGATTAAAGAAGCACACCAGGGTCATTTACACAAGACTTCAGTTATAGCTCTGACAGAGCATCGTTTTCTTAAGGTAAAGTCTTGCCTGACCAATTTGATTGTAGTGTGGTCACAAAGGAACTGGATTGGAATAACTTTGATATCATATATTTGGATCTTAGAAAGGCTTTTGATACTGTTGCACATAGAAGACTGCTGAACAAATTGGAGCAGTGTAGCATTGGAGGCAAATTGTGGCTATGGATAAAGGCATGGTTGAGGGGGAGAAGACACAGAGTGGTAATCAATGGACACTGCTCATCATGGACTAATGTTATTAGTGGAGTCCCTCAGGGTTCAGTGTTACATATCTTCACATTTGCACATCTCCAGTGCATGGGTACCTCCCCTGAGTCCAAAGAAACTCTCATAATTATGGCTACGGGTTTGCTCACTTCATTTTCTGCCTCCTTTAATATAACTGGATCGATCCCATCCACTCCAGAGGTCTTTTTTATGTTTATCCTCAACAATTTCTCCTCTGCTTTCCTCTCAGTTATTACAAAATCATTTGTGGGAATGCCACAGTTTGTAAAAAGGATAGGTGGAACAGGACCAGGGTATGTCTGCCAGGGGCAAAGGTTGATGACGTTGTAGAGCAGATATCATCTTTCAAGGGCACAAAAGGTGATATAGTTGTACACGTTGGCACTAATGATATTAAGAGTAGGAGACCGGCGGAATTACTCAACAAGTACAGGTCACTGTTGAAAAAAAGCCGTGAAATAGGGTTGAATTTGAAAGTGTCTGCAATTCTGCCCAGACACGATAGGAGGGAGTACATGATGAGAGCCTTGTCGATCAATTTGGCCCTGGAAAGATTGTGCAAGGCTCAAGGGGTAGAATTTTTTTCAGCCTGGACTGTACTTGTTAACAGGAGAGATTGCTTCTACAGGGATGGGATACACTTAAATAGAAAGGGTGCAAGAATATTGCTGATGCTATCGAGGCAGTGTTAGGTGGGTCGGAAAACTGCTAGTTTGGGGGATACAAAGACTAATAGTTTAACAGTAACCGCAGGCAGAGGTGAAGGTGATTCTTGCACAACTTCTATTAGAATAAGAAGCGACCTGGAGCGAGGGGTGTTGGGGGTTTCAGGGACGGATGGCAGTCATCATGGAATAGTTGGGTATATGGGATGTGTTAGGGTAACAAGGAATAGGCATAGGAGCATGTATGCTTGCATGTATACCAATGCTAGAAGTATAGTAAATAAATTTGATGAATTTGAAGTGTTGGTCAAGACATCAAAGGCGGATATTGTTGGGATAGCAGAGACGTGGTGTCACAAAGATATAAGGAATGCAGAACTGGAATTTGGGGAGTACAATGTGTACAGAAAGGATAGACAGGACAGAAAGGGAGGGGGTGTTATGCTGTTAATTAAGAAAAACATAAAATCAAAGGAAGTGCACCCAGTTAATATAGATGAACAGTGCTCTGTTGAGTCAGTTTGGTGTGAGATAAGCACTGCGAAAGGAAAAATAAGGGTAGGAGTGTGTTATAGGCCTAATGACTTGAATGAGTACAATGAACAATTGTACAGAGAAATAGAGTGGGCCAGTAAATCAGAATGTCTTATAATGGGGGATTTTAACTTCCCAGATATTGACTGGAACTTGTGGGTGGGTCACTCACACACTAGTCAGACTTTTGTGGATTTATTGGATGATTGTTTTCTGCAGCAGCATGTTCGAGAGGCAACCAGAGAAAGTAACACTCTTGATCTGGTTATCAGCAGTGATCATTCGTGTATTAAGAATTTGCAGATAAAGGAACCACTAGGTGGCAGTGATCACAGTGTGCTGAAGTGGGATTTACTCAAAGAGGTAACTACCGTCAGGGGTAAAGGAAAGGGTTTTTGCTTCCGTAAAGGGGAGTACAGTGGTTTCCGACTGTTTTTAAATTCTGTACAGTGGGATCAACTGACGATGTTACCAGCAGTAAATTCTCAGTGGGAAGCATTCAAGGAATTAATCGTGGAAGCTACTAGACTTTATATACCGATTAAGAAATATCGTTCAAGGTTTAGGCCTAAATGGTTATCAAATGAACTAATGAGACTCGTGACAGAGAAGAAAAATGCATGGGATGCATATAAATTATCAGGTGACATTAGCATTAGCATTAGTAGAGGCATTTGATGCAAGAAAGCAAGCTTATGTAGCATCAGCCAAAAAAAAAAAAAAAAAAAAAAAAACCACTTCCACTTCACCCCTCTGTTCGTTCAAAATACCTGTCCAGCTGAGCCTTAAACTTATTTAGACTATCAACCTCCACAAAAAGGGATGGAAGTCTGTTCCACCAACCAACCACCCGCTGGCTAAAGGCAAATTTCCGCACGTCTATCCTACATCTGTCTTTCCTCAATTTGAATTTATGCCCTCTCAGGTGATTTTTCTGAGCTAGAGGAAGAATCCCATCAGCATTGAGCATGCTTAAACCATTCAAGGCTTTATACACCTCTATCAGATCACCTCGCTGGTGCCTAGTCTCCAGACACTGTAATTTGCAAAACTTAAGCCTTTCTTCGTAAGAGCACCCCTTTGTTCCATTCACTAATCTTGTTGCCCTTCTCTGTACTCGTTCCAGCAGCTCTACATCCTTCTTGAAATGAGGCCTCCAGACCTGTATACAGTACTCTAGGTGTGGCCTGACCATCGCCTTATACAATGGAATAATCACCTCCTTATCCCTGCTGGAAAAATTCCTGTATATCATTGACAATACTCCATGAGCTACTCTTGCAGCCCGTCTGCACTGCTCAGAGAACTTCATATCTGCCTGCACAACCACCCCCAAGTCCCTTTCATTCTCTACCACTGTCAGTGTTGTACCACAGAGTTGATACGTTGCTCTGGGGTTGCTGTTTCCCATGTGTAGTACTTTACATTTGTCAATGTTAAACTTCATTTGCCACCTCTCAGCCCATCTGCTCAACCTTTCCAAATCCTGTTGCAGCAGCATAGTGTCAGTAGTGTCCTTGACAACCCTGCCAACCTTTGTATCATCTGCAAACTTGGACATTAAGCCCTATATACCATCATCAATATCATTTATAAATACAGAAAACAATAATGGACCCAACACTGCGCCCTGAGGGACTCCACTAATAACATTAGTCCACGACGAGCAGTGTCCATTGATTACCACTCTCTGTCTTCTCCCCCTCAACCACCCCTTTATCCATAGCAGCAATTTGCCTCCAATGTCACACTGCTCCAATTTGTGTAAACAATTTGTGTGACGCAGAAGCCTGTGGCAGATATAAGCTAGTCTGTAATCAGGTCACAAAGGAGGTTCGGCAGGCGAAGGCGGATTACGAGAAATCTTTGGCAAAAGATGCTAAGAAAAACAGCAAGGATTTCTTTACTTATATAAACTCTAAAAGGAAGGGGATGAATCTGATTGGTCCACTTGACATCGATGGTTCGACTGTTGATGATCCTGCTCAGAGAGCAAACAAACTGAATGAGTATTTTGCATCTACATTCACAAGTAAGGAATTATTAAGGTTTGAAAATGGCAGAAGGTTATCAAATTGTAGCAAGATACTTAATGATTTTGTAATAATTGAGAGCAAAGTGGAGGAGAAATTGTTGAAGTTAAACATACGAAAGGCACCTGGGGTGGATGGGATCTATCCAGTTATTTTAAAGGAGGCGGCAAAGCAACTAAGCAAACCCTTAGCCATAATTATGAGAGCATCCTTGGACTCAGGGGAGGTTCCCACGGACTGGAGATGTGCAAATGTGTCCCCAATTCACAAAGGTGGATCGAAGGGTGACACAAGTAATTACAGACCAGTTAGTTTAACTTCTGTTCCGGGTAAAATAATGGAGTCACTGGTTAAAGATGCATTGCAGGATCATCTAGACAAGACTGCAGCAATAATTCAAACACAGCATGGGTTTGTTAAGGGAAAGTCTTGTCTGACAAATTTGATTGGTTATTATGATGTGGTCACAAAGGAACTGGATGCAAAAAATAATTTTGATATCATATACTTGGATTTCAGGAAAGCTTTTGACACTGTTGCGCATGGAAGACTACTGTACAAATTGGAGCAGAATGGTATTAAGGGTAAGTTGCTACAATGGATAAAAGGATGGTTAAGTGGGAGAAGACAGAGCGTGGTAATCAATGGGCGCTGCTCTTCGTGGACTAATGTTATTAGTGGAGTCCCACAGGGTTCGGTGTTGGGTCCACTGTTGTTTTGTGTATTTATCAATGATATTGATGAAGGTATATATCAGGCTTAATGTCGATGTTTGCAGATGACACAAAGGTTGGCAGGGTTATTAATGACAGTAATGGCAGTGTGCTACTGCAACAGGATCTAGATAATTTGGGCAGATGGGCTAAGAAGTGGCAACAGAAGTTCAACCTTGACAAAGGCAAAGTACTGCATATGGGTAGAAGTAACCCCAGAGAAACGTACCAACTGTGTGGTACTACACTTAAGGTGGTAGAAAATGAAAAAGACCTGGGAGTAATTGTGCAGTCAGATATGAAGTTTTCTGAGCAATGCAGACAGGCTGCTAGGGCAGGTCATGGGGTTTTGTCAATGATATATAGGAATTTTGCTAGCAGGGAAAAGGAGGTGATTGTCCCTCTGTATAAGGCAATGGTCAGGCCACGCCTTGAGTACTGCGTACAGGTCTGGAGGTCTCATTTTAGGAAGGATGTAGATTTGCTTGAGCGTGTACAGAGAAGAGCAACACGATTGGTGAGGGGAATGAAGGGATTCTCTTACCAAGAGAGGCTTAAGTTCTGCAAATTGCAGTGGCTGGAGACTAGGCACCTGCGCGGTGATCTGATTGAGGTCTATAAGGCCTTGAATGGGTTGAGCACGCTAAATTCTGATGGGATCCTTTCACTTGTTCAGATTACGAACCTACGGGGACATAAGTTCAAATTAAGAAAGGACAGATGTAGAATAGATGTGCGGAAATTTGCCTTTAGCCAGCGGGTGGTTAATTGCTGGAACAAACTTCCATCTGTCATTGTGGAAGTTGATAGGTTAAATAAATTTAAGGAGGAACTGGACAGGCATTTGGAGGGAATGGTGTGTTTTTTTTTTTTTTGGCTGATGCTACATAAGCTCCTACACTTGCTTTCTTGCATCATGTACCACTACTACTACTACTTCTACTTCACCTCTGGCATTCCCCTTCCTGAATAACTCCTCATGTGTGAATGTAGATGCAAAATACTCATTTAGTTTGTTAGCCACTTGAGCGGGATCATCAACAGTTGAACCATCAATATCCAATGGACCAATCTGATTCATCCCTTTCCTTCTAGAGTTTACATAGGTAAAGAACTCTTTTCTGTTTTTCTTTGCATCCTTTGCCAAGGATTTTTCATAATCTGCCTTTGCGTGCCTAATTTCCTTTGTGACTTGGTTACAGACCAGATTATATTTATCATAGGCTTCCATGTCACCCATTAATTTATATGTATCACATACATTTTTCTTCTCTGCCATATGTCTCATTAGTTCATATGACATCCATTTAGGCCTAAACCTTGAACAATATTTCTTAGTTGGTATGTAAAGCCTAGTAGATTCCGAGATAAATTCTTTGAATGCTTAAAATTTTGAATTTGCTGTTGGTAACATCATCAGTTGGTCCCGCCGTATAGAATTTAAATACTGTCTCAGACCATCGTAGTTACCTTTACAAAAGCAAAAACCCTTCCCTTTACCTCTGATGGTAGTTACCTCTTTGAGTATATCCCGCTTCAGCACACTGTGATCACTGCCAGCTAGTGGTTCCTTTATCTGCAGATTCTTAATGCATGAAGAATTACTACTGATAATCAGATCAGGAGTATTACTCCCTCTAGTTGCCTCTCGAACCAACTGATGTAGAAAACAATCATCCAATAAATCCACAAAAGCCTTGCTAGTGTGTGAGTGACCAGTCCCAAATTCCAGTCAATATCTGGGAAATTAAAATCCCCCATTATAAGACTCTCTGATTTACTGGCCCACTCTATTTCCCTGTACTTTTTTCTTATTATACTCATCAGAGTCATTAGGCCTATAACACTCAGGCCTATAACGCTCCTACTCTCAGTTTTGAACTCCCAATGCTTATGTCACACCAAACTGACTTGACACTGCGCTGTCCAGCAATGTTGACTGGCTTCACTTCCATGGATTTTATGTGTTTCTTAACTAATAGCATAACCCTTCCTCCCTTCCTATTCTATCTATCCTTTCTGTACACATTGTACTCCCCAAATTCTAGTTCTGCATTCCTTTTATCTGTGTGACACCATGTCTCTGATATCCCAACAATATCTGCCTTTGATGTTTTGAGCAATACCTCAAATTCATCAAATTTATTTACCAAACTACTAGCATCGGGGCAAGTATACATGCACCTGTTCCTATTTTTAGCTACCCTAACACAACACAACCCATGTGTTTACTTGTACCGCAATGACTCCCAGCAGTCTCCTAAATACCCTGTATCTTGTTTTCCAGGCTTCTGCTCATTCCAATAGAAGCAGTGCAAGAATCACTTTCACCTGTGCCAGTGGCTACTGTTAATCTATTAGTCCTTGTATCCCCCCCAAGCTAGCAGTTTTCCGACACACCTAACACTGCCTCGATAGCATCAGCAAATATTCTTGCACCCTTTCTATTTAAGTGTATCCCATCCCTATAGAAGCAGTTTCTCCTATTAACAAGTACAGACAAGGCTGAAAAAAATTCTTCTCCTTAAGCCTTGCACAATCTTTCCAGGGCCAAATTGATCGACAAGGCTCTCATCATATACTCCCTCCTATCGTGTCTGGGCAGAATTGCAGACACTTTCAAATTGAACCCTAATTCATGGCTTTTTTTCAACAGTGACCTGTACTTCTTAAGTAATTCTGCTAGGTTGTTAAGGACACTAATGACAGTATGCTGTTGCAACAGGATCTAGAAAAGTTGAGCAGATGGGCTGAGAGGTGACAAATGTAAAGTACTACATGTGGGAAGCATTAACCCCAGAGTGATGTATCAACTCTGTGGTACTACATTGACATTGGTTGAGAATGAAAAGGACATGGGGGTAATTGTACAGGCAGATATGAAGTTTTCTGAGCAGTACAGACAGTTTGCAAGTGTAGCTCATAGTGTCTTGTCAATGATATGCAGGAATTTTTCTAGCAGGAATAAGGAGGTGATTATCCCCTTGTATAAAGCAATGGTTAGGCCACACCTTGAGTACTGTATACAGGTCTGGAGGCCTCATTTTATAGAAGGATGTAGAGCTGTTGGAACAAATACAGTTAAGGGCAACAAGGTTACTGAATGGAACATCATCATCAGCCATTTTCAATCCACTGCAGGATGAAGGCCTCTCCAGCAACTTTCCAGCTCCTTCTGTTTTGAGCACTGGCCATCCATTTACTACTCAAAAACTCATGAATATCATCTATCCATCTCCGCCTTTGTCTTCCGGGTTTTCTTCTAGCTCCTCTTGGGCATTCAGTTATTTTCTTAGTCCATCTCTCACCATGTCTTCGGGCTAGGTGTCCTGCCCAAGACCATTTTAGTTCTTTAGTTTTGATAAGAATGTCCTTTACTTGAGTTTGCTGCCTAATCCATGTGTTTCTCTTCTTATCTAACAGTCTGATTTC
The DNA here is from genome assembly GCF_048544385.1 of Mastigoproctus giganteus. Taxonomy (NCBI): domain Eukaryota; kingdom Metazoa; phylum Arthropoda; class Arachnida; order Uropygi; family Thelyphonidae; genus Mastigoproctus; species Mastigoproctus giganteus. The sequence goes on along the minus strand of NC_143578.1, from coordinate 103,588,650 downwards.
CAATATAATTCATTCCATTCTTCGCTGTGTAGTTCTTAGTTTCTCTTCCATTCTTTTGGTGAGTGCCCAAGTTTCACTTCCATAAGTCATGATGGGGAGTATACACTGGTTCATTATTTTACGTTTCGGACAAACTGGGATATTGCTCTTCAGTATGTGACTATATTTCCTGAATGCTATCCATCCAAAATTTATTCTTCTTTTGACTTCCAGCCATTTATCATTATTACAGCTAATAACTTGTCCCAGATAAGTATATGACTCCACCTTTTCAATTACTGCTCCTTCAATCATTATTTCCCTTTCCGTGGCATACTTGTTCATCATTACTTTTGTTTTAGCCATATTCATCTTTAGTCCAAAATCCTTACTAACTGTGCATAACTGATTAAGATTTTCCTCTAATTCTTTGGGATCATGGCTTATGACCACAATGTCATCTGCAAATCGTAAATGGTTTAGGTACTCTCCGTTCACATTGACTCCTTTCTCCGACCAGTCTAATCTTCTGAAAGCTTCCTCAAGGGCAGCAGTAAATAGCTTCGGAGATATTGTGTCTCCTTGTCGAACTCCTTTCTCGATTTTAAATTTGCTACTGTCTTTGTCTAGTCTAATAAAGGATGTAGCACTCTCATATATTTCTTCAAAATCATAATATATGGAGTATCTATGCCTTGTCTTTCCAGTGCCCGAAACATTGCCTTATGCTGTATGGAGTCAAATGCATTTTCATAATCCACAAATGCCAGGCATAATGGTGTTTTATATTCATTTGCTTTCTCCATTAGCTGTGATATTACGTGAAGGTGATCCATAGTTGAGAATCCTGTCCTAAAGCCAGTTTGCTCTTTCGGTTGATTCTCATCAAGTATTCTTTCTAATCTGTTAGTAATGACCCTTGTGAACAACTTATAGATATGGGATAACAAGCTAATTGGTCTATAATTTCCAATTTCTGATTTATCTCCTTTCTTATGCAGCAAAACTATGATTGCATTATTCCACTGCTCAGGCATCACACCTTTTCTAATGCACTTTGTGAAGAGCCTTGCCAGTTTTTGTGTTATGTCTCTTCCTCCCAATTTTAACAACTCTACAGTAACTTCATCTTCCCCCGGGGCTTTCCGATTCTTCATTTTCTTCAATGCATGTTCTACCTCATCAGGAAGAATATCGGGTATGTCGTATGTGTTGCTACTTTGCAATCCATCTTCCCCACTGCTGGTATCATTCCCTCGCTCCTTGTATAATTCTCTATAGTAGTCTTCTGCTATTTGAATTATGCCTTCTCTGCTGTTTATAAGTACACCATCGCTATTCTTCAGTTTCAGTGTCATTTGTCTTTCTGTATTACTGCTCATGGCTGCTGATTTAAATCCTTTGTTTTCCCTTAATGCTTGTTCTACTTTTCTTGTGTTAAATCTTCTTATGTCCTCTCTGAGTCTCTTTCTATTGGCTTTGCATAATTCAGTATACTCAATTTTCTCCTTGTCAGTGTTCCTTGTCGTCTTCAGTTCATCATGACAAGTGTTTCTTGACTAATTTTTTCTTCTTTGGATTTCTGTTTCCCTATAGGTTTCTTGGGCTTTATCACTTTCAGAAAGTTGTAATATTCCTCGTCGATATCTTGGTCCTGAGCAGTCTGCAGAAGCTCAAACTTGTTCTTAAGTTCCAGTACATACTGCTTTTTCTCCTGCTCTGTTATTTCAAAGACCTTTGTATTATTTACTCGAGTCAGTTTTTTCCTTTCCTTTCCTACATCTATATCAAGTGTACATCTTTCCATTCTGTGATCACTTCCAACATTTACCTTATTCAGGATGGTAACATCATTCACAATATATCTTCTGTTAGTGAGGATGAAGTCGATTTCATTAGTTGTTAATCCATTTGGACTCTTCCATGTCCACTTTCTGTTCACCCTTTTCTTGAAAAATGTGTTCATTACTGACAGTCCTTGAGATTCTGCAAATTCCACAAGTCTTTCACCTCTTTTATTTCTTTCACCCATTCCAAAATTTCCTATAGTTCCTCTTTCTGTGCTGTTTTGCCTTTTTCCAACCTTAGCATTGAAGTCCCCCATAATAATAGTGTAGTGGGTTTTCTGCTCATCTAGAAGACTCTCAATTTCAGTGTACATTTCTTCAACCTCTTCATCATCATGGCTCGATGTTGGTGCATAAATCATTATAATCTTTAGCTTGTACCTCTTAGAAATCTTGAATATTAGTCTTGACATCCTTGGTGATGTACTTTTGAATTCCAAAATGTTGTTTTTAAAATCTTTATGGACCAGAAACCCAACTCCACCTTCACTCCTTTCACTGTTTCCATTGGTGTACAGCAGATTTCCACTTGATAAACTTATAAGTGATTCATTTCTTCTTCTTGTTTCAGCCAAACCGATGATATTCCAATTCACATTTTCTAATTCCTTTTCCAGCTCTAATATCCTGTCTTTACCGGATGAGTGATTGTACGTTATAACAGGCCAAGTTCAATTTCCGTGCATGGCAGCCTGGTCGTACCCAGAGATTCTTAGCACCCTCTGCTTCCACTCTGATCCTCTCGCTGCCGTAAGAGGGAGAGTGAAAGCTGCTGGGGACTGAGGGCCATTTGTATTGTTGTGCTCTCATTGCTGGAGGGTTTGGTCTTTTCCTCTTCACGCTGACCAGGCGTCTTGAAGAGAACCACTCTACACGTTCGTTGCCACCTAAGTGACGTAACAGGGCTTACCATCGAGAAGGTGTGCATGGGATTTTAGGGAGGCAGGCCAACCGGACTTCTCCTAAATCTTCTGTAATAGAGAGATAGTGGATCCATCAGTGTTTTAGGCTGAGTGTCTGATAACACACAGGATACCTGTTCCCCTCTAAGCCCCTATTACGCTATTATGAAGAAAGGCTTAAATTTTGCAAATTAGTGTCTGGAGACTAGGCACTTGCGAGGTGATCTGATTTCTATAAAGCCTTGAACTGTTTGAGCATGCTCAGTGCTGATGGGATTCTTCCTCTTGCTCAGAATAATCACCTGAGTGGGCATAAATTCAAATTTAGGAAAGACAGATGTAGGATAGATGTATGGAAGTTTGCCTTTAGCCAGCGGGTAGTTGGTTGGTGGAACAAATTTCCATACTTTGCTGTGGAAGTTAATAGCCTAAATAGATTTAAGGCTGAGCTGGATAAGTATTTGGAACGATCGGAGGTGTGAAATGGGAGTGGGTTTTTTGTCTGATGCTGCATAAGCTTGCTTTCTTGCATCATATGCATCTACTAATGCTAATGCTAATGCCAGAAATACAATAAAATGATCATGAATAATATGACATACTATCTTATCAAGAAGGTGCAGCATGGCAGTGGTTTATGGAAGCAAATTATTTCGATGGCAAGACAATTCAATGTATAGTCCAAATAACTATTTAGTTTATATTAATTAATGTTAATTGTTTCTATTTTTATTTCCGTTGTTGTCGTGCAACTAAACTTAATGGCCATGTCACTCTAAGTTGCACAAAAACTGGTGGACTGAAAACGAAAATTTATGGATCAAGGGTTCACTTTCATATTTAAGTAGTATTATTTAAAAAGAATCATGGCTCAGACTATTGCCATTACTGACAGGAAGCAAGCAAACTCTTGCACTGTTTTGAAAGGGGTTATAACATCCTTATAGCACAAACATTACTATAAGGTGGAAGCCGATCACCTAGCTAGCCGGGTGGGTAAACTGCCTGCCTGGCAACCCGAAGGTTGCGAGTTCGAATCCCGCCTCGGGCTTGGATCAGAGTAGTGCAAAAACCTTGGGAGGTGCATTATGGCCACAGAAGCCGATGTGCCAACAACTAACAAAAGGGAAAAAAAAACGTGGAAAGATTTTAAGCAAACCACTCTGATGGGTTGTTGGAGAAAGCTTTGCCTGCCGTCTGCCCATGCCTATAAAGATTTCCAGAAAATGCCACAGAGGAATTTTTAGACATGGCAGAACACGTTACACTAGAAGTGGGTACCTATTAATTTGCTAGGGTCTTGTAGAAAAGTCCTAACTACCAACAATTTGATGGATTTGCAGACACAAATGGATATTGAAGAAAGGGACTAATAAAAAAATTATCCATGCTGTTTGTCCCAGTTAGGGGTCAGGGTAATTTTGTAATTTTTACAAGCCGGCTGGCCAGTCCTGACACTCTTGGTTTTATTTTGGTTTTTCCTTCGCCCAATGTCAATGCAAACATTTATCATATTTAGTATTCATGGGCTTGAACCCCGGTCCATTCAACGAGCATGTGCCACTGTACTCATGCTCCTGACCTACGTTGTAGCCTTGGGAAGGAGGGGTCTAATAGTGAAGATTGAATCTCTAGTATCCGTTCAAAGAGCCTGAACCTCAAATATTTAATTCATGATGAAGCTGGAAGAGACAATAGGAGGCATACAGGATTCTAGTACCAGTGCAAAAGGAAGTAGTAATGTTGTCAGAGATCTTTATGATGAAAAGACATCAACTTGTCAGCTTTCTTTGAATGAGTTTTTTTAAACTGGATTAATTGTATTTATTGATATTTCATTTTAAAAAATTACATTTGCAAATCTCCAGGAATATATCCCTGCAAGTTACATGAGGTTATATGGGGATTTAATGTTCAGTTAACATACATTAACTGAGCATGTATGTGTTTATATACAGAGCGATTATAATTAAAATGCATTACTTCAGCTGGATGCAGGTGGAAACAGTTGATGGTAGTAAAATGAAGCTAGGAATGGATACTATCTAATGAATGTAGAAATGTAAAGGGCAAAAAAAAAAAAAATTAGTTCTAAAAATTGCCACTAGGGGAAAACTTGCGTATGTGCAACAGATAGACGATTTCAGGTAGAATAGGGACTCCATGCGAGTTAGTCCAGGTTTGTCAGCACACATTAGTGACACACCTTGTGATGCCCAGCATCAATACACCACTTCGGTCCCTGCTTTAACAAGATGGGAGGTCATGGAATGGCTTGCTCTGATTCCATTAGATAGTGAGTTTGCCTACAAGAGTCAATTGTGATGATGCCACGGACCTACCATCATGGCCTGAGAGATAGAATTCAGCGTTGCTGAGGTGTGGATATGGTGTCTGGGTAACCATTGCATGCCAGTCCAATGCTCGTTTACTCCTTGCTGGGCAGTGGGCATGTTTCTGGTCTCTGTGGTGGGCAGGGAGTTTCTAAAAAACCACATAAAATTGCTCACGAATTCTGATAATATAAAACCTTCTTTTGCAACCCCATAAAGTCCCTAACTGAAAAATCGACCAGTGAAACAGAAAATGTAACCTCAGCAAAGGGACCAGTATCAAAGGCATATTAGATGAAACACAATACCTTGTGGTACATTCTTGTAATATTAAATCTATAGAACAATTTTACACTTCTTCATGGAGAAGAGTTGGCAGGTTTCTTAAAATTAGTAAAACAGCTTTGTTCTTAGTAATAATGTTAGTATTAGCATTATCTGTGTGGTTCAAGGAAGCCCTAGGAATTTGCTGCACTGTCCAAAAATTAATTAATCAATTAGTTAAAAATAATAATAGATAAATAATAAAATATGTATTTGACCCCCTCTTTTTACACATCTTTCCAGCTTATCTTTGAATTTCCCAAAGCTGTCAGCCTGAACCACAACAACTTGTTGGCTTAAAAAAATACTTTCTGCAATGCAGTCTAAACCTATTCTCCTGTAATTCAATTTTATGGCCCCTAGTTCTAGAATCATTTATAACAGTGAAAATGTTGGCTTCATTCATTTTAATATTCCCTCTCAGAACCTAATAGACCTCAGTCAGGTCCCCTCTAAGGTGCCTAGTTGCCACTCTGTAAACATAGTCTTTCTTCGCATGGTCACCATGGGCTTGCCCATCTTTGGACCCTTTCAAAATGCTCAATTCTTTGTGTAGGTATAATTTCTGTACTTGAACATAATATTCCGAGTGCAGTCTTATAGTCATATAATGACCTCCCTAACTCTAGAAGCAAATGTGTGATAAATCATCAACAGGACACCAAGGATCTCATTACCTGTCGACACTGCTCAGAGAACTTCATGTCTGACAGTATCGACAGGTAACGAGATTCTTGGCTTTTAATAAGACCTTGTATTTTTTATTTTTTTTAATTAAAACACTTTTCTGACCATCGCTGAAGTCTAGCTAAGTCATCCTAAAGAAGAAGCTCTGTTTGGCTCTGCTCCGAGCATTAAAGATCCTACCAATCTTGACTTTATGCCTCTTATCCCTTCTTTGATGTCATTTAGGAAAATCGAATACAACATGGTCTCAGTACTGATCCTTAGGGAACCCCACTTTTTTACATTAACCCAATCTAAAGAATAACCATTAATTATAACACTGCAAACATTCATTTAAGAATTTTCCCTGATTCCAACATATTCCAGCTTGTACAAAAACTTCTCTTGCAGGACTGAGTCAAATGCTTTGCTGAAATCCAAATAAACAATATCAGAATTATTTACTGCATTGAGCTCATAAATGAATCTGTCACAATAACTAACCAGGTTTGTTGTTATTTGGTTTTTAGGAGCATTAACAACTAAGGCCATATTGCTCCGGGGATATACGGTGGTCATTCCCTGACCTTTCCGCATCCTCCGTATTTGGTGGGCACGGGCTCGAACCCCGGTCTAATCAAGAAGCGTGTGCTACGCACTGCTGCTTCTGCCCACCTGGCTACGGAGGCGCCCAAAACTAACCAGGTTAGTTAACTATGATTTTTCCATTACAGAACCATGTGGGGTTACTTTCGGAATTCTGTTTCTATCTAAATGATCATTGAAGTCAGATAAACTTGTCAGTAGTTACCCACTTCACTCTTAGACCAACTTTTATCATCAGCAATAAACAGACACCTCTCCAGCTGAAGGGAATGTCCCCCCAGAGTCCAGTGATGCCCTTATAATTAACCTTAATGGTGCTTCAATGCACTCTCTTGCTGCATCTTAAAATTACTGGGTATATATATATATGTCTTCAACTCCAGGAGTCTTAGTTGCTTGTAGGCTCAAAAGTTTTTTTAGTAAATAATCTTCTGAAATTTTAATATTAATTTCATTCTTTCCAGCTTTCACGCAGTTTCTCCTCACTGGGGAAGATCTTGCTTCTGTGATGGATGATGATCAGGACTATCAATATCCTTGTTGAGACTAGTAATAAAGGTGCTTAGAATAATTCCTCTAAGGTCACATAAATTTGGGGAATACTAACCACAGTAACACTTCACAAGACCGTGAACTCCTCCCAAGGCATAATCTTGAAATGGAATCTTCTTGAAATGTCTAAGGAGGAAAGCTGTACTGAATTGAAAATGCAAAGAACGACAGCCCCAAAATTAATGTTCATAACTAGGGATGGGAATTTGGTACCCACTAGAAACCTCATCAGTACCTTCAAGTCATCAGCATCTAATTCAATCAAAACTGAATACCTTAATTGCCCTGTACATGCATAGCGTACATATATACCAAAAACCTTAAGGTGCTTTAAGTATCAGGAATTTGGAAACTTGCAAATGGCCTGTTGTGGTGCCTTTGCACGTACTTGGTGTGATGCAAAGGATCAGAAAATCAGTCTGTTAAGCTCAAAACTCACATACATTATTATTTATTTATTTTTTTTTTAAGAAAACCTTAATTACAAAAGAAATTAGCACCTATAGTACTTAGTACCAAGCATTGGTTGAAGGCTCAGAAGGCAGAAGATATTTCTTGACACTAGACTCAAATTTCTGTATATTAAAATTTTTGGGAAATTCATGAGAGCAGGAAGGTTGTTCCTGAAAACAAAGGTAGAAGGGATAAATCAGGATGAGGTAAAGTTGTTTCTGTGAGCCTGAAGTTGGACGATGAATGGATGCTGACTATTTGCAGCATGCTTTTAGACTGGTTTGGATGAAAGTGGAGAAATTACAGATTCCAATTCAGAAGAATAGTGACCATGAAGGTATCTGTTGAAAAGGCATGCAGCAAAAAATTAGTCTGTGAGAGAGAGAAAGGTGAGACTTGGTAAGAGATGAGTCATTAATCAACCTGACTGCCCTCTTTTGAATGGAGTCAAGGAGCTTGAGAGAATTTTTGGAGCACAACCCCAGTTGTGGGAACAATATTCTATGGTAGGGCGTATTTGAATTTTGTACAGATTAAGTAGTTATTTAGAAAAAAAGTAATGCCGAGTGCAAAAAAAAAAAAAAAAAAAAAAAAGAAAATCCATTATTGCAGTGGAAGAAGTATTTGTTATATGCTTATTCCAAAAGAGATTAGAAGTCAAGTTATTCCCAATAAAGATACGTGATCTTGTCCAAGAAGTCTCGGCATCATTGAAGATGAGCATAGGAGCAGTAGATCTATTTTTTTGCAAGAAATAAGAGAGGACAGAGTATTAAAAATATTGAAGTTACTAAGTTTTCTTCACCTCCACCCATTGGAGAATTTCCCGAAGACTGGAATTTAAGGAATTGGTGATGAATTTTAAAGAAGTTGAAACTGTTTGCACAAGATAAGATTTCTCAAACTGGAAGGTTGAATGTAGTGCGCTATATTAGCAAAACTGTAGATAGTATTTCCACTCAGTGGAAGGTCATTAGGGTACAAGAAGAAAAGAGTTGGAAACAGAACCTTGAAGAAAACACCATCATTAGTGGAGAAGTTAGAAGACCAAAACCATCCATCACTGCTAGCATTGAGCATTTGGGGAGAAAGGCAAATACCCAATTTAAAAAAAAACAGTCAAAAGGTTGTAAGTTAAAAGCTTGTTTAAAATATTTTTGTGTCAAACACAATCAAAATTCTTAGAAATTCCATGAGTAACATAAGCCAGTATATCACCACTGAATCCCACTAATAGAATCCATATTGGGGATCATTAATCAGATGGAAGGTTTTGAGACTGTTTAAGAGTTGACTGTTGATGGATTTCCCCATTAATTTCTAAAGAGTAGAAATAAATACAATGAAACAATAATTGGCATATAATATGAGCAAAATTTCATGAAGAAAGAAAAACGTCAATGAAATAAGAGAGTGTAAAAATTATTACTACAGTCAAAGCTCTTTATCACGAACCTCTTTTTAATGTCCTATATGGTTGATCCCGGCCAATTTCTCAATAAACTAATGTAATTTTACATTCAGTATAGCGAACTAGAAAGTAAAAGGATTTCTCAGTAACGACCATAAATTTCTACCTCTTAATCTGAATTTTTACTTTTGCATTTAAAAATGACAGAATGCTTCAAATATAATTGCAGCATGACTGAGAAATCATTTGTTAAGATTTCCTATGCTCTTTTCTCAAAACCATCCATCATTGCTAGAGGTACAAGCTAAAGGTTATAATGATTTATGCACCAACATCGAGCCATGATGATAAAGAGGTTGAAGAAATGTACACCGAAATTGAGTTTTCTAGATGAATAGAAAACCCACTACAATATTATTATGGGGGACTTCAATGCTAAGGTTGGAAAAAGACATAACAGCACAGAAAGGGGAACTATAGGAAATTTTGGAATTGGTGAAAGAAATGAAAGAGGTGAAAGACTTATGGAATTTGCAGAATCTCAAGGATTATCATTAATGAACACTTTTTTCAAGAAAAGGGTGAACAGAAAGTGGACATGGAAGAGTCCAAATGGATTAACGTCTAATGAAATCGATTTCATCCTCACTAATAGAAGATATACCGTGAATGATGTTACCATACTGAATAAGGTAAACGTTGGAAGTGATCACAGAATGGTTATTTGTTTGTTTGTTTTTTGCTTTTTAGGAGCGTTAGCAACTAAGGCCATATTGCTCCGGGATATGCGGTGGTCATTCCCTGACCTTTCCGCATTCTGAATATTTGGTGGTGACAGGCTCGAACCTCACAGAATGGTAAGATGTACACTTGATATAGATGTAAGAAAGGAAAGGAAAAAACTGACTCAAGTAAATAATATGAAGGTCTTTGAGATAACAGAAGACGAGAAAGAGCAGTATGTACTGGAACTTAAGAACAAGTTTGAGCTTCTGCAGACTGCTCAGGACCAAGATATCGACAAGGAATATTACAACTTTCTGAAAGTGATAAAGCTCAAGAAACCTATAGGGAAAAAGAAATCCAAAGAAGAAAAAATTAGTCAAGAAACACTTGTTATGATGAACCAAAGGCGACAAATGAAGAGAATATAAACACTGACAAGGAGAAAATTGAGTATACCGAGTTATGCAAAGCCATTAGAAAGAGACTCAGAGAGGACATAAGAAGATTTAACACAAGAAAAGTAGAACGAGCATTAAGGGAAAATGAAGGACTTAAATTAGCAGCCGTGAGCAGTAAAAACAAAAAGACAAATGATACTGAAACTGAAGAATAGCGATGGTGTACTTATAAATAGCAGAGAAGGCATAATTCAAATAGCAGAAGACTACTATAGAGAATTATACAAGGAGCGAGGGAATGATGCTAGCAGTGGGGAAGGTGGATCGCAAATTAGCAACACATACGACATACCCGATATTCTTCCTGATGAGGTAGAACAGGTGTTGAAGAAAATGAAGAATCAGAAAGCCCCGGGGAAGATGAAGGGTACTATAGAGTTGTTAAAATTGGGAGGAAGAGACATAACACAAAAACTGGCAAGGCTCTTCACAAAGTGCATTAGAAAAGGTGTGACGCCTAAGCAGTGGAATAATGCAATCATAGTTTTGCTGCATAAGAAAGGAGATAAATCAGAAATTGGAAATTATAGACCAATTAGCTTGTTATCTCACATCTACAAGTTGTTCACAAGGTCATTACTAACAGATTAGAAAGAATACTTGATGAGAAACAACCGAAAGAGCAAGCTGGCTTTAGGACAGGATTCTCAACTATGGATCACCTTCATGTAATATCACAGCTAATGGAGAAAGCAAATGAATATAAAACACCATTATGCCTGGCATTTGTGGATTATGAAAAGGCATTTGACTCCATGCAACATAAGGCAATGTTTCAGGCACTGGAAAAACAAGGCATAGATACCCCATAAATTATGATTTTGAAGAAAAAATATGAGAAAGCTACGTCCTTTATTAGACTAGACAAAGACAGTAGCAAATTTAAAATCGAGAAAGGGGTTCAACAAGGAGACACAATATCTCCGAAACTCTTTACTGCTGCCCTTGAGGAAGCTTTCAGAAGATTAGACTGGTCACAGAAAGGAGTTAATGTGAATGGAGAGTACCTAAACAATTTACGATTTGCAGATGGCATTGTAGACATAAGCCACGATCCCAAAGAATTAGAGGAAAATCTTAATCAGTTATGCACAGTTAGTAAGGATTTTGGACTAAAGATGAATATGGCTAAAACAAAAGTAATGATGAACAAGTATGCCACAGAAAGGGACATAATGATTGAAGGAGCAGTAATTGAAAAGGTGGAGTCATGTACTTATCTGGGACAAGTTATTAGCTGTAATAATGATAAATGGCTGGAAGTCAAGAGAAGAATAAATTTTGGATGGATAGCATTCAGGAAATATAGTCACATATTGAAGAGCAATATCCCAGTTTGTCTGAAACACAAAAAAATGAACCAATGGATACTCCCCACAATGACTTATAGAAATGAAACTTGAGCACTCACCAGTAGAATGGAAGAGAAGTTGAGAACTACATAGCAAAGAATGGAATGAATTATATTGGGAATCAGACTGTTAGATAAGAAGAGAAACACATGGATTAGGCAGCAAACTCAAGTAAAGGACATTTTTATCAAAACTAAAGAACTGAAATGGTCTTGGGTAGGACACATAGCTCGAAGACATGATGGCAGATGGATTAAGAAAATAACAGAATGGTACTGAAGAGGGGCTAGAAGAAAATCTGGAAGACAAAGGCGGAGATGAATGGATGAAATTCATGAGTTTGTGGGTAGTAAATGGATGGCCAGTGCTCAAAATAGAAGGAACTGGAAAGTTGCTGGAGAGGGAACTGGAAAGTTCCTTCATCCTGCAGTGGATTGAAAATGGCTGATGATGATGATGAAGTGTAGTACCACACAGTCGATACGTTTCTCTGGGATTACTTCTACCCATATGCAGTACTTTGCATTTGTCAATGTTAAACTTCAGTTGTCACATTTCAGCCCATGTGCCTAACTTTTCTAGATCCTGTTGCAGTAGCACACTACCATTAACAACCCTGCCAACCTTTGAATCATCACACTTCAACATTAAGCCTGATATACCTTCATCAAAATCATTGATAATGTCTAAGTTCAGAAAGCAACCAGTGAATTCACCAAGTCAAAATAATGTCTAAATTCCTCCAATGGAATTGTTATGGATTCCAATGAAATAATTGCATCACAGCCCTCCTGCAAAAGCATGAACAGACTAGTTCATGCTTTTACAGGAGGTTCCTTTGCTTGCAACGAAGGGTTTCATTTGGCTAAAGGTAAATGAAAATCTTTCCTTGCATAATATTACTATCATCTCAAACAATGGAATTTGGAATGGACCTGCCCATGGAGAAGCTGTTATCCTAGTAGGCAGCCAGACCCTGTTTCAGCCCTTGCTACTTACAATAGTGTATTATTTAAAAAAAAAAAAAAAAAAAACAGAAATTTACCTATTTTAGTAGTTTGATTAATTTTTGTGTTTTTAGCAGAATTCTTTCATTTTCATATATAATACTGGACTTTATAATATTGCTAATATTATAAAGTCCCACACTATTTTATTTTTATTATATTTATTTTCTTTTTCAGCGTTCACGACATAGTTCAGGTAATAGTCTGAAAAGTAATGATCTAACTGCTAGTGCAAGTTCATCTGCAAGTGGTGGAGGATCCCGGTCTCGAAGAACCAGTGGAAGTGGTTTCCAAACATCTTTAATAACTGGACAGGTTTCTCCTAAACCAAGAAGAAATGCTTCAGAAGAAGCATGGCATTCAGCAGTTTGCTCTAATTATATGCAAGAGTATATTCAGTATTTGCAAACATTGGGTTTTGTGGCTATTCAAAGTAAATCACCACCACGAAAACAAAGGTAAACTTCTAGTGCTTTACTCATACTACTTATACAGATTTGTTGTTAAACAGGATTTAGTGTTTCCCATAGAAATGAAATTGGTTCCGTCAGTGGCATTATACTGACACATCTTTTTTGTCCCTTGCACAGCATTTTTTCTGAAGTGCTTATAAATTTGCATTAATGTATACTATAGGGAGGAAAAGAAAAAATTTATAGAAGCTTTTCTGCTTTAGTATTTGTATTCTTTATTTTAAATTTCTTTTTTTTTTTCTTTCTTTTTTTTTCAATTAAAAGTTAGCATTGTGACATTTTATTACACTGATTGTTCTCTACAATTATGTTCTAGAGAACGATCAACCATCATCTGGCTGAAGGCAAATTTCTGCACATCCCCCCTCAATTTGAATTTATGCTCCCTTGTGCATAGTTTGAACAAGAGGAGGTCCCAGGTGCCAAGCGAATTCGAGGTCAAACGATTTTTCTGCAATCTATAGAGTGCTCATCAAAAGTGACTAAAGTTATTTCTAAGTTCATACGTTTCTCTTAGCAGTCTTATTTTTAAAACCATTCTATACTTAAAAGCCACAAGTTAGCACTCAGAAAGGAAACTCACCTTTCTTTATTTATCCATATATTTCTATTTCCACTAACCAACTAACAGTTCAACCGCTTGGCCTTCTAGCGGCACTGCTCCTGCCCTCCTGTGGCGGGGCCGAAAACCTTGGCAGATAAGTCCTCTTGCCAAGGGCTAAAAGGAGCAAACACGACAAATATTGACCATGTAGACATGGAAAATAACAATCCGAAAAGACAGAAGACTGATCGGATGGAGCAACTCAGCCCATCTTTCTTAATCTTCCACTCTCTTAGTAATCAGCTTATGAGTAAATTTTTCTCCCTTTGTTGATATAGAAACATCTTGAGGGTATTGCAGGATCTCCCAAGATGGTGAAGAGACTGCAATCAGGAGACTTACTAATTGAAACCATGAACCAGACATTCTGAGAAGCTATTACAATTAATAAGCTTTGCTGGCATTCCTGTTAAAATATCTCCTCATGCAACCCTAAATTCATCTAAGGGTGTCATGTCAAGTTGGGATTTATTAAATGTCACTGAGGAAGAAATTATCCAAGAACTGCAGGGATAGAATGTAATTGAAGCAAAAAGATAATCAACTGACATCTACCAGAAATATTATTCTTACCTTCAATGCGCCCAACTTACCCTCCACTGTAAAAGCAGGTTATTTATTTTGCCACATTTGCCCATACATTCCCAACCCTTTAAGATGCTATAAATGCCAAATGTATGGCCATTCTCAAACTGTATTTAGAGGAATTACTGTTTGCCCCAACTGTGGATCCTCAAGCCACACACAAAGTGATTGTGACATTTACAAAAATGACCTGTCCAAATTGCAAGGGTGACCATCTTGCATATTCCAAGACGTGAAAAATGGAAAGCCGGGAAAAAAATAGTAAAATACAAGATTAAACAAGAAAATTAGACATCTTTCTAGTAAGTTTCCTACTGTACCTTCTCCAATCCTGTCCTGTAATGGGCAAGATCTATCTAGTCCTTTAGATATTGCAAATGCTTTGGGCAACATATTTGCTGAAATCTCAGCAGCATCAGCTTATACTCCATCATTCCGGAGAATTAAAAACCCTGAAGAACAGCACTCTATTAACTTTCAAACTGTCCTCCTTCTGCCGTATAACAAACCTCTGCAATATTCAGAACTCTTGCAAGCCACTGGAACATCCCACAATGGTACTTCCAGACCAGATGGAATTTATTACGTCTTGCTACAACATCTCGATGACAAAGCTTTGCATCTCCTTCTGGTCTTTTACAACCATATTTTTCTAGAAAATGTTTATCCAGCTTCTTGGCATCATTCTACTGTTTTGGCGTTCCTAAAACCTGAAAAAGATCCAACCAATCCCCATAGCTATAGACCAATATCCCTCTCAAGCTGCCTCAGCAAAATCGTAGAAAAAATTGTCCACTGTAGACTTGTCTGGATCATTGAGTCAGAATGGTTAATGAGCAATAGTCAGTATGGCTTTCATCAAAACAGGTCATGCTTGAACCTTATGGTTAAGGCTGAATTTGCCATTCGTAATGCCTTTATTAAGCATGGACATCTAGTAATGGTTTCCATAGATATAGAGAAGACTTTTGATACCACCTGGCGGCATGGCATACTAAGAGATCTTTACTCTCTTGGTCTGTGGGGCAATCTTCCTATATTTGTAAAGAATTTTTGGAACAAAGGATACGATTGCGTGAATGTGCAAATTGTTAATCAGTTAAATAGTGCAAATTATTAATCATAAAAAAAATTCCTTATCAACTTGGACAACTGTTTAACAATTAACATCTTCCTGTGACTCCATCTGTGAAGTGAATGTTAAACTATTCTCCTTTGTAGTACAGAACTTGTCCCCTTCTGTAAAATAAAACTATTGAGAATTTTTAAATTTCACCATCTTTCTGCACACCTAGGAAGAAATATCTTCAATTTGAGATCACTTTCAGCCCGATCAGTTAGGCTTAATGTTCACAGTGACAGTCTCAAGAAAGCTTCCATATTAATATATAGATATTAAGAAATGACTACTTCCATGATGCATACAATATATATTATTACACTTTTAAGAATTATTTTTTAAAAATATTTGGTTATCTTTTGTTGTACGCTGGATTTTACTGTATTTGTTTAAACCCTCAATTATATTTTCTGGCACATTTTCTTCACACCAAAGGCTGTAGCACAAAGTTTCAAATGCTACCAACATTTCATGTTTGGAAGGTTTAATATTGTCCTCACTGCCCTCATTTTCATCCAACTCATTGTCGATATTGTCACTGGTACTTTGAATACTCTCCAAAATGTTGGAGTTACTTTGATATTCAGCTACTATGACATTATCAACTCCTAAAAATTTGATAAGAACAATTTCTCCACTGATCAAACCTGTCACTTGAGAGTTCTTCCCAAGATTGCTTAACATCTTGTAGTAGTTCATCCCTCTCATCGCTGTTAATTGGCATTTTAGCAAAACCTGCTTTTATGAAACAATGCTTAATCGTTGTTTCCATCACATCTTGACCACACTTTTGCCAACTGTGATATACACATCTGCAAATCTATATAACAGAATCTATAGGTTGGTTGGTTTCTGTTCTTCATATAATTTTTTTCAGTATGCGCCTTCGGTGCACTTTCAGTGCATTTTTAAATTCTTGATAATGTATTGGTCCATTGGCTGCAGTTTGGACAAGATATTCGGGGGGGGGGGGGGAGAAAACATGCTTCACACATGTAAGTTTTGAAATTACCAAGTGAAGGTGGGCAGGGCATCAACTCGATTGTTTTCTTTTGTCATCTTTCTATTGAAATTTAAAATCCACTCTTCAAAAATTTCACTTGTCATCCAAGATTTTTTGTTGTAATCATCCAACTCTAATGACTTTACTCCTTTGAAGCTTTGGGGTTGTTTACTTTTGCCTTGTTACCAAAAGCTTCAGTTTTTTATTACCAGCCATATTTGCACCAAAACTATAATTCTCTCCTTACTATTTTTACTGCCTAAACATTTATAACTATTAAACATCAGTCTTGTTTGGCAAACATTTAAAAATAGACCTGTTTCATCAATACTGAATGTCTTTGAGCTCATAGTCCTCCATAATTTTTTTTTTAAAACTGTTTCATTCCAATGGGTCCAGTCTTTTTCAATTACAACTCCACTTTCAGCAGAAATGACTTTTTCAAGTAAGCCACGGCACTTTTTAAATGTGTCCAGCCAGCAAGAAAAGGCTTGAAATATTTTGTGCCCAAAAAAAGATGTGTGCTAGTCTTTCATTTTATTAATGGCCCTGATATTGGCATGTTTTGGTCTCGAATCAACTTTACCCACTTTAAAATGGCTTCCTATACATCGTCGTATAGGTATAATTTCACATGCATCCGACTAGGTTCCGTTTCCTCAAACAGTTTGAGAATCGAAACACATTTTTTCAGAATGATTGGCACACTACTGGCAGGGATATAAATGTTAAAGCAATTTCCATTATCTTTTAATGCCATGATCTACACTATTAAGCACTTCCACTTTTTCCACTAAATTCAAAGATTTCCTCTTGGACATTGTAAGGTTACTTTCACAGCAGCTAAAACAAAACTGATTTAGGGACCCTTGTACATACCATGTAAACAGAGACAGGTAAAATTTAATGAAAGTGTGGATGACTCATTTCTGCGAAACAACAGACAAATTTCTGGAATAAAGGAAAATCACTCTCTCCCCTAATTCTCTAATAGTTTGCTTACTGTAGAAAGCAGGTTGACCAGAGCCAATGCTCACATTGGGAATATGCCTTAATCTTTGCCAATGGCTGTGGACACAGATAGCAGTTGACCAGCGTGACTTCCCGGTGCAGGAGAAGTGGCTGTATAGGTTTTACGAGCACCACCAAATTGTGGAATGTTTTTCCCCTTTTCTGTGCTCTTAAGAATTAATCCTTTTAACTATCAAAAGCTAAAGGCTTAAAAGGGATTAATTCTTAATCCTTTTAACTCTCAATTCTTGTTTTCTACAGCATTAGCTCTATTGTCATCTTTCTATAGAGGTGCAAACAATGCATACCCAGTTCTCTCAAAATCATTTTGTTATATGGAAATTTTCTTCGTTATACAGAGAATGTTATATGGAAACTATTTTTGAAAATAGTTTCCATATAACATTCCGTAGTTACCAAGGGGAAATCAAAAAAATTTGCTATATGTTCATTAAAGAGAGGTCCAATTGTGTATATTCACACCATTAGTCACTTCCATTTTAAAATTTATTTCAAAATTTGCACACGTGAAGCATGCATATTGCATGTCACTTCTGTCTATTATCAATAGTGAAATACATGTTCTGTATTTTTTTATTTATTATGTGAAAACCATAATGAATCTTTCAAAAGCACTATAGACATTTTTAGAATTTGTTTATGTAAGATGATAGATATTTTTAGAACTTGTGGGAGAATAAAAGCTAGTTTCCTTCAACTAGAAACAAATACATAATTCCAAGCTTCAATAAAAAAAATAAAAGAAATAAAATAAAAAAGTCGCAAACACAATGGCATGGCATCTGACAGGTTCTCACCCACAATTAGTCTGTAAAAACCCAAAAAATTTCTTTAAAGACCACGCTAAATAAAAACTTTTCTCTCTTCAAAGTATTCTAAGAGTCCTATGACAAAATAGCGGTTGCACCACTTGTTTGGAGAGATCTGGGTTTGGTTCTGGGTGAAAACTACAGGAATTTCTAAAATCCTCTTCAATCAAGGCTATAGTTAGGCAATCTCCTCAGTTCTCCTCTCCACTACTTGCTTGATGTTTGTGGAGCAGTCAGGTACGGGACATGATACTGCCATGGGGGATGTCTTTTTTGCCACTCCTGGAACAGAGAAGTTGAAATTTTATTGAAATTAAATCGAAATCATGACTCAAACCAGAGCAGCAAAGCAAAAGGCTCAAGCTAATGGGAGTACTGTCGCTCAGAGAACTGAGAGGGGCAGTTACCCTCTGAATCACAGCCTTTTAAAATGCACTACTTGCTTGATGTTTGTGGAGAAGTCAGGTACGGGACATGATACTGCCATGGGGGATGTCTTTTTTGCCGCTCTTGGAACAGAGAAGTTTTTTCTGATTTATTTCTGTTTTATTAGCTTAAATTGGCATATTAACTTATTTTCTAGAGTAGCTTTATATTCCTATTTACGATACTTGTTTAAAGTAACTTAGATAGAGATTTTGTAGGTATTACTTAGTATCAGTAAGGGTATCAAATCCACGTGTTGACCGTCCGTAAATTGCCGCCATTGTAACACGATACAAAATATCTCGAACTAGATAGCATAAGCTTAATATAGTACATAATATTGTCAATTAATCAGTAAAATCTATTAATCTTGTTGAACTTCATTGTCAATTAAATTGTACTTTTAACTATACATATAACGACTTAGGTTACATAACATAAATAATTAGAAAAATAAATAATTAATACTTAACTTGATACGGAAGTTATATAAAGGGATTTCGTAGATAACGCTCGATACTGAAACATAAATATAGCGTTATAACTGTGTTGGGATACAAGTTTAGGGTTTTAATTTTGTACTGAAATTGAAATTTTATTGAAATTAAATCGAAATCATGACTCAAACCAGAGCAGCAAAGCAAAAGGCTCAAGCTAATGGGAGTGCTGTGGCTCAGAGGAGAACTGAGGGTGGCAGTTGCCCTCTGAATCACAGCCTTTTAAAATGCACTACTTGCTTGATGTTTGTGGAGAAGTCAGGTACGGGACATGATACTGCCATGGGGGATGTCTTTTTTGCCGCTCTTGGAACAGAGAAGTTTTTTCTGATTTATTTCTGTTTTATTAGCTTAAATTGGCATATTAACTTATTTTCTAGAGTAGCTTTATATTCCTATTTACGATACTTGTTTAAAGTAACTTAGATAGAGATTTTGTAGGTATTACTTAGTATCAGTAAGGGTATCAAATCCACGTGTTGACCGTCCGTAAATTGCCGCCATTGTAACACGATACAAAATATCTCGAACTAGATAGCATAAGCTTAATATAGTATAGTATAGTACATAATATTGTCAATTAATCAGTAAAATCTATTAATCTTGTTGAACTTCATTGTCAATTAAATTGTACTTTTAACTATACATATAACGACTTAGGTTACATAACATAAATAATTAGAAAAATAAATAATTAATACTTAACTTGATACGGAAGTTATATAAAGGGATTTCGTAGATAACGCTCGATACTGAAACATAAATATAGCGTTATAACTGTGTTGGGATACAAGTTTAGGGTTTTAATTTTGTACTGAAATTGAAATTTTATTGAAATTAAATCGAAATCATGACTCAAACCAGAGCAGCAAAGCAAAAGGCTCAAGCTAATGGGAGTGCTGTGGCTCAGAGGAGAACTGAGGGTGGCAGTTGCCCTCTGAATCACAGCCTTTTAAAATGCACTACTTGCTTGATGTTTGTGGAGAAGTCAGGTACGGGACATGATACTGCCATGGGGGATGTCTTTTTTGCCGCTCTTGGAACAGAGAAGTTTTTTCTGATTTATTTCTGTTTTATTAGCTTAAATTGGCATATTAACTTATTTTCTAGAGTAGCTTTATATTCCTATTTACGATACTTGTTTAAAGTAACTTAGATAGAGATTTTGTAGGTATTACTTAGTATCAGTAAGGGTATCAAATCCACGTGTTGACCGTCCGTAAATTGCCGCCATTGTAACACGATACAAAATATCTCGAACTAGATAGCATAAGCTTAATATAGTATAGTATAGTACATAATATTGTCAATTAATCAGTAAAATCTATTAATCTTGTTGAACTTCATTGTCAATTAAATTGTACTTTTAACTATACATATAACGACTTAGGTTACATAACATAAATAATTAGAAAAATAAATAATTAATACTTAACTTGATACGGAAGTTATATAAAGGGATTTCGTAGATAACGCTCGATACTGAAACATAAATATAGCGTTATAACTGTGTTGGGATACAAGTTTAGGGT
Organism: Mastigoproctus giganteus; assembly: GCF_048544385.1. NCBI lineage: Eukaryota > Metazoa > Arthropoda > Arachnida > Uropygi > Thelyphonidae > Mastigoproctus > Mastigoproctus giganteus. The sequence continues at coordinate 103,567,953 of NC_143578.1, read as the reverse complement.
TTTAATTTTGTACTGAAATTGAAATTTTATTGAAATTAAATCGAAATCATGACTCAAACCAGAGCAGCAAAGCAAAAGGCTCAAGCTAATGGGAGTGCTGTGGCTCAGAGGAGAACTGAGGGTGGCAGTTGCCCTCTGAATCACAGCCTTTTAAAATGCACTACTTGCTTGATATTTGTGGAGCAGTCGGGTACAGTACATGATACTGCCATGGGGGATGTCTTTGTGCATGATGCAAGGAGTGTAAGGAAATCAGGCGACAACTCAACGTTGTTATGGGCCTATATGAGAGCTTAAAGGACAGGGTGGATGCCCTCGAAGGATTAAAAGTGAGGGGCCCATCAAGCTCTCAACTGCCCACACCAATGCCAGAGCTTGCACTTGGTCATCGCGCAACGCAGCGGAAGCCACCAAGGCAGAATGTGCTGGTCCCAAAGGAACTAGTAGTTGTTGGTGACTCTATTGTCAGGGAAACGGGAAACATGCTTTGTAAAAAGGATAGGTGGAACAGGACCAGGGTATGTCTGCCAGGGGCAAAGGTTGATGACGTTGTAGAGCGGATATCATCTTTTAAGGGCACAAAAGGTGATATAGTTGTACACATTGGCACTAATGATATTAAGAGTAGGAGACCGGGGGACTTACTTAACAAGTCCAGGTCACTGTTGAAAAAAAGCCGGGAATTAGGGTTGAATTTGAAAGTGTCTGCAATTCTGCCCAGACACGATAGGAGGGAGTATAGGATGAGAGGCCTGTCGATCAATTCGGCGCTGGAAAGATTGTGCAAGGCTTAAGGGGTAGAATTTTTTTCAGCCTGGTCTGTACTTGTTAACAGGAGAGACTGCTTCTACAGGGATGGGATACACTTAAATAGAGGAAAGGGTGCAAGAATGTTTGCTGATGCTATCGAGGCACTGTTAGGTGGGTCAGAAAACTACTAGATTGGGGGGATACAAGGACTAATAGATTAACAGTAGCCACTGGCAGAGGTGAAAGTGATTCTTGCACTGCTTCTATTGGAATGAGCAGAAGCCTGGAAAACAAGATGTAGGATATTTCAGAGACTGCTGGGAATCATTGGGGTTCAGGTAAACACATGGGTTGTGTTAGGGTAGCTAAGAAAAAGAACAGGTGCATGTATACTTGCGTGTATTTACTAAACTCCAATGCTAGGAGTTTAGTAAATAAATTTGATGAATTTGAGGTATTGCTCAAAACATCAAAGGCAGATATTGTTGGGATTTCAGAGATGTGGTGTCACACAGATATAAGAAATGCAGAACTGGAATTTGGGGAGTACAATGTCTACAGAAAGGATAGGAAGGGAGGAGGGGTTATGCTATTAGTTAAGAAATACATAAAATCCAAGGAAGTGAAGCCAGTCGACATCGCTGGACAGTGCAGTGTCGAGTCAGTATGGTGTGACATAAGCATTGGGAGATCAAAATTGAGAGTAGGAGTGTGCTATAGGCCTAATGACTCTGATGAATATAATAAGAAACTGTACAGGGAAATAGAGTGCGCCAGTAAATCAGAAAGTCTTATAATGGGGGATTTTAATTTCCCAGATATTGACTGGAATTTGGGGGCTGGTCACACACACACACCAGCAAGGCTTTTGTGGATTTATTGGATGATTGCTTTCTACATCAGCATGTTCGGGAGGCAACTAGAGGGATTAATACTTTTTGATTTGATTATCAGTAGTGATCCTTCATGCATTAAGAATCTGCAGATAAATGAACCACTAGGTGGCAGTGATCACAGTGTGCTGAAGTGGGATTTACTCAAAGAGATAACTACCATTAGGGGTAAAGGGAAGGGTTATTGCTTTCGTAAAGGCGACTACAATGGACTGAGACAGTATTTAAATTCTATACAGTGGAACCAACTGATGATGTTACCAACAGCAAATTCAAAATGGGAAGCATTCAAAGAACTTATCTTGCAAGCTACTAGGCTTTACATACCAACTAAGAAATATTGTTCAAGGTTTAGGCCTAAATGGATGTCAGATGAACTAATGAGACATATGGCAGAGAAGAAAAATCCATGGGATACATACAAATTGACACGTGACACAGAAGCCTATTATAGATACAAGTTGATCTGTAACTAAGTTACAAAGGAGGTTAGGCAGGCGAAGGCAGATTACGAGAAATCCTTTGCAAGGGATGCAAAGAAAAACAGCAAAGAGTTCTTCACTTATGCAAACTCTAGAAGGAAGGGGATGAATCCGATTGGGCCACTGGATATTGATGGTTCTACTGTTGATGATCCTGCTCAGGTGGCTAACAAACTAAACGAGTATTTTGCATTTACATTCACACATGAGGAGTTATTCAGGAAGGGGAATGCCAGAGGTGAAGTAAACTCTGGCAGTGAGCTAGATGATTTTGTAATAACTGAGAGGAAAGTAGAGGAGAAATTGTTTTGGATAAACACAAGAAAGGCACCCAGGGTGGATGGGATCTATCCAGTTATATTAAAGGACGCAGCAAAGGAAGCAAGCAAACCCTTAGCCATAATTATGAGAGTTTCTTTGGACTCAGGGGAGGTACCCATTGACTGGAGATGTGCAAATGTGACCCCAATTCACAAAAGAGGATCAAAGGCTGACACAAGTAATTATAGACCTGTGAGTTTAACTTCTGTTCCAGGAAAATTAATGGAGGCACTGGTTAAAGAAGCACTGCAGGATCATCTAGACAATACTGCAGTTATAGCTCAGACAAAGCATGTTTTTGTTAAGGGGAAGTCTTGCCTGACCAATTTGATTGGATACTATGATGCAGTCACAAAAGAACTGGATGCAGGGAATAACTTCGATATTATATACGTGGATCTTAGAAAGGCTGTTGATACTGTTGCACATGGAAGACTGCTGCACAAATTGGAGCAGTGTGGCATTGGAGACAAATTGCTGCTATGGATAAAGGGGTGGTTGAGGCGGAGAAGACAGAGAGTGGTAATCAATGGACACTGCTCATCGTGGACTATTGTTATTAGTGGAGTCCCTCAGGGTTCAGTATTGGGTCCATTATTGTTTTCTGTATTTATAAATGATATTGATGATGGTATATCAAGCTTAATGTCCAAGTTTGCAGACGATACGAAGGTTGGCAGGGTTGTCAAGGACACTACTGAAACTATGCTGCTGCAACAGGATCTGGAAAGGTTGAGCAGATGGGCTGAGAGGTGGCAAATGAAGTTTAACATTGATAAATGTAAAGTATTACATATGGGAAACAGCAACCCCAGAGCAACGTATCAACTCTGTGCTACTACATTGACAGTGGTAGAGAATGAAAAAGACCTGGGGGTGGTTGTGCAGGCAGATATGAAGTTCTCTGAGCAGTGCAGACGGGCTGCAAGAGTAGCTCATGGTGTATTGTCAATGATATATAGGAATTTTTCTAGCAGGGATAAGGAGGTGATTATTCCCTTGTATAAGGCAATGGTCAGACCACACCTAGAGTACTGTATACAGGCCTGGAGGCCTCATTTCAAGAAGGATGTAGAGCTGCTGGAACGAGTACATAGAACGGCAACAAGACTAGTGAATGGAACAAAGGGGTGCTCTTACGAAGAAAGGCTTAAGTTTTGCAAATTGCAGTGTCTGGAGACTAGGCACCAGCGAGGTGATCTGATAGAGGTGTATAAAGCCTTGAATGGTTTGAGCATACTCACTGCTGATGGGATTCTCCCTCTTGCTCAGAATAATCAACTGAGAGGGCATAAATTCAAATTAAGGAAAGACAGATGTAGGATAGACGTGCGGAAATTTGCCTTTAGCCAGCAGGTGGTTGGTTGATGGAACAGACTTCCATCCCTTGTCGTGGAAGTTGATAGCCTAAATAAGTTTAAGGCTCAGCTGGACATGTATTTTGAATGAACAGAGGGGTGAAGTGGAAGTGGTTATTTTTTTTTTATTTATTTATTTTTTTTGGCTGATGCTGCATAAGCTTGCTTTCTTGCATCGAATGCCTCTACTAATGCTAATCTCAGTCAGAGGGAGTAGGGTTCCCCTCCATAAGTTATTTCAAGTTTTTCTGCCACCACATGTAGTTCAACCTATGGATGCACACTTCTACAGACACAATGCGTCAATTATCATCATCAGCCACTTTCAATCCACTGCAGGATGAAGGCCTCTCCAGCAACTTTCCAGTTACTTCTGTTTTGAGCACTGGCCATCCGTTTACTACCCACAAACTCATGAATTTCATCTATCCATCTCTGCCTTTGTCTTCCGTGTTTTCTTCTAGCTACTCTTGGATACCATTCTGTTATTTTCTTAGTCCATCTGTCATCATTTCTTCAAGCTATGTGTCCTGCCCAAGACCATTTTAGTTCTTTATTTTTGATAAGAATGTCCTCTACTTCAGTTTGCTTCCTAATCCATGTGTTTCTCTTCTTATCTAACAGTCTGATTCCCAATATAATTCGTTCCATTCTTCGCTGTGTAGTTCTCAGCTTCTCTTCCATTCTTTTGGTGAGTGCCCAAGTTTCACTTCATTAAGTCATGGTGGGGAGTATCCATTGGGTCATTATTTTACGTTTCAGACAAACTGGGATATTGCTCTTCAGTATGTGACTATATTTCCTGAATGCTATCCATCCAAAATTTATTCTTCTCTTGACTTCTAACCATTTATCATTATTACAGCTAATAACTTGTCCCAGATAAGTACATGACTCCACCTTTTCAATTACTGCTCCTTCGATCATTATATCCTTTTGTGTGGCATACTTGTTCATCATTACTTCTGTTTTAGTCATATTCGTCTTTAGTCTAAAATCCTTACTAACTGTGCATAATTGATTAAGATTTTCCTCTAATTCTTTGGGATTGTGGCTTATGGCCACAATGTCATCTGCAAATCGTAAATGGTTTAGGTACTCTCCGTTCACATTGACTCCTTTCTCCGACCAGTCTAATCTTCTGAAAGCTTCCTCAAGGGCAGCAGTAAATAGCTTCGGAGATATTGTGTCTCCTTGTCGAACTCCTTTCTCGATTTTACATTTCCTACTGTCTTTGTCTAGTCTAATAAAGGACGTAGCGTTCTCATATTTTTTCTTCAAAATCATAATATATGGAGTATCTATGCCTTGGTTTTCCAGTGCCCTGAACATTGCCTTATGCTGTATGGAGTCAAATGCCTTTTCATAATCCACAAATGCCAGGCATAATGATGTTTTGTATTCATTTGCTTTCTCCATTAGCTGTGATATTACGTGAAGGTGATCCATAGTTGAGAATCCTGTCCTAAAGCCAGCTTGGTCTTTCGGTTGATTCTCATCAAGTATTCTTTCTAATCTGTTAGTAATGACCCTTGTGAACAACTTGTAGATGTGGGATAACAAGCTAATTGGTCTATAATTTCCAATTTCTGATTTATCTCCTTTCTTATGCAGCAAAAGTATGATTGCATTATTCCACTGCTTAGGCGTCACACCTTTTCGAATGCACTTTGTGAAGAGCCTTGCCAGTTTTTGTGTTATGTCTCTTCCTTCCAGTTTTAACAACTCTACAGTAACTTCATCTTCCCCCGGGGCTTTCTGCTTCTTCATTTTCTTCAATGCATGTTCTACCTCATTAGGAAGAATATCGGGTATGTCATATGTGTTGTTACTTTGCAATCCATCTTCCCCACTGCTGGCATCATTCCCTCGGTCCTTGTATAATTCTCTATAGTAGTCTTCTGCTATTTGAATTATGCCTTCTCTGCTGTTATAAGTACACCATCGCTATTCTTCAGTTTTAGTATCATTTGTCTTTCTGTATTACTGCTCATGGCTGTTGAATTAAATCCTTTGTTTTCCATTAATGCTTGGTCTACTTTTCTTGTGTTAAATCTCCTTATGTCCTCTCTTTCTAATGGCTTTGCATAACTCAGTATACTCAATTTTCTCCCTGTCAGTGTTTTTCTTCCTCTTCGTTTGTCATCTTTGGTTCATCATGACAAGTGTTTCTTGACTAATTTTTTCTTCTTTGGATTTCGTTTTCTCCATAGGTTTCTTGGGCTTTATCACTTTCAGAAAGTTGTAATATTCCTCGTCGATATCTTGGTCCTGAGCAGTCTGCAGAAGCTCAAACTTGATCTTAAGTTCCAGTACATACTGTTTTTTCTTCTCTTCTGTTATCTCAAAGATCTTTTTATTATTTACTCGGGTCAGTTTTTTTCCTTTCCTTTCCTACATTTATATCAAGTGTACATCTTACCATTCTGTGATCACTTCCAACATTTACCTTATTCAGGACGGTAACATCATTCACAATATATCTTCTGTTAGTGAGGATGAAATTGATTTCATTAATTGTTAATCCATTTGGACTCTTCCATGTCCACTTTCTGTTCACCCTTTTCTTGAAAAAAGTGTTCATTACTGACAGTCCTTGAGATTCTGCAAATTCCACAAGTCTTTCACCGCTTTCATTTCTTTCACCAATTCCAAAATTTCCTATAGTTCCCCTTTCTGCGCTGTTTTGTCTTTTTCCAACCCTAGCATTGTAGTCCCCCATAATAATAGGGTAGTGGGTTTTCTGCTCATCTATAAGACTGGCAGTGTACATTTCTTCAACCTCTTCATCATTATGGCTCGATGTTGGTGCATAAATCATTATAATCTTTAGCTTGTACCGCTTAGAAATCTTGAGTATTAGTCTTGACACCCTTGGTGATGTACTTTTGAATTCCAAAATGTTGTTTTTAAAATCTTTATGGACCAGAAACCCAATTCCACATTCACTCCTTTCACTGTTTCCATTGGTGTATAGCAGATTTCCACTTGATAAACTTATAAGTGATTCATTTCAGCGAAACCGATGATATTCCAATTCACATTTTCTAATTCCTTTTCCAGCTCTAATATTCTCTCTTCATTGATGAGTGATCTTACGTTATAACAGGCCAAGTTCAGTTGCCGTGCATGGCAGCCTGGTCATACCCAGAGATTCTTAGCACCCTCTGCTTCCACTCTGATCCTCTCGCTGCCGTAAGAGGGAGAGTGAAAGCTGCTGGGGACTGAGGGCCATTTGTTTTGTTGTGCTGTCATATGCTGGAGGGTTTGGTCTTTTTCTCTTCACACTGACCAGGCGTCTTGAAGAGAACCACTGTACACGTTCGTTGCCACCTAAGTGACGTAACAGGGCTTACCATCGAGAAGGTGTGCATGAGTGGATTTTAGGGAGGCCGGCCAACCGGACTTCTCCTAAATCTTCTGTAATAGAGAGATATTGGATCCATCAGTGGTTTAGGCTGAGTGTCTGATAACACACAGGATACCTGTTTCCCTCTAAACCCCCTTAGGCAATCTCAGTCAGAGGGATTAGGGTTCCCCTCCATAAGTTGAGAGAGGGCTGCTGACGAGGCTACTAATGACGGTCGTGTTCAAAGCCGCTAAGTGGATTTTTCTTATTTATTGATTTGAAATTATTGTTTTTCTAAAACTTTTGATTTAAATTTAGTAGTATAACATTATTTTGTGATTTTTTGATTAATTTGGTGTATTTATGCTTTACTCGGCCTTGTAAAAGTATCGGTAAGGGTTTCCACGTGTTCGTAACTACCGTTGCCGTTAGTAACTTTTCCGCCATTGTGATACCGTACTAGATAGCGTTAGTTGAACTTCGTTAGCAGTTAAATTGTACGTGTAAATAAATACATATAACGACTTAGATTACAAACGTAATATAATTAATAACATTACATAATTAATTAATAAATTAATAGAATCATGACTCAGACCAGAGCAGCAAAGCAAAAGGCTCAAGCTAATGGAAGCGCTGTGGCTCAGAGCAGAACTGAGGGGGGCAGTTGTCCTCTGACTCATAGCCTTATAAAATGCACTGTTTGCTTGATGTTTGCAGAGCAATCGGGTACGGGACATGATACTGCCAAGGGGGATGTCTTTGTGTGTGCGCGATGCAAGGAGTGTATCGATATCAGTCAACAACTCGGCGTTCTTGTGGGCCTATATGAGAGCTTGAAGGACAGGGTGGATGCCCTCGAAGAAACTAAATTGAGGGGCCCATCAAGCTCTCAGCTGCCCACATCAACGCCAGAGCTTGCACTTGGGCATCGCGTGACACAGAGACAACCCCTAAGGCAGAATGCGCTGGTCCCGAAGGAACTAGTAGTTGTTGGTGACTCTATTGTCAGGGAAACGGGGAACATGCTTTGTAAAAAAGATAGGTGGAACAGGACCAGGGTATATCTGCCAGGGGCAAAGGTTGATGACGTTGTAGAGCGAATATCATCTTTTAAGGGCACAAAAGGTGATATAGTTGTACACTAATAACTTTTGGCACTAATAATATTAAGAGTAGGAGACCGGCAGAATTACTTAACAAGTACAGGTCACTGTTGAACAAAAGCCGAGAATTAGGGTTGAATTTGAAAGTGTCTGCAATTCTGCCCAGACACGATAGGAGGGAGTATATGATGAGAGCCTTGTCGATCAATTCGGCCCTGGAAAGATTGTGCAAGGCTCAAGGGGTAGAATTTTTTTTCAGCCTGGACTGTACTTGTTAACAGGAGAGATTGCTTCTACAGGGATGGGATACACTTAAATAGAAAGGGTGCAAGAATATTTGCTGATGCTATCGAGGCAGTGTTAGGTGGGTCGGAAAACTGCTAGCTTGGGGGGGAGACAAAGACCAATAGATTGACAGTAGCCACTGGCAGAGGTGAAAGAGATTCTTGCACTGCTTCTATTAGAATGAGCAGAAGCCTGAAAAACAAGATGCATGGTATTTCAGAGACTGCTGGGAGCCATTGCGGTACAAGTAAACACATGGGTTGTGTTAGGGTAGCTAAGAATAGCAACAGGTGCAGGTATACTTGCGTGTACACCAATGCTAGGAGTTTAGTAAATAAATTTGATGAATTTGAGGTATTGCTCAAAACATTGAAGGCAGATATTATTGGGATATCAGATATAAGGGATGCAGAACTGCAATTTGGGGAGTACAACGTCTACAGAAAGGATAGACAGGATAGGAAGGGAGGAGGGGTTATGCTATTAGTTAAGAAACACATAAAAACCAAGGAAGTGAAGCCAGTCGACATCGCTGGACAGTGCAGTGTGGAGTCAGTTTGGTGTGACATAAACATTGGGAGATCAAAATTGAGAGTAGGAGTGTGCTATAGGCCTAATGACTCTGATGAGTATAATAAGGAACTGTACAGGGAAATAGAGTGGGCCAGTAAATCAGAGTGTCTTATAATGGGAGATTTTAATTTCCCAGATATTGACTGGAATTTGGGGGCTGGTTACTCACACACTAGCAGGACTTTTGTGGATTTATTGGATGATTGTTTTCTACATCAGCATGTTCGGGAGGCAACTAGAGGGAGTAATACACTTGATTTGATTATCAGCAGTGATTCTTCATGCATTAAGAATCTGCAGATAAATGAACCACTAGGTGGCAGTGATCACAGTGTGCTGAAGTGGGATTTACTCAAAGAGGTAACTGCCATTAGGGGTAAAGGGAAGGGTTATTGCTTCCGTAAAGGCGACTACGATGGACTGAGACAGTATTTAAATTCTATACAGTGGGACCAACTGATGATGTTACCAACAGCAAATTCAAAATGGGAAGCATTCAAAGAACTTACCTTGGAAGCTACTAGGCTTTACATACCAACTAAGAAATATTGTTCAAGGTTTAGACCAAAATGGATGTCAGATGAACTAATGAGGCATATGGCAGAGAAGAAAAATGCATGGGATACATACAAATTAACACATGACACAGAAGCCTATGATAGATACAAGTTGATATGCAACCAAGTTACAAAGGAGGTTAGGCAGGTGAAGGCAGATTACGAGAAATCCTTGGCAAGGGATGCAAAGAAAAACAGCAAAGAGTTCTTTACTTATGTAAACTCTAGAAGGAAGGGGATGAATCAGATTGGTCCACTTGATATTGATGGGTCAAGTGTTGATGATCCTGCTCAGGTAGCTAACAAACTAAATGAATATTTTGCATCGACATTCACACATGAGGAGTTATTCAGCGAGGGGAATGCCAGAGGTGTATTCAACTCTAGCAGTAAGCTAGAGAATCTTGAAATAACTGGGAGTAAAGTGGAGGAGAAACTGTTGAAGATAAACACAAGAAAGGCACCCGGGGTGGATGGGATCTATCCAGTTATATTAAAGGAGGCAGCAAACCCTTAGCCATAATTATGAGAGCTTCCTCGGACTCAGGGGAGGTACCCATAGACTGGAAATGTGCAAATGTGACCCCAATTCACAAAGGAGGATCAAAGGCTGACACAAGTAATTATAGACCTGTGAGCTTAACTTCTGTTCCAGGAAAATTAATGGAGGCACTGGTTAAAGAAGCACTGCAGGATCATTTAGACAAGACTTCAGTTATAGCTCAGACACAGCATGGTTTTGTTAAGGGGAAGTCATGCCTGACCAACTTGATTGGATACTATGATGCAGTCACAAAAGAACTGGATGCAGGGAATAACTTTGATATTATATGCTTGGATCTTAGAAAGGCTTTTGATACTGTTGCACATGGAAGACTGCTACACAAATTGGAGCAGTGTGACATTGGAGGCAAATTGCTGCTATGGATAAAGGGGTGGTTGAGGGGGAGAAGACAGAGTGGTAATCAATGGACACTGCTCATCGTGGACTGATGTTATTAGTGGAGTCCCTCAGGGCTCAGTGTTGGGTCCATTATTGTTTTCTGTATTTATAAATGATATTGATGATGGTATATCGGGCTTAATGTCCAAGTTTGCAGACTATACAAAGGTTGGCAGGGTTGTCAAGGACACTACTGACACTATGCTGCTGCAACAGGATCTGGAAAGGTTGAGCAGATGGGCTGAGAGGTGGCAAATGAAGTTTAACATTGACAAATGTAAAGTACTACACATGGGAAACAGCAACCCCAGAGCAACGTATCAACTCTGTGGTACTACACTGACAGTGGTAGAGAATGAAAGGGACTTGGGGGCGGTTGTGCAGGCAGATATGAAGTTCTCTGAGCAGTGCAGACGGGCTGCAAGAGTAGCTCATGCAGTATTGTCAATGATATACAGGAATTTTTCCAGCAGGGATAAGGAGGTGATTATTCCATTGTATAAGGCGATGGTCAGGCCACACCTAGAGTACTGTATACAGGTGTGGAGGCCTCATTTCAAGAAGGATGTAGAGCTGCTGGAACGAGTACAGAGAAGGGCAACAAGATTAGTGAATGGAACAAAGGGGTGCTCTTACGAAGGAAGGCTTAAGTTTTGCAAATTACAGTGTCTGGAGACTAGGCACCAGCGAGGTGATCTGATAGAGGTGTATAAAGCCTTGAATGGTTTAAGCATGCTCAATGCTGATGGGATTCTTCCTCTAGCTCAGAAAAATCACCTGAGAGGGCATAAATTCAAATTGAGGAAAGACAGATGTAGGATAGACGTGCGGAAATTTGCCTTTAGCCAGCGGGTGGTTGGTTGGTGGAACAGACTTCCATCCCTTGTGGTGGAGGTTGATAGCCTAAATAAGTTTAAGGCTCAGCTGGACAGGTATTTTGAACGAACAGAGGGGTGAAGTGGAAGTGGTTTTTTTTTTTTTTTTTTGTTTTTTTGGCTGATGCTGCATAAGCTTGCTTTCTTGCATCAAATGCCTCTACTAATGCTAATGCTAAGTTATTCCATGTTTTTCTACCACCACATGTAGATCAACCTATGAATGCACACTTCTACAGACACAATGTGCCAATCATTATCATTATCAGCCATTTTCAATCCACTGCAGGATGAAGAATGCGCCAATACACACATACAAATATGAGTCATGCCCATTGACCATTACAATAATAGTAATAATATATTTATATATAGTCGGGAAGGATATAAAAAATTCCAGTATTTTATCTTCAACCAGCAGTTAACATGAGATCATTATTTTCAAGAAAACTTCACAGCTCCAGTGCCACCACCACTGCAAGGTTAATGTGATATAACTCTGTCACATTAACCTTGCAGGTAACTGTGCTTTATGCAAAGTATTCTGAGTAAGCTTTTATAGAACTCAATTATCTCATGCATTCTTTCTGTGGCGCCTCCGTAGCCAGGTGGGAAGGAGCAGCAGAGCGTAGCACACGCTTCTTGATTAGACCAGGGTTCGAGCCCATCACCACCAAATACAGAGGATGCGGAAAGGTCAAGGAATGACCACTGCATATTCCTGGAGCAATATGGCCTTAGTTGCTAATGCTCCTAAAAACAAAAAACAACAACAGCATTCTTTCTGCAGAAGAACTTGTTGAAGAACTAATGACCCACATATATTGTAAATAAATGTTGTGAATTTCAATTATTCAGTAAAGTCATCAAATGCAGAAAATATGGTGTCACTTAAACATAGGGAACATGGCATTTCAGTATCGTAAGTACAGTGTATACAGAAAAGACAGACAGGAGATGGGCAGGTAGGATTGGGAATTGGGGGAGTTCATGCTCTTGCTAAAGTAGCACATGGAATTTAAGATGTGCACCTAGTTGGTGTGAGTGGCCAGTGCAGTGCAGAGCTGGAACTAGGGTGGGGCGAGCAGGGTGCGAGTCTCAGGTGTAGTATTTTAAAGTTTCATTCAACCAGTTATATATTTTAAAATTGCTTAATTTTTGATTTAATTACTGGTGGACCTGTGTTTAACGAACTTCTTTAAAGGGAATTTTTTGAATTTGTTTTGGTAATTACATTTAAAATAGTTTGTAGAACGAAGAAAATTTTCTTATAACGATCGGATTATGAGAGACTTAACTTTGTATGCTTTGTTTCTACCTATGGCCTTTAGACCATTTAAGCTATTAGTTTGTTTGTTATTTGGTTTTTAGGAGCATTAGCAACTAAGGCCATATTGCTCCGGGAATATGCAGTGGTCATTCCCTGACCTTTCCACATCCTCCGTATTTAGTGGTCATGGGCTCGAAACCCGGTCTAATCAAGATGCGTATGCTACGTACTGCTGCTCCTGCCCACCTGGCTACGTAGGCGCCGTTAAGCTTTTAGAAAATGCAAATTGAGGGTTAATGGGATTACCGTTCCACAATGTAAGTGGAGCATAAAATGTATGCAGCCACCTATCCTACATACCGAGAAGTCATGCTAGTCAACTGCTTTCTATAGCCAATAAAGAGATTAAAGCATATTCCTGACACAGATAATAGCTTCTGGTCAACTTGTGTTCTTTGTTTAAAATTTTAAAAAATAAATAAATAAAAAATAAAAATACTGCATTATTTTTGTATGTGCTACTTATGATTCCAGAAATTTTTGTGAGAGTGAAGAAAATTATAAATTCGGGATTTATAATCCCTTACGAAAAAAAAATATCAGGGAGGAACAATGTTTTACAAATTTTGAAAGTAACAGAGAAACTCCAATTACAAATTTCTATAAAGTATTGCCCATTTTGTGATATCACACCTCTGAAACTTTTGGTTTATCCTCCAGTGCTAATGAGTTGGCAGTTATATTTTGCTTGAATTGCAGAAATGCTCAAGTGTGAGTAGTCGCAGGTTAAAATAAACAAAAGTGTAATTCAAATTTTGTTATTTAGTTGTTTCATCTACACATTAAAAAAAGTAAGTTTTAATAAATTGTTATAAACAAACCATTCTTTTATGTATTTTAATTATTTCCTTTAGTTGAACTGTAACCACATATTTTATTTTTATAGATTATAACATTCTATTCAATTATTAGTTATTTAAAATATGTTTTAGAATTCGATTTTTGTCTAATTTTCGAAATGAGTTTTAGACACAGTAATCAAATTGGGAAGGTGTAGTTGTTCTCTTTGTTAAATTTTTGAGAAAGACTTTCCCTTGTTAATTTTTTGAGAAGAACATTTTCCTTGTTAAAATACTTTTTTATACTACAAAAATGCAGATTGTGAGCAAATTTCTATTTAAAATAATGTATTATAGAGTTGATTTTTTTTTTATTTCAATTTATGTATATGCCTGCATGAAACAATTTTTTTTAAAATGCTGTTAATGTAGACATATAGACTAGAATGAAGCAATTTTTAAAAATACTGTTTAAAAATTGCATTTTTAAAAATTCTTTCATTCTAGTCTACATGTCTACAATAAATGATGTTATTTATTTGGCTGTGCTTCAAATTTAATTAAAATAAAAAATCTTTAAAAATTTAATTTTAAATTATATTTTTTAAGTTAATTAATATTCTCCTTACAATACGAAATTTTTAGAAATTTTTAACCTTTCGCTATTCTTTTGTATTCTCCTTACTTATAATAAATTATAAGTAAGAATAAGATCTTCAAATGACCAAGTGGAGAAAAATTTCGAAAGAAGAAGTTGAGGGAGGAAGAAGAAAATAAATTGTCAAATAATTTTCAAAATTGGTTTGTGCCAGTGGAGATCACTGACCACAATAAAGAAAACCCTGTTAGCTGCAATTCGGTCATTCTTGAAGCTGAAGAAAATTGTAGTGAAACAGAGGTTATAACATAATAATTCTGAAAATGACCAGAATACTGAGTCAGAGTATGAGTCCCCTCAGACTGTAAAAAATGAAAATAATAATAATAATAATCATATCATGCTGAACTTGAATAATCCCGCATCTTGGCCATCAAATATTTCTGATAAAATAAGATGTTTTTTAATAGAAAATGGAACGGATCAAGGCAAAGATGAGGATTTTCGTTATTCTTTATTCGAGGAAAGACGTCGATTTTCTATTGAGTGGTTTGAAAAAAAAAAAAAAAAAAACTTGCTAATGGCGAATTTTAGACAGGAATTGGCTGATTTACTCCAAAGAAACTAAATCTTTGTATTGTTTTCCATGATGTTTATTTGGAACTAATAAAAATGCTGGCAATGTGAGTAGTCAATTCAGAGAAAGCCTTTTTTTTTCCTCTTGGAAACACCTATATCGATGTATTCCAAATCATGAAAATTCGTTAAAACTCCATGAACACTTTCTAAAATGGAAATCAACGGAAAAGAGTATAAAAAATTCTGAACTTATTGATGGTGCTTTACAAAAAGCAATTTTAACAGAGAAAGAAAAATGGAAAAGAATTTTAAAAATTATTTTTGACTCAATATTATTTTGTAAAAAAAAAAAATAGTCTTGAATTAAGAGGTTCAAATGAGATAATTGGGAATCCGGAAGCTGGAATATTAATGAACTTATAAGTCATTATAATAAAGAATTAGCAGAGCAAATTTCAAATCATCAAAAAGGAACTGTGACTTATTTATCACATAAAATTCGAGATGAATTTATATGCTTAATTGTAAATGAAATTCAGCCCAGTATTATTTCAAAAATTAAAAAAGCTAAGTACTGTACTTCTCCTTTGTTAATCGATTGCACACCCGATTTATCACATCCTGAACAAATGTCCCAAATAATTAGATATGTGGAAATTATTGACTGAAAAATGTCAATAGAAGAGAGTTTCATTGATTTTATAGAAAGTAAGGAAAAGGCTGCCATTGGATTGGTGACAGAAATTCTTACCAAATTAGAAAAGGATGGGCTTGACATTAAAAATGTAAGGGGGTAGGGATACGACAATGTGGCCAATATGGTGGGAAAAAAAATACAAGGCAATAATTTTTTTAAAAAAATGAATTTGCCACATTTGTACCATGTTGGGCACATAGTCTTAATTTAGCTGGTGTACATATAACATCTGGGATGATAAATTTTTTTGGCTTTGTTCAAAGAATATATATATATTTTTTTTTTTTCTGGTTCCACTAGAATCTTAATGAATAATTTGAAGATTTCTCTTAAAGGACATACCAACACAAGATGGTCATCCAAAGAATGAGCTAAAAAATCATTGTTCTTACAAATAACAAAAGTTCATGAAGTCATGATTAATATTGAAGATACATCTGCAAGTGCAGAACTATCAGTATTGCTCAAAAGTCTGCTTTTACAAATAGACTATCCATTTTTATGAAGTTGGCTATATGGAATGAAATTACTTTATTTATACATAGAATATGTGTAAATAAAGTAATGCAAGCTACAAAGCTTTGCATACCCAACTCTTTCCAATTAATAAGCGGATTGATAAAAAAAATCTCCAAGAAATACAGAAAAGTGAATTTCAAGATATTTTTGGATATACTGCTACCATAGCAGAAAAAATGGATATATCAGCTACATTTCCAGATGAAAGAAGAAGAAAATATAAAAAAGAATGACACTTTACAAATCTTTAGATGATTTAAATTTATCTGTCGAACAATTTTTATTGAAATTAATTGTTTTGGATGTTCTTAAGAACTAGATTTGAAAAACTGAATACTATTTATTCAGATTTTGATTTTATATTTGGAACTTCACTTGCATTAATTAATAAATCTGACTTGCAGAAGGCTACTTCCAACCCTACAGTGAAGATTTAAATGCATCAGATATTTGAAAAATAATGTTTTATCAATTCTGCAGGATATAAAATCTGTAACCCCTTTACAACTTCTCCAATTCATTCATAAGTATTGTCTAATAGAATCATATCCAAATATAGAAATAGCATTATCTTACCCTGTCTGTAACAGTAGCTTCTTGTGAAAGGTCCTTCAAAGCAAGAAAAATTCAATTAAAATAATACACCTTCATTGCATATATTTAGTTTGTTATTATGTTAAAAGTACTATATTTCACAATATTTTGTTTCTATGATTTTATACTAGATATATAAACACTATCTGTTTTTTTAATTTCTTTGTAGATATATGTACTTTCTTTGTTGTTTATATAGAAATAAATTCTCTGTAGATATAAATGAATATTTGTAAGTTTCTTTTTCTTTGATATTTTTGTTTTGTTGTTATTGTTATTATTATTAGCCATAGAGTGCAAGGAAGCCTGAGGCTTACGCTGCACCAGCCAAAAAAAAAATTTCTGAGTTACCCAGTGAGAGAGAGAGAGAGAGAGAGAGAGAGAGAGAGAGAGAGTGTCAGAAGTAGCAGAAAACCACCAAGAAAGAGAAGAATGACGATATCCAGCTCAGGACCCTGGGTGTGCCAAGCCCATACTCACCAGATGTTGAGCTCCTGGGGTTAATATTCATTATTTTATTTCAATTATTTTATTAATAAATTATGTAATCGTAGACAAATTGTACAATAGTAATTTTTATAAATTCATAAAGATTGCAGAGGTGTAGTGTGGGGGGGGGGCAATTTCCTCTGGCCCCAAGCTTCAGGAGTGCAAACTGAAGGAGTTATCCTATCACATTCACATTACATTGTCACGCTCAGAGGCACCAGGAAGACATGTTGCCCCCGGTCATCGACGAAACCTAGCTATGCTATTGAAAGATTGACTACCTGCATATAATAGGGGCATACTGATAACATTTTTGCCCTAGACATAGGGTTGCCTAGTTCTGGCTCTGGTGCAGTGTAGGAAAACAAAATGAGAATAAGAGTATGTTATAGACTAGATGAATATAATAAACAATTCTATAGACAAATTGAATGCACCAGTAAATCAGATTGTCTTATAATGGGGAAATTTAATTTTCCAGATATTGACTGAAACTTGTAGATTGATCACTTACACAGTATAAGAATTTTCTGTATTTATTATGTGACTGTTTTCTACACCAGAACATAGGTATTGAGAGAAAACAGTACTCTTATTCTGATTATCAGCAGTGACTCATCATGGATTAAAAATTGTCAGATAAAGGAACTACTAGGTGGAGTGATTATAATATAGTCAGAAATCTCTGTAATGATACTCTTGTTAATATCCTGTCAGATTATAACCATCTTTTTAACATCCATCACATTATAATGACCTCTAGAGAAGAACAAGTTCTCTATAATGACTCAAAAATTTCCACTACTGTTTTTTTTTTTTTTTACTTTTTTACTTTTTTATAACAATATTTGTGTATCGTAATGAAAGAACACTAATTTCTTGAAGCTAATGACAAGCTTCTAAGCTGACTGTGAAAAATCACTCATTGGCATAATATAATTAACATTGTTTATTCATTGTGCAGCATGTATGGACTGTATTTATCAATAACACTCCTATGGAGCAAGTGGCTTTGCCAATCACTGACAAATTGAAGATATTACAAGCTGTAAATAATGGAGTGCATTCTAAGACTGACTTCAATAAATAGTTTGGCATTTCTAAGGGTACACTGTTCATCTTTCTGTAAGATCAAAAAAAAAAAAAAAAAGATTGAAAGCTTAGAGAAATCTGTTGTGCTGAGTTGGATCAGAGCACAAAAGGTGAAGTATTTGGATCTTGAAAGGCTACTTTTGGAATCGGAAAACAAAAATGGAAAATGATGATGCATGCATAAAAATTTCCATAGGTGATAATCATTTAAAAACTAAGGTGAATCGTTCGTACATCAGATGAATATTGAAGATTTCAAGTCTTCCAATGAATGGTTCCAGAAATTTGACTTGTCATATGCTGTCTTTTAAAAGTGTGCCGTGAAAATGCAGCCATTAACTGCTGGAAATTGCTACTTCTTTGTATTAAAAAAGTACAGCAAAATTTATTTGAACAAATAATGATTATTTCCAAATGACTTTCAGTGATATTCATTAGATAGAAGGAATTTTGGTATAACAAAATGGTTTTTGTATCTCCTGAGAAGTTGTAACAGGATTTATGTATTTAAAAAATAAGGGAATAGACATGACTTTTAATTGAAATACACTGTATATAGATAATATGTACTACAATTTTTGGGTGCCTCCGTAGCCAGTTGGGCAGGAGCAGCAGTGCATTACACACACTTCTTGATTAGGCCGGGGTTCGAGCCCGTGACCACCAAATACGGAGGATGCGGAAAGGTCAGGAAATGACCACCGCATGTCCCCAGAGCAATATGGCCTTAGTTGCTAATGCTCCTAAAAACCAAATAACAAACAAACAACTACAATTTTGAAGTTTTATTTTAATCATTAAAATATCTTTAATTGACCTTAAAATAATGCTATGTAATCAAAAAACTTTTTCAGGATCTGTCCCTTCATGACAACAAGCTGAGAAACACCAATTTAGAAGATTCTATTACTTAGATGGATAATATTTAGATTTTTTTATTGACTTTATTATGTACTGTGTATGTTATGAATATTATGCAATTTCTTTTAATGCTCAATTAATCAAATTTAATGTTTCTTTACTTCTTTCATTCTTGTATAAGTATTAAAAGTGGTCTGAATAAAGAAGATATAAGAACGGATTCCAGAAAAAGTAGCATAGGAAGCAGTAATTCCTGTACCTTCTTTTATTCGAAGCCATCGTCTCGGGAACCACTTGTATATTATCTGATCAAATCTCTTTTAGGTGGACTACTTATATTTGAGGTAGCTTTTACTGATCCATATGCCTACTGCCATCTGTACTCACTTGAACGCATGAGAATGAAATCTCTAGTTTGCAGTACTCTTAATTCACAGGTGAGTTTTTCAACAGGATGCTGTCTAGTTATAAATGAAAAATTTTTCAGTATTAAAGTAGAGGATGTGTTTTTTTTCTCCATACAATTCCAATTTAAATACATATTAAATAATATATTAATAATAATCAATATTTTCTTGTTTGCATCAATGAAATAAATAGATTCTGTTGGTGAAAAAAAAAACTGCAGGATAAAAATTAAGAAAATAATGAAATCAGTTATTAGCATACACTTAAAGTTTTGAAGTTATAACATTCTTGTTGGGAGGTAAACTAGGTGGTAAATTTCTTGAAACTTAACCCCTAATCCATGTGGTTAAATCATGAGAGAAAAAATTAAAACTGTGAGTAAATCAAATCTTATAATACTTAATCATCAATATCTTCTTTAGTAACTCCAATCAACATTATGCAGAAATAAGATAAAATAAAACAGTAATGTATATTCACATAACATTGTTGATTTAAAATAAAGTAAAAGTAAGATAAAAACCAGAATAAGACATGGTATCTCTTGACATCTTGCTAATGCTATAGAGGCAGTGTTAGGTGGGTCAGAAAATTGATAGATTGGGGAGATTCACAGACAAAGATTAACAGTAGGTGCAGGCAGAGGCAAGAGTGATTCTTGCACTGTTGCTATTGTAATGAGCAGCAGCCTAGAGAGCAAGTTGCTGGGGATTTCAAGAGCTGCTGGGAATGATCATGGAACTAGTAAATATCAGGTTGTTATAAAATAGGTTTCCCTATTCAGGAGACCCTAGTGTCAAAACGGTCATAATTAATGTTGTGAAAATCGGTGGGTATGTCATTTAGGGTATTGGGAAGTGATTTGTAGAAGAAAAAAAATTAGTTCAAATTTCTGCCACCAAGGGAAAAACAGGGTTGCACATATGTAAAAGTTGTCATTTACTTCAAGACACACTGCTTATGGAAATGACATCGAGCCCGTCACCACCAAATACGGAGGATGCGGAAAAGTCAAGGGAATGACCACCGCATATTCCCGGAGCAATATGGCCTTAGTTGCTAGATAAAAGTAGGAAGGCTAACATCACTGTCAATAACCATTATAGCTCTTACAAAAAAGGAAAGTGCTCC
This sequence comes from Mastigoproctus giganteus, assembly GCF_048544385.1. Classification (NCBI taxonomy): domain Eukaryota; kingdom Metazoa; phylum Arthropoda; class Arachnida; order Uropygi; family Thelyphonidae; genus Mastigoproctus; species Mastigoproctus giganteus. The sequence goes on along the minus strand of NC_143578.1, from coordinate 103,547,384 downwards.
TTTAGTAATGCTAATGCAGCACTACATGAATATCGGAAACTTAAAGGTTTGCGTAAAGGACCTCTGACATCGGTGGGGCTTTGAAAACTAATAAAGAAATTTGAAGCGACCAGGGAGTTAGGTGTAATTCCAGGCAGGGGATGACCATGTATCAGAACACAGGTAGCAGATGAAGTGGCGGTTGCCACTTCATCCACCACCAGGTCAGAATGCAAAACACTACCAGTAGTGCTAGAAGTCTGTCAAGAGACTTGAACTTTCCTTGGTCTACTGTACGTAAAGTGCTTCAAATAATTTTACGCTGGTTCCCGTACAAGATTCACGTAGTGCAATAACTAAAGTCTTGTGATCAGCAACAATGAATAGACTTTCTTCTACGATTTCTGGCCCGTATGGAACTTGACAATACACGGGCTCAAATAAGCTTGTGGTCTGATGAGGCACCTTTCACTCTTTGTGGAGCCGTAAATGTATAAAACTGCCAAATGTGGGGAACTTCTAATACATCCTGTGCATGAAAGACCACTACAAAGTCCATACATTATATTATAGCCAGGTGGGAAGGAGCAGCAGTGCATAGCACACGCTTCTTGATTAGACCGGGGTTCGAGCCCGTCACCACCAAATACGGAGGATGCGGAAAGGTCAAGGGAATGACCACCGCATATTCCCGGAGCAATATGGCCTTAGTTGCTAATGCTCCTAAAAACCAAAATAACATAACATAACATTATATTATGGTGTGGCCGCACTTCCACTTGCTCAGACTAAGATCATGAGGGGGGGCATAGATTCAAATTGAGGAAAAACGGTTGTAGAATAGATGTGCAGAAGTTTGCCTTTAGCTAGTTGATTGTAGTTGATTGTTGGAACAGACTTCCATCTGTTGTTGTGAAAGTTGATAGCTTAAATAAATTTAAGGCTGAACTACACAAACATTTGGAATGAATGGATGGGTGAAATAGGAAGGGTTTTTTTTTTTGACTGATGCTGTATAAGCTTGCTTTCTTGCATCATATGCCTCAACCAATGCTAATGCTAATCCCAGAATGTCTTTGTCAACCATAAAATTGCAAAGAAATTATACAACAAATAAATTTAAGTAAATGAAATAGTACCACTGCACAATGGGAGGACATGATCATTAACTACTTGCGCAATATTCTGTGATCCATCTGAATCATTACTTGTTTTAAATGGTGCTTGATAGAACGAGTAGATCGAATGGCTGGCCTTAGTTATATAGTTGGAGCAAACAGAGGTTGTAGTAACATAAAGCCGTATTATTATTATACGTATTATTTCTCCCTGATTGGGGGTTCCCCCTCGTGATGGGTATTGCTACCAAATACACAGGGTGGTTGTTGTTATGTCTGGTGTTACTGTTGGTCGAGGAACTCTCTGACTATCCTACAGGTGTTCAGGATTGCGACTTGCTGGAGTTCCTTGTAGGCACTCGCTGGGAGACCTATTGCTGCTAGGCTGTTATGTAGGGTCTTTGGCACCATACCTGTGGTTGACATGATGATCAGGATGGTCATTATTTGTTCCATATGCCACATCTCTTTGATCTCCTGTCTTAGGTTCGTGTATTCCTAATTTTTTCCTCGTGAGTTTTCTGGACATTGCTAGCGTTGGGCACCACTATGTCAATCACGTCGGTAGCCTTTTTCATCTTGTCCAGAAGGATTATGTCCGGTCTGTTGTGCGGGATGGTCTTATCCATTATTATTGCGTGGTCCCAGTACAGCTTGTGTGTTTGGCTCTCTAGTACTGCCTGGGGTTCGTACTTGTAGTATGGTACACTTTCTTTGATCAACTGGTATTTCCTCGCTAGCTTCTGATGTATTATGGCTGCCTAGTCGTGTCTATGAGTGTACTCAGTCTGGGTGATCACCTTGCATCCCACAGTGATCTGTTGGATCATTTCTGAGGCCAGGTGGCATCATCGATATGTGTCATCTGACATTCCGGGCTCCTTTGCAATGTATTTTCTATAGTTTCTGGTGTTCATTACCTGGTCTTGGAAGGCCAGCATGAATCCTTCGGTCTCGGGGAAGAGCATCCCGCTTGTGAGCCATGCATTGGAAGCAGTGGTATCGATGTGATCTTCATGGAGGTCATTGTAGTGTCTGCCATGGAGTGTCTTCTTTGCCCATCTTTCTAACTGTTTCTTGAGCTGTCTGGGTGGGGGGGGTCCTCACTTAGGTTGAGTGGGGTATACCACTTATCTATCTTCCTTATGGCCTGGTGGAGTAGTGCTGTGTTGTTCTCGAAGTAATCCTTTAGATTAACTATCACTGTTTTGTGTTGCTCTATCAAGTCTATCAGGCCCCACCTCCCTCTTTCCATGCAATTGTTAGTCTCTCTCTCTCTGCACTGCTGACTTCGGGTGGTGTTGGCGGCTCGTGGTCATCATTGTCCTCGTCTTTCGCATGATATCTTCTAGCTCGGTGTTATTCCAATCTGTGACCCCGAAGGTGTATGTTTGTACTGGATCTGCATAGGTGTTTATGGCTTTAACTGTTTTCCCTCCATTCAATTTTGCTATCAGCAGGCTTCTGAGTCTCTGATGATATTTTTTGGTCAGGCACTTCTTGATTTCCTTGTGCTCTATCTGCTAAGCCTGCATCATCCCTAGGTAATTTTAGGTCTCTCCTTCTGTCATAGCTTCAATCCCTTTTCCAGCAGCTGGTAGTTTCAGCCAACTAATTTTCCCTGGTGCAATGTGTGGGTCTTGCATTTGTCTAGCCCAAATTCCATCCTGATGTCCTTGCTGAATTCTTCGGTGATCCAGAGTAATTCCTTCTCGTTTGTTGCATAGAGCTTGATGTCATCCATGTACATCAGGTAGGTAGGATTTACAGGTTCTTTCTTCCTTCTTTGAAGTTACATCCATACTTGCTGCCGTTAAGCATGGTGGATAGTGGGTGGAGTGCTAGACAGAACCACACTGGGCTCAGAGCATCTCTCTGAAGAATCCCTTTTTTAATGGGGATTGGCCTAGTTGTGATGTTCTTGACCTTAATGGTGGTACTCCATTTCTGCATTGTTGCTCCTAGGAAGTTTGTCACTATCGAATTGACCTTGTAGATGTTCAGGGTCTCTATTAGCCAGCTATGAGTTATGGAGTTGAAGGCCTTGCAGTAATCGATGTAGGATGTGTATGCTTCTTGTAGGCTTGCTCCATAACTGCGGCATCTATGGTTAATTGCTCCTTGCATCCTTTGCTCCTCCGCTTGCATCCTTTCTGCTGTTCGGCCATTATATTCTGACTCTCTAAGTGGTCTGATATCTTCTTGGTTATGCAGCTGGTCAGGATCTTGTACATCGTTGGGAGGCAGATGATTGGCCTATATTTCGCCGGGTTTCTTGTATCTTCGTCTTTAGGCTTCAGATATGTGACTCCTTCAGTGAGAAACTTTGGGATTGTCTCCGGGTGCCTTATCATTCTAGTGAACTGCTCTGCTAGGTGCTTGTCTGTGTGCAGGTGAGCTTCTTGTACCAGTAGTCGTGGATGTTATCAATTCCCGGGGTTCGCCAGTTGTGGGTGTTCCTGACGACTGTTTTACTTCTTCTTCTCGAATCTCCCACTCTCTCATCTCTTGTATGTCCTTGGTTTTCTTCCATTCTACTCCTATGCAAGGTGCTTTGCTGTTATGTCTTACTTCACTGCTCCAGGTATTTCCCCAAAACTCTTCGATCGTCTTCTTCTCGGGTTGTCTGTTTCCTGCTTTCTCCTCTCCACTCAGTTTCCTGTAGAAGTCTCTTTGGTCCTCGTCAAAGATTCGGTTGTTTATTTCCCTCTGTTAGCTCTCTTTGTATCAGTGTAGTCTCTTGCTGAGTGCGAGGAGGTTCTGCTTCAGTGTGTCTGAGTATTCTCCTATTCGGTCTCATGTTTGCTGTGGGCACTGTCTGTTGAGGCCCCTCGACGTGGGCATCTGTATGTGGTGAGGGGACCTCCCACTGACGCTGCTGGACTTCCAGACTAGCATCACTGGGATACAACACCCACAGCCCAGGTTCCAGGCTTACATCAGTGGAATCCGGCGTGTTTGCCGTGCGCTGCGACCCGTGGAAATTCGGAAAGGGGGATCCTGGTGGTTGAGGGGGTCCAGCTTCAATACACCACTTTGGCCCCTGCTTCGACAAGACGAGTGGTCCTGGAAGGCCCGGCTAGGATCAATCAGCTAGTAGGCTCGCCTGCGAGGGTCAACCGTGTCAATGCCACGCCCCTACCCTCATGGTCTGAGGGACAGGATTCAGGCTGGCGGCGGTGCGGGTATAGTGTCTGGGTAGCCCTGGCGTTCCACTCCCGAGCGCATTTATTGCATGCCGGGTAGTGGGCGTCCCTTTGGGCTCCGTGGTGGATTGGGAGCCCGGGCACTGAACAATATAAAAAACTCAGTGAATCCTGATAAACATATTTCTTCAGGGGCCCCAACCCGGTCCCTGTCTGCAAACATTGACGAAGACACAGATAGTATTATTAGTACAAAGAGGCAGCGAACTGAAGTACCATCAGGGCCTATTCCAAGATTCCTAATTATACACTCCACCGGTGAAAAACCGATTGGCAAAATGTCGCCCTTTTTTATTCAAAAAGGGTTAGATAGGTTAGCAGGTTCTCCCAAATCAGTTAAGAGGCTCCGTTCTAGAGACCTCTTAATTGAAACTAAAAATGACAGGCAATCTGAACATCTACTCCGAGTAACATCAATCGGAGGAATCCCTATAACAGTGACACCACACAGAACACTCAATTCATCGAGAGGTGTCATTTCGGAGTGGGACCTTCTCGACGTAACCGAGGAGGAAATATGCTCCGAATTAAAACCCCAGGGAGTTATTGCGGTCAAGAGAATTACTGCGCAAAGGGATGGAAAAATTGTTAAAACCAGGAGCGTTATCCTGACTTTTAACTCTCCTAAACCTCCTGATGAGATTAAAGCTGGATACATCAACTGTTCAGTGCGTCCATACGTTCCGAACCCTTTACAGTGTTTTAAATGCCAGAAGTATGGACATTCTCAAATGGCCTGCCGTGGAGTTCTTGCATGCGCTCGATGCGGTGCAAAGGACCACAAAACAACAGCATGTTCAGCCACAAAACCCACCTGTATTAACTGTGAAGGCGAACACCCGGCCTACTCACGATCATGCCAGAGGTGGAAAGAAGAAAAAGAAATTCAACGGCTGAAGGCAGAGCTAAATATATCATACCAGGAGGCAAGAAAATCGGTCAAACCCCTGAATATCAACAAACCTACCTACGCCCAGAAGGTAGCAGGGAGATGTTCTGTCGGAACTCAGACGGACATGACCATTTCTCCAAAGGAGTCTTTCACTCCCATTGCGCGATATCTCTTAAGTTCTCAAAAACCTGCACAAAAGGACCAATCAGCTGCCACTCCTATATCGGTACCTCCTAATGCTCCACAATTAACAAAGATAATTATGAAAGAAAAGAATAAGAAAGGGGAGGTCCCCCCCTAGTACCCAAGAAAAGATGGATGTCGAGCAGAAGGAGGTACCCGAAGATTCAGTCTTGGAACTCTTTGCGGAGGAGGAAATGGACACGGGACAGCGTCCATTCTTCCCCAAAAAAGACAAATCCAAGACTGATAAAAGTAAGCCCTCAGCACCTCGGAAGCTGCCTGATGGACCCACCAAGCCAAAATAATGGCTAAATTCCTACAATGGAATTGTCGTGGATTTCGGCGAAATATTGATGACATCAAGGCCCTCCTGCAAAAGCACGAGCCAGTTTGCTTTTGCTTGCAGGAGACATATCTAAAGGCAAATGATGATCCCACCATGCACAACATCACAGTTTTTCGAAAGGATAGAATTGCGGATGGCTCTGTACATGGGGGAGTGGCTATCCTTGTGGGTAACCAGACCCCAGTGCAGCCCTTGCTAATTACAACCAGCATAGAGGCTGTTGCAATTCGCCTTTCAGTGGGATTTTTATTAACTGTGTGCTCCATTTATTTGCCACCTGGGACTGACATCTCCCAGGCAGACCTTGATGATCTTCTAATGCAGCTGCCTCCCCCTTTCTTACTTCTCGGGGATTTTAACGGACATAACACCCTGTGGGGTAGTGCTAACATCAACGGAAGGGGACGAGTCATAGAGCGTATGCTCAATGATAATGACCTTTTCCTTCTAAATACTGGAACAAACACCTTCTTCCACATGCCTACCCGTACTTTTTCTGCCATTGATCTCTCTATCTGCTCCCCTTCTCTACTCCCTTCACTCACTTGGGAAGTGGAGGAGAATCCATACGGAAGTGATCACTTCCCTGTGATAACCTCGTTACACAGTGGGAGACCATGTCTTCCCTTCAGGTTACCACGGTGGAAGATTGATCAGGCTGACTGGACTGCCTTCCAACATCAGGCAAATTTTGATCTTAGCACGATCAGTCAAGAGCCTATCAGTGATGCAGTTAAGTACATCACAGAAAATATCGTCCAAGCAGCTGCGAATGCTGTTCCAGAAACATCTGCCCGGTTTCCACCATTTCCCAAACCTTGGTGGAATTCACAATGCACAGCAGCAAAAAAGGCTTAAAACAAAGCGTGAGGAATATTCTGCCGATATCCTACCGCGACCAACCTTATAGCCTTTAAACGTGCACGGGCCAAAGCACGATATATCCGTCGTCAGAGTCAAAAGGAATTGTGGATCCGTTTTACCTCATCTATTAACCAGGCTACCAACCCTAAGGTAGTCTGGGATAAAATCGGGAAAATATACATCCCACTCTTCTGCAATCCTAGATTATAATGGATGCGCTATTGCAGATCCAACTGCAATAGCCAATTCTCTTGGGGAAACATTCTCTAACATCTCTGCAACATCTTCGTATTCCCCAGAGTTCCTGGTCCTGAAATATAAAATCGAAAAACAGGCACTTAACTTTAAATCTAAGAGCATTTATCCCTACAACGGGGATTTCACTATTCTGGAACTGAAAAGAGCCCTCGCTCTTTCCAAAGCAAGTGCCGTTGGACCAGATGGCATCCATTATGAAATGATTAAACATCTTTCATCAAAATCTATGGATTGTCTGCTCCTTCTATATAACAGAATCTTTACTAAAGGGCAGTTTCCGGACTCCTGGCGAAAGGCAATCGTTCTTGCCTTTCCTAAGCCAGGAAAGGATCCAAAAGTCACCACCAATTATCGTCCTATTGCTCTGACTAGCTGTCTGTGCAAAATCCTGGAGAGAATGGTTAATTCCCATTTAATATGGTACTTAGAATCAAACGACCTTCTCTCCAAAATCCAGTGCGGCTTCCGAAGGAACCGGTCCACTTTGGACCATCTTATTAGACTGGAAACATCCATCCGGGATGCTTTCCTAAAACGCAAACACTTGGTGTCGGTGTTCTTTGACATGGAGAAAGCGTATGACACAACTTGGAGATTTGGCATCTTAAAAGATCTGCATAGCCTTGGCCTTAGGGGGCAACTCCCCATTTTTATTAAAAACTTTTTAGCCAATCGATCTTTCCAAGTTCGTGTGGGATCCTCACTCTCTCGTTCCTTCAGTCAAGAGGAGGGAGTACCACAAGGATCAGTATTAAGTGTCACGCTTTTTGCCATCAAAGTAAATTCCATCACAGAACAACTTCCTCCAACTGTAAAAAGTGCCCTCTATGTTGATGACTTTAGCATATTTTGTCAGTCATGCAACATGAGGGTTATTGAAAGACAACTGCAGAAAGCTATTTATCGCCTCAACTCCTGGGCTCTTGCTAATGGCTTCAGGTTCTCGCCGGAGAAGACCGTTTGCGTACACTTTTGTCGTAAGCGTAATCTTCATCCTGAACCTGAATTAAAGCTTGGACAAAATGCAATTCCAGTAGCAGTGGGCACAAAATTCTTGGGACTCATATTCAATAAAAAGCTGACTTTTCTGGATCACATCCGTCAACTCCGCACAAAGTGCACAAGAGGGCTGAATATTCTGCGCTCTCTTTCCTCAACATCTTGGGGTGCGGATCGATGCACCCTACTATGCATCTATCGTGCACTTGTACGATCCAGACTAGATTACGGGTCCCTGGTATACAATTCAGCCAGAGACAGTGTACTTCGATGGCTGGATCCTGTCCATCATCAGGCTCTCCGTATTGCTATTGGAGCATTTCGGACATCTCCTGTCCAGAGCTTATACGTCGAAGCAAACGAACCACCGTTATCACTTCGACGTAAGCAGTTGTCTCTAAAGTATGCCTTAAAACTGAAATCCCTGCCAGACCATCCTACGTGGCCATTCGTTTTTGAGCCACGATGGGAAAATTTGTATAACACCCGTAAGACTGCCAATCGTCCTTTTGGTATTCGTCTCCAAGAGCTACTCAAAGAACTTAATATTAAGGTAGACAAGGTTGCCCAAACACCAAAGCAACCCCTTCCACCCTGGTATGCTCATATTCCAACATGTGACTTGTCCCTTAGAAATTGGGGAAAGTCGGACGCTCCATCGTCTGTCTACCTGCAGCTTTATTCAGCACACCGAGTTGAACATTCTGACTTCGCGCCAGTTTATACAGACGGTTCGAAGTCGGAATCATATGTGGGATCTGCTGCTGTCTTTACAGACAGCACTACATCGGAGCAGATTCCCTCTGAATGCAGTATATTTACTGCAGAGCTGCATGCTGTAGAGTTAGCCTTGGATCACATTAGTGAATGCCAATACCAACGGTTCATTTTATATTCTGATTCTCTCAGCATGTTACAGGCTTTAATATCTGTGAGATATAATCCTCATCCAGTTCTGTCTAGTATTCAGCAGAAGATTCAATTCCTCCTCGGACATGAATATGATATCCGCTTCTGCTGGATTCCTAGCCACATTGGGATTAGGGGAAATGGTTTGGCTGATGCCGCAGCCAAATCAGCAATTCCCAATAATAACCGCTGCCTGTCAGTCCCCTATACAGACTACAGGCAAATAATACACCAAAAGATATATTCTCAATGGCAGGATTCGTGGAATAGACAGACTGCAAATAAATTATATCGTATAAAGCCTGTTATTGAACCGTGGCAGTCTAGTCTATTCAGGAATCGTAAGGAGGAAGTTGTTCTTGCCCGGACCTGCATAGGACACTGTCATTTAACTCATTCGTTTTTGCTGAGGGCTGATGACCCTCCTATGTATGTGTCCTGTGGCACAATTTTAACGATTAGACACCTTATAATTGACTGTCCAGATTTTAGCAATATCCGTTTTACCGCTTTTAACCATCTGACTGAGCCGTATACACTCAGTCAGATTTTATCTGACAATGACAATGTGTCTGCTGTTTTTAGCTTTTTTAAATCAATAAAGGTTTTTACTGATATTTAAAATTTTTTCGTTATTGTTATGTCTTTTATTATATATCTGGACATGGTGGCCTAACTACTTAGGTCACTGAGAGAAAATTTTTATATATTACCTGGTTTTGGCGCATTATAGCCTTAGATGCTAATGCGCCAATAAAATCTAAATCAAATCAAATCAAGTCTCTGTTGAGGATGCTCTTCACCTTTCCAATTAATTTCTTATTTCTACTACCCTGTTGGTACTGGGTCAACTGACCTATCTTCACTCTTAATTCTTCTGTCTTCTGCTGAAGTCATCTTTCCCAAGCTGGTGGCTCCTTCTGTTTTCAGTTCTTCTGCTGCTGGTCTCTCGTTTCTTTTCCCTTAATCCTAGTAGCTGCTATGGCAGCACAGTATACGGCTGTGTGGATAGCCTCCAGCACTGCACCATTGTTGTCAAGGTAATGTGGCATTATTTGCTGATTGAGGTGGTCTGTTACTCTCTACAGGATTTTATTTGGCCTCTGCTTAGGTATCATGTGGGTTCTTGTGGGGGTCCATTCCTTCGAATTCTGTTAGAGCCTTCTTTCACTCGTCTTCTATTCTGGATAGCATGACTTTGTCTCTTTCTGCTTCAGCTACTCTGGGTTGTATTTCTTCTTGCTGTTCCTCCTCTGGTTCCATATTGACAAATTCCTTGTGCTTTGTAGCAGATCGCTGACATCCTGCTTGATTTTTTTCCAAGATGGCAGGAGCTATTAGATTCTTCGTGGCGATGGTCCTTCTCTGGTCTGCTAATCGCTGTTCGGTGACCTGAATATCCGGGTATCGTTCTAACCACTTGGTATGTAGTCGTGATCTGTACGTTGTCATATCGGTCTCTAGCCTGGTTATTTCATAGTATGCTCGCATTATGTATGTATTCATTTCAATGCTCCACTTCATGCGTTGGCATTTTCTTCCTTCCTGGGTGGTCACTAGCACAGTTGCACAGAAAACCCTTCCAGTTGGTGAGGCTGTATGGACTTGCCCTTCTCTTGTGGTAGCCTTACGGGGGACAGCGCCACTTGCTTCACTTTCTTGCTCTGGAGACTGTCTCCAACTTTTCGAACCAACCCCTCTGCCTAAGGCCTGAATGCGAGTGACTTTATCTTGCACCACACTTGATGCAGTATGAATAATATTTATCTGCGACATCATCCATCTATGGCGGCTGACTTGTTTAGCTTCGGCTTATGTCCACTGGTTTATTTATTTAGTTAGTTCTCATGAGTGACACCAGATGGCACCGCTATCTGCCTCAGCTGTCACTCCAGCCTTGGGGAAGGTAAGTCCAATGAGGTAACTTTTGCTATGTTTTTTGTTTTGTTTTTTTTTTAATATTATTATTATATCGATCTCTCCCAGCATAATAGAACCGCGTTCACTTCCACCAATGCGGGATTCAAACCCGGGTCCATCAGGCTGGTAGTCCATTGTCTTAACCACTGGGATCTCACACCCATTATTATTATTATTGCTACTCTTGTATTATTTCTCCCTGATTGGAGGTTCCGCCTCGTGACGGGTATTGCTACCAAGTACACAGGGTGGTTGTTGTTATGTCTGATGTTACTGTTAGGTCGTGGAACTCTCTGACGATCCTATAGGTGTCAGAATTGCGACTTTCTGGAGTTCCTTCTAGGTGTTTGCTGTGAGACCTATTGCACCATACCTGTGGTTGACATGATGATCTGGATGGTCATTACTTGTTACATATGCCACATCTCTTTGATCTCCTGTCTTAGGTTCGTGTACTTCCTGATTTTTTCCCCATGGGTTTTCTGCAGGTTGCCTGTGTTGGGTACAGCTATGTCAATCAGATAAGTAGCCTTTTCCTTCTTGCCCACAAGGGTTATGACTGGTCTGTTTTGTGGGATTGTCTTTTTCGTTATTATGGCGTGTTCCCAGTACAGCTTGTGGATTGGGGTCTCTAGTACTGCCTGGGGTTCATACTTGTAGTACGGTACACTTTCTTCGATCAACTGGTATTTCCTTGCTAGCTTCTTATGTATTATCTTGGCTACTTGGTGGTGTCTATGAGTGTACTCAGTCTGGGTGATCACCTTGCATCCCGCGGTGATATGTTGGATCATTTTTGAGGCCAGGTGCATCATTGACATATGTCATCTAACACTCTAGGCTCCCTGGTGATATATTTTCTATAGTTCCTGGTGTTGATTACCTGGTCTTGGATGGCAAGCATGAATCCTTCAGTCTCAGGGAAGAGCATCCTGCTCGTGAGCCATGCAATGGAAGCAATTTTATCTATGTGACCCCGATGGAGATCATTGTAGTGTCTGCCATGGAGTGTCTTTTCTGCCCATCTTTCTAGCTTCGTTTGTACCTCCTGCTTGGGGGGGGGGGGCTCATCGCTTAGGTTGAGTGGGGTATACTGCTTGTCTATCTTCCTTATGGCCTGGTGGAGTGCTGCTGTGTGTTTCTGGAAGTAATCCTTCAGGTTAACTATCGCTGTGTTCTGTTGCTCAATGAGGTCTATCAGGCCCCTTCCTCCTTCTTCCCGGGCAATTGTCAGTCTCTCCACGGCAGCTCTCGGGTGGTGCTGGCGGCTCTTGGTCATCACTGTCCTTGTCTTTCTCATGATATCCTCCAGCTCGGTGTTAGTCCAATCTATGACCCCGAAGGAGTATGTTAGCACTGGGACTGCATAGGTGTTTATGGCTTTAACTGTCTTCCCTCCGTTCAGCTATGCTTTCAGCAGGCTTCTGAGTCTCTGATTGTATTTTTCGGTCAGCCAGGCCTTAATTTCCCTGTGCTGTAACTGCTGAGCCTGCATCATCCCCAACTATTTGTAGGCCTCTCCCTCTGCCATGACTTTGATCTCTTTACCACTCTGCAGCTGGTAGTTTCGGTTGACTAATTTTCTCTGATGCAATCCATGGGTCTTGCATTTGTCCAGACCAAATTCCATCCTAATATCTTTGCTGAATTCTTCAGTGATCTGGAATAGTTGCTGAAGGTGCTTCTCGGTTCCTGCCTAGAGCTTGATGTCATCCATATGCATCAGGTGGGTGAGGGTGTACAGGTTCTTCCTTCCTTTTTTGAGGTTATACACCCGTACTTGCTATTGTTAATCATGGTAGATAGCAGGTTAAGTGCTAGACAGAACCACAATGGGCTCAGGGCATCTCCCTGAAAGATTCCTCTCCTGATGGGGATTGGCCCAGTTGTGATGTTTTCGACCTTAATGATGGTATTCCATTTCGCCATCGTTTCTCCTAGGAAGTTTGTCACTATCGGATTGACTTTGTAGATCTTGAGCGCATCTATTAGCCAGCTATGAGGCACGGAGCCGAAGGTCTTACGGTAATCAATGTAGGCTGTGTACATGTTGCGGCACTTCTTGTATGCTTGCTCCATAACCGTGGCATCTATGGTTAATTGCTTCTTGCATCCTTTCTGCTGTTCGGCCGTTATGATCTGGCTCTCCAAGTGGTGTGTTATCTTCCTGGTTATGCAGCTGGTCAGGATCTTGTACATCATTGGGAGGCAGGTGATTGGCTTATATTTCAGAAGGTTTCTTGTATCTTTGTCTTTAGGCTTCAGATATGTGATTCCTTGAGTGAGAAACTTTGGGATTGTCGCTGGTTGCCTTATCATTTGGGTGAACTGCTCTGCCAGGTGCTTGTGTGTGTGTGTGTGCAAGTGAGCTTCTACCAGTAGTTGTGGATGTTATCTATTCCTGGAGTTCGCCAGTTGTGAGAGTCCTTGATCGTCTGTTTTACTTCTTCTTCCCGAATCTCCCATCCTCTCATTTCTTGTACATCCTTAGTTTTATTGCGTTCTACTTCTATCCAGGTGGCCCTGCTGTTATGTTTTACTTCCCTGCTCCATATGTTTCCCCAGAAATCCTCAATCATCTTCTTCTCGGGTGGTCCGTTCCCTTGTTTCCCATCTTCTCCGAGATTCCTGTAGAAGGCTCTTTAGTCCTCATCAAAGATTCGGTTGTTTATTTTCCTCTTGGAGCTTTCTTTGTATCGGCGTAGTCTCTTGCTGAGTGCAAGGAGGTTCTGCTTCAATGTGTCCAAGTACTCTCCTGTTCTCTGATTTTTTTTTTTTTTGTCTCATTTCTGATTTTTTATGATTTTTTTTGTCTTCTTATTATTATTATTATTATTAGCATTAGTAGAGAATTGGATGCAAGAAAGCAAGCTTATGCAACAGCAGCCAAAAAAAAAAATAAAAACACTTCCACTTCACCCCTCCATTCGTTCGAAATACCTGTCCAGCTGAGCCTTAAATTTACTTAGGCTATCAACTTCCACAACAAGGGATGGAAGTCTGTTCCACCAACCAACTACCTTCTGGCTAAAGGCAAATTTCTGCACTTCTATCCTACATCTGTCTTTCCTAAATCTGAATTTATGCCCTCTCAGGTGATTATTCTGAGCAAGAGGAGGAATCCCATCAGCATTGAGCATGCTCAAACCATTCAAAGCTTTATACACCTCTATCAGATCACCTCACCGGTGCCTAGTCTCCAGACACTGTAATTTACAGAACTTAAGCCTTTCTTCATAAAAGCAACCTTTTGTTCCATTCACTATTCTTGTTGCCCTTCTCTGTACTCGTTCCAGTAGCTCTACATCCTTCTTGAAATGAGGCCTCCAGACCTGTATAAGGTACTCAAGGTGTGGTCTGACCATTGCCTTATACAAGGGAATAATCACTTCCTTATCCCTGCTAAAAAAATTCCTGTATATCATTGACAAGACACCATGAGCTACTCTTGCAGCTCGTCTGCACTGCTCAGAGAACTTCATATCTGCCTGCACAATTACCCCCAGGTCATTTTCATTCTCTACCACTGTCAGTGTAGTACCACAGTGTTAATACGTTGCACTGGGGTTGCTGTTTCCCATATGTAGTACTTTACATTTGTCAATCTTTAACTTCATTTGCCACCCCTCAGCCCATCTGCTCAACCATTCCAGATACTGTTGCAACAGCATAGCATCAGTAGTGTCCTTAACAACCATGCCAACCTTTGTATTGTCTGCAAACTTGGACATTAAGCTTGATATACCATCATCAATATTATTTATAAATACAGAAAACAATAATGGACCCAATACTGAACCCATAGGGACTCCACTAATAACATTAGTCCATGATGAGCAGTGTCCATTGATTACCACTCTGTCTTCTCTGCCTCAACCACCCCTTTATCCATAGCAGCAATTTGCCTCCAATGCCACACTGCTCCAATTTGTGCAGCAGTCTTCCATGTGCAACAGTATCAAAAGCCTTTCTCAGATCCAAGTATATAATATCAAAGTTATTCCCTTCATCCAGTTCTTTTGTGACTGTATCATAGTATCCAATCAAATTGGTCAGGCATGACTTTCCCTTAACAAAACAATGCTGTGTCTGAGCTATAACTGAAGTCTTGTCTAGAAGATCCTGCAGTGCTTCTTTAACCAGTGCCTCCATTAATTTTCTTGGAACAGAAGTTAAACTCACAGGTCTATAATTACTTGTGTCAGCCTTTGATCCTCCTTTGTGAATTGGGGTCACATTTGCACATCCCCAGTCTATGGGTACCTCCCCTGAGTCCAAGGAAGCTCTCATAATTATGGCTAAGGGTTTGCTGCCTCCTTTAATATAACTGGATAGATCCCATCCACCCAGGTGCCTTTCTTGTGTTTATCTTCAACAATTTCTGCTCCACTTTACTCTCAGTTATTACAAGATTATCTAGCTTACTGCCAGAGTTGACTACACCTCTAGCATTCCCCTCCCTGAATAACTCTTCATTCGTGAATGTCGATGTAAAATACAAAGGGTACTAGGAAAGTTTTGCAATACAGCTTTGTTTATTTAATTTTTTCAAAGTAATTTCCTCTACATTCAATACACCTCTCCATCCTCCAAAACCAATCTTTAAACCAGTTCTGCCAAGTTTCACTAGGGAGTAAAGCACACTCGTTGTCCCAAGCCCGTAGAAGGTCCTCATCACTGGAAAACCGCCTCAATTTTAGCTTCATTTTCACATGCAGGAACAGTGGAAAGTCACAGGGAGCAAGGTCTGGACTGTAGGGAGGGCGCTCGAGAAGTTTCAGTCCTGTCGTGGTCAAATATTCGGTGCAGGCTTTGGCGCGGTAAGCTGGAGCATTATCGTGATGGAGGTACCAGGTGTCCATTCTTGACTTTGGCCGCAGGTTCTTCATAGATCCAATGACTTTAGGCAGGCATTGTTCAGTATACCACTTAGCTGTGACTGTCTTCTGCGTGTCCAAAACTACACGTTCCACAATTCCACTCGATTTGAAAAATACAGCTATCATTTTCTTCTTTACAGATCGGGATTTTCTGACAATTACGGGAGTGTCGTCATCATCAAAGACCCAAACTTTGTTTTGACCCTTGGTCGGCAGATCGTAATAGTACAGCCAAGTCTCGTCACCTGTCACGATGTTGTTCACATACTGAGATTGTCCCTTATCAAACATTTTTAACATCTCCCGGTACCAAGTCACACGTCGTGTCATCTGCTCTTCAGTCAGTTGATGCTTCACCCAGAGAGAACAAAGTTTCTTCACGTGCAAATGATCTTGCAGAATCGAACAAATTGCTGGTGCATTTAGGCCCAAAGTATCCTCTATCTGTTGGTAGGTCACTCGCCTGTTTTCGTCAAGCATTTTCCTCACAGCAGTAACGTTTTCCCTCCGTAACTGACGTTCGTGGCCTTCCCGGCCTCTCAGAATCCTCCAGAGTGAAATTTCCCCTTTGGAATTCTCTATACCACCTGAATATCGTTGAACGATGTGGACAATCATCATCTAGTGCAAGAGTCATTTCTTCTAAGCACTGGTCTATGGTTAAACCACACACGAAATTATACCGCAAAACTGTCCTTATCTCATTTTGTGACCACGATGCCATCGCAAGCACTTTACACTCTCACTACTAATGAATAACTGAGCCCATCGACTTGGCGCGGCGGCTACTATGCACGTATGAACATGTCTCAACATTCAGCAACAAGCAGCTTCCTGTGATTCATTGTTGCATCATATTGCAAAACGTTCCTAGTACCCTTTGTATTCATTTAGTTTGTTAGCTACCTGAGCAGGGTCATCAGCAGTTGAACCATCGATATCAAGTGGACCAATCTGATTCATCCCCTTCCTTCTAGAGTTTACATAAGTAAAGAACTCTTTGCTGTTTTTCTTTGCATACTTTGTCAAAGATTTCTGGTAAAGTGCCATTGCCTGCCTAACCTCCTTTGTAACGTGGTTGCAGATCAACTTATATCTGTCATAGGCTTCTGTGTCGCATGTTAATTTATATGTATCCCATGCATTTTTCTTCTCTGCCATATGTCTCATTAGTTCATCTGACATCCATTTAGGCCTAAACCTTGAACAATATTTCTTAGTTGGTATGTAAAGCCTAGTAGCTTCCAAGATAAGTTCTTTGAATGCTTCCCATTTTGAATTTGCTGTTGGTAACATCATCAGTTGGTCCCACTGTATAGAATTTAACACTGTCTCAGACCATCATAGTCACCTTTATGATAGCAAAAACCCTTCCCTTTACCCCTGATGGTAATTACCTCTTTGATTAAATCCCACTTCAGCACACTGTGATCACAGCACCCTGTGATCACTATTATTAGCCATATGGTGCAAGGAAGCCTGAGGCTTATGCTGTACCAGCAAAAAAAAAAAATTTCTGAATTACCCAGAGAGAGAGAGAGAGAGAGAGAAGTAGAAAGGTATCACCAAGAAAGAGAATGGTGATATCCAGCTCAGTACCTTGGCTAACCAATGGCAGTGATATGGCTTAGAGGCACAGTCTACCATGCAAACTTAATTAGGATTAAGGGCATGTCCCTTACTCCAAAAATGTACAGCCAGTGACAAATCCTCAACCTCTCTGTCATGGATAGAACCTGTCTATTACTGTTCCATGAAAGACACATTTACATAGATCATGTAATAAGGCTCAAATAGTGGAGGCCATGTATGTAGGTGCATGAATTGTGGCAGAGTATGCAAATTGGCCTATACACTTTCATTCATTTCAGTGCAGAGACCTATACACCTAACTAATACATCTAGAAGGTGAGAGATAATTTATCTCCGCTCTCCAATGTAAACTGAATGTTGGATTCAAACCAAATGATATATACTAATGCCTGGTCTTTGCAACTGGCCATAGTTAAAGCAAATGTGTCACCCACATAGTGATACAAGGCAAGCAGCAATACATAGGATCAAGTAGAAATCTTAGTTTAAAGTTCGTTGGAACATTAAATTTGCTACTACAGAACTATTGAGTGACTCCTTGGCAGTTTCCTTAATTTAAAAAAACATACGATCCTTGAATACTGCACTGGTGTCCGCTAGACAAAGTTCAAGGCCCACAAATATATCATCAACAGATAATTTAGTTCTGTTACTTTCCTTTTAAAGGTAGCATTATTCTTTAAATCATTTCTGGTGCTGATGCCCAGTTCAATAGGAATAGATGTGAACAGTGATATAACATTAAATGATACCGTGACATAATCCTCAGGAATATACAAATCACGTACAAAATTAATGAAATAAATTTATGCACTTCACTAAATGTTCAGTTGAAATCAAAAGCTTCAGATGGGTACCATGGTACTATTTTGCAAGACTGTAAGTCAGAGATCTGGTTAGAGAAATGGTGCATCTTAGTAGCATACCTGGTTTGGATTTTGGATAAATAATAAAAGACAGGGAGGATGCAGTTTATGGTATTTTTCAGTTTCTTTATCACCTAGAAAAAAATGTACTTTTTTTGTCTTATATTGATGAATAAAAATCATAGGCTATGTAAATGGAAGAACCAAGAGTTTTAAAATGGATCTTTTGTTACATATTGTCAATCAGTTCAGTTCAGTGTATTTGGGGAAGAAGGCTTCATTTTTTAAAAGATGAACTCTAGCTCTCAGGATGCATGTTTAATGCACACATTGGGAATTACTTGTTTCAACTGCCATATGGATGATAGGTTAGTAGATAGTTATACATTAAGAAAGGTGGCCTTGAGTTCTGCTGAAACCATCTGATAGCCTATAGTTTTGCATATTAATAATTTGTAGCTGAAATTTAATTTCATTAAAACTATAGCAGAAACGATTTCTGAGTTGTGTGAACATGAGTATGAATTTTTACTGAGTTTAGTTGGTAAATAATTTGTACAAAAACTGGATTGGTGAAAATATGCTCTAGTATTTACAAATTTTTGTAGACCCAAATTTAACAGTGGTGCTTCCAATGTAGCATACATTGCAATTTTGTTGAAATTGAATTAGATATATAATATTACTTGTATCCTGAATGCTATAAAAATATTTATGATGTGCAGCATTAAGGATACCAATAATATCTTATTATTTCATTTTAGTTATTATGATATGTTTATTGGTAACAAATTGCATTATATTTTATTTTCAGTTTACCTCTGCTTTCTTAGATGAACTAGATAAGATTAAAGTCATGATGCATTTACATTCCTTCACATATGATTACCATTTGCGTACAATTCACTCATATATTTCTGGTCGGCAGTTAATATTTCGACAGGGTTATCACTTGACCAGCTTTTTGGATGATTTCATCAAATATTATCAAAAGTCACCGAACTGTGCTCGTAATCTCATATGTGCTGGTAAGTACCAAAGCGACAATTTTTTATATAAAATAATTACAGTAGAGCGTCAGTTATCTGGAATAATTGATGTCAGACCTCTTCCGGATAGCCAGATTTTCCGGATAATCGAACCAGAACATTTTCTGGATAATTTTTCTGGTAAGATTAAATAAATTTAATCTAATTATTTAATTAAATAAATTTAATCTAATTATTTAATTAAATAAATTTGATTAAATAAATTTAATCTTACCTTACGATTAAATTAAATAATTAAGATTAATTAAATAAAAAAAATTATAAACTAATCTCGGAAAACACAAACATCCATCCAGGCATTTTATAATTTTTATGGAAAATTAGAAAGATTTTTAAATGCTCGCAGTTTTTTCGACTTACTGATAACGATCACGGACAATCTGTGCGTCCCAGTGACATTTACACACATAGCAACTGTAACTCGCTATTTTCTCATCTTACAACTTGGTGCAGGCATTTCTCTTTTAGTGGCTCGTGTTTTTCTCGTAATTTGCTTAACTGAAGCAAACTTACTTTTAAAGGATACCACTGCCGATTCATCTTCAGAAAGTTTCTCGCCTTGAATGTCTAGTTCACGTATACCGTGTCTCAGTTTAAAATTTTTCAGCCAACCTGTGCTTGCCTTAAAATCTTCATTACCTCCTAAATTTCAATTAAAATCTAATGGTTTTTCACACAACATTGGGCCAGACACTGGTTCACCTAAACTTCGCTTCTGAAGAAAACAAAAAAATAATGTGCACTCTCTAAAGTGGCATTTTCAGGTTTCGACATCGTCTTTTTCCTGCTAGATCCTCCTTCACTATCCATAATTCACAAAATCCTGTTATAGCATTGGAATTTTTCTTGATGTCGCAAATTGTTGAAGTCTCCACATTAAACTCTTTAGAAAGATTTGCTAATTTTTACCTTTTCTAATTCTATTAATAATTTCCGTTTTTTTGTTGTAATGTTAAAACTATGCGTTTTCTTTTCATTCACATTTTTCCGTAAAAAATTGAGAAAAATAATAAATTGCGCAGTTTCTGACCAATTTTATTACCGAATCAGGAGCTAAACTAATCTGAAACTGAGAAAACCCAGTAGTCTCTGTGATATTTTTCTATAGCACATTTCTGAAGGCCACATAGAATTCTAGAGGTCACAACCATAAAACAATAAAAACAATTTGCCATTTTTGGTTTATCGGGCTTTTTGTTTGTACAATCTGTTATGAACAGGTAGTAAACTGAACTTCCGCTGATTATAACCAAAATTCAATTTGCAAAAGTTATCACTATAACTGCCGCTTACTGTACTACTGTTAATAAAAAAAAAAAAAAAAAAAGAAAAAAGGAAGATCAGCCTTTCAAATTATTCCAGATAACCGATGTTCTGCTGTCTATGACATGAGCATTACATTGAAAAAATTATAAAACTGCAAAATTACTTTTCAAGATACTCTTCTTCCTTATTAGTAAATTAATAAGAGGAGTTTACCTCAATATAGTACGTGGAACACTTCCGTATGATACCCTCCAGAAATTAAACCGGAAAAAACGAAAAAATCGACAACTTACCGGTACATTAAAGTAAAATATAAATAATAAAAATAAAATATAAATAATTAAATAATCAATTTAACACAATTCAAAATCAATTCAAAACAATTAAAATTCAAATTAACGCAATTAAAAGAATCTAACCAAAATATTCAAAACGATTTTCCTTCCTGAAGCTGACAATGCTTTTCGACCGACTGTCGTGATCACAGGAATGAAAATTACCGAATCAGGCTAAACCTGCAACTTAAATAGTGATTATGTGTCTTCAAGCATGCGCGTAAAGGTCCACGCATCGGAGATCAAATATGGCCGCCGAACATTAACAGAATTCTCGTGTAATTTAATTTCAACGGTTTCTGCAATTAATAGTCGCGTATAATTACGTTGAACGTTAAGTATTTTGGCCTCGTTAAATAAAAAAGTATGTTTTTCGTTAATGGCATGAAAGGCTAATTCTGACGCTGCTGAACGAGAAGCACGAACTGAGGCTTCGTGTTGATTTACACGGATATTAAGAGAAAACCGCGTCGAACCCTGATAAGACGAGTCGCAATCACCGCAAGAAATGTTGTATACTAGATCATTAATTTGTGTTGCGAACGCCGAAAGAACCGAGCGATTGTTCAGTATAGTGTGTAACTTCCGTATAGGCCTAGCTATAATTTTAAATTCGGTATCTTTAAAGAATCTGTTAAGCTGTTTGTGCCACTGTTCAACATATGGGACAGAAATAAAGTATTTTATTTCTTTACATATTTAGTATTTTATAAAGTATTTTATTTTATTACATATCAACAGGTTACAAATCTTTCCTCGTGTACACTATCGCAGGACCAGATTTCACTTTTATCCAAAGGATTAAATTATAATTTACCACCTCGAAAGCTGCCAAAAAAACAATGCGTAATTGATATTGAATTTGGACTTCGTAGTGTTCCACAAAAAGATGTATTTATTCAACAAGTTAACCAAGTAGTGAATAACATAAAAGAAACGCGACTTCCTAAATTGAATACACATGACAGTTCAGCTTTACGAGAACTTCGAGAAAATAAGGACATTATTATACAGAGGGCAGATAAAGGAGATACAGTGGTAATACTAGATAAACATGATTATATTAATAAGTTAGATTCAGTTGTATCTGATACCTCCACTTATTGTGAAGTGGACCCGACACTGTTTACCAATTTGGTAAATCAATACAATAAAACGTTAACCACATATCGTAAAAACGACTACATTACTATGGTTCAGTTGAAGGAATTGAATTCCAGAACATACAATATTCCTGCACTTTTTGGTCAGGTAAAATTACACAAGCCTGGATTTCCGATTCGACCTATTGTTTCCTACAGGAACTCGGCATTTTCAGCCTTAGCCACACATGTATATAACATTATAAAACCTTTTAGACAGGTTATACAATTTGGGATTAAGAATTACGATACATTATTTAATAATCTTAAAGACTGTAGACTCGGCGACAATGACAATTTATTCTCATTAGATGTTACCTCATTATATACGAATGTAAACGTTGAATACACATTAGATATTATTTGGGATATGTTAAATAAAAACTCGACACCGATTAATT
This sequence comes from Mastigoproctus giganteus, assembly GCF_048544385.1. Lineage (NCBI taxonomy): Eukaryota > Metazoa > Arthropoda > Arachnida > Uropygi > Thelyphonidae > Mastigoproctus > Mastigoproctus giganteus. The sequence continues at coordinate 103,525,178 of NC_143578.1, read as the reverse complement.
ATACGAAGCTGCCTATAAAGGAGATTTTTCACTTAATTAAACTATTAGTCGAGGCTAACTACATCACCTTTCGAGACAAGGTGTACAAACAAATTTTTGGATTACCAATGGGTTTGAGCCTGAGTGGCTTAATGTCAGAGATCCATCTCTCAACGATTGAGCAGATACATTTGACACCTTTTCGTCCCCGTATCACATACTATGGGAGGTATTTAGACGATGTTCTAGTTATTACCGATAGTAGTACTATCCAAGACATTTTAAATTCGTTTAATAATATTCATTCTAGACTCAAATTTACATTGGAAAGGGAAGATACGGATACTAAGTCATTAAACTTTCTAAATTTCACGCTTACCCGGGACTCGAACAAAATACAATTTAGCATCTATCGAAAACCCACAAACACCGGTATGCTTCTACATTATAATAGCTACCACCCGTTCACCTACAAAAGATCGATTATCTTTAATCAATTTCTAAATGCCTATAAATATTCAACGACGGATTCTGCTTTAGACTCAGAAATACAAATATTAACTAGCAGATTCTTGAACAGGGGTTATCCCATTAACACAATAAATCGAATTAGGGTACAAGCTAAGGATAGGATACAAAATACTGCACCAATCAACAATAGTAATATCAAAAAATACTTTATTTCTGTCCCATATGTTGAACAGTGGCACAAACAGCTTAACAGATTCTTTAAAGATACCGAATTTAAAATTATAGCTAGGCCTATACGGAAGTTACACACTATACTGAACAATCGCTCGGTTCTTTCGGCGTTCGCAACACAAATTAATGATCTAGTATACAACATTTCTTGCGGTGATTGCGACTCATCTTATCAGGGTTCGACGCGGTTTTCTCTTAATATCCGTGTAAATCAACACGAAGCCTCAGTTCGTGCTTCTCGTTCAGCAGCGTCAGAATTAGCCTTTCATGCCATTAACGAAAAACATACTTTTTTATTTAACGAGGCCAAAATACTTAACGTTCAACGTAATTATACGCGACTATTAATTGCAGAAACCGTTTAAATTAAATTACACGAGAATTCTGTTAATGTTCGGCGGCCATATTTGATCTCCGATGCGTGGACCTTTACGCGCATGCTTGAAGACACATAATCACTATTTAAGTTGCAGGTTTAGCCTGATTCGGTAATTTTCATTCCTGTGATCACGACAGTCGGTCGAAAAGCATTGTCAGCTTCAGGAAGGAAAATCGTTTTGAATATTTTCGTTAGATTCTTTTAATTGCGTTAATTTGAATTTTAATTGTTTTGAATTGATTTTGAATTGTGTTAAATTGATTATTTAATTATTTATATTTTATTTTTATTATTTATATTTTACTTTAATGTACCGGTAAGTTGTCGATTTTTTCGTTTTTTCCGGTTTAATTTCTGGAGGGTATCATACGGAAGTGTTCCACGTACTATATTGAGGTAAACTCCTCTTATTAATTTACTAATATTATTATCAACGTAGAACATATTGAGTATTACAGCTCTGATTCATACTATCTTCTTCCTTATGTAAACACCTCTGCCATTTTTTGGTTAAAATGGCAGAGGTGTTTCAGAAACACAATCACACGCAACAAGTTCTTTGACTGAAATGACCTTTGGTGATGATGATAGTGCCAGAAACAGCTGTCACTAAAGAAGTGGTAAGAAAATACCACAAAACATTTGACTCCATTATGTACATATTTCCAATTCGCAAATAAACATGATAATACCAATGTAGGTTTTGAATGCTTTTTATATTTTCAAACACTATAGTTTATCTACACATCATGCCACTCAAGGAATGCCTTACAATATCATGCAGCTCTAATAATTACGTTATCATTTTGCAAATGTTTTACAAAACTCTTAATACCTGTGTCCACTTTCCTATGTGCTGATCCTTGGTTGTTAACTTGTTGATATGCTTCCCAATGTTACTTTCATGTGGAGAGTTTAGTTGTTAGCAAATAAAGATCATTCCCTGTAATTTATAAACTTTACATGTAGTAAACTCTATCAGTATACAGTCGAGAATAATTAAAAAAACAGACTGGTTAAATGTGCCACTAGCTTTGCAATGGTTGATCAAATCATCCAACATAAATCCATGCATGGCCCATTGATTACACAATTGCCGTCACTGAAACTCCAAATAAAATATGCTGGCATACCAATTGTTGGTGGAATGCTGCATACAATACTGCAAAGAAAATAATAAAGACTTGAACCAATGTCAAAAATAATCTATCCATTACCAATCTCATAAATTACAAGAAACATAAAGAAAATGTCTATTATGTTATATGGAAAGCTAAGAAAGACTTGTGATCTGATTCACTTTGTCTGTCACCAGAAGCAGAGAGATGTAGGTACAATATAATCTGGAGAAAGTTAGATCCTTTGAAAATGCCCTGAATTTTTTTTTATCAACATCCTTCCCAGTTCTCCTCTGTAATGCACTGTTGATAACCCCCTGCATTAGGATATAGTAAACATCTTTTGGAATCTTTCTGTAACTTTTTAACTTTTCTGCCTCAGCTGAATATATGAATCCTTTCCCTGAAAGGGAAAGCAGTAGCTGAAAATTACAAAATAAATTTCAGCATATAATCAGTGTCTGAATTACAGTAATCCTTAAATGTATCAGGAAACAATGCAGCTGATTCTGATTGCATAAATTATCTAATGCTAAAGCATCTGAATCAAAGAGCTATATCCTCTCTCTCTCTCTCTCTTAATACTTTTCAACCAAATTTTTAGTGCATATTATTTTCCTATTTCCCAGAATCATTTGGTAGTTTTACCCTTTCCCAGATTAGAAAAGGACCAGTCAGATCCACATAACTAAAGACCAACTTCAGATATGAGCTGTTCAGGTAAGACATTTGAAAAAATGGCTTTGACACTGCATGATGTTTCAGCAACCTTCAAACCTACATGTCTTGAGCAAATTATGTTTCAGAAATTCTAAGCTACTTCAAGTTCTAGAATTTTAACCTGCCTGAAGCTGCAGTAAAAGTCCAATAATCTGGCATCAGTTGGACTGGTCAACATTTTACATATTGGTCCTCCCCCTTCTTTTTCTCTCCTTGAGTGCTTGAAGATTTTGCTGCCATAGAACAAAAACCTTGCCACATTCAAACTTTGATGTGATCATCCTAATGTGCAATACATTCTGTTTTTTTTTTCAAATTAAGGCATGGTCATGTTCTCTAATTAATTTGTGGCACGGGGAAATTTGATATATAGGATTGTCTGTTGTAAAAATCTGAGCACAAAAATAAGAAACTGATTGATAACACTACCCAGCATGATTTTTACCTCCAGCAAATCAATGGCTGTTTCTGGTCAAGTTTTATGTATAGAATTTAAAATCAATCATAAAAATTTCCTATCACGTCTCAGTTTTAAGATATAGATAGATAACTGGATTCTGTGCAAAGATATCATTACTGTTTGAAATACAATTTTCAGACTTATTAACTTTTGGTTGGTTTTGTTTATTGGGCTAATAGTTAAGCAAGTGCATCGTTTTACTGTTCTTGCAATATAGTATATTTTGATTTTGATGCACTTTTCCAGATGTCAGTATTTTTATTAATTTTATTACACCATTCAATTGTTCAATATATAGTGTATGATAAACTACACTACAAGAATTCACCTTCTGTTCAAATTTACCAATTGCTTTTACTGTTTTTAGGTTAATGCATTGTTAAAATGGAGAAGACAAAGCACAGAACTTGTGTAAATCACCCAGACAACTTCTGCTATGTTTGTGGACACAACCCCAAAAACTCAGAGGAAGAAAATATACAATGTCACAAAAGTTGTATATTCATTGTACTTCGGCTGTAAGATCGGTGACCAAGAAAAAAACTAGGCTCCACATATCTGTTATATTACTTGTACAACAAACGTAAGGCTATGGTTATACAGCAAGCTGAGAGCATTAACTTTTGCCATCCCTATGGTGTGGCATGAGCTCAAGAATCATTTCGACAACTGCTGTTTCTGCATGACAAAAATAAAAGGTATTTCCAAAAGGAGCAAGCACTGCATCAAATATCTCATCAGCGATTAGGCCAGTGCCACACGGTAAAGATCTGCCAGTACCTGTGCCACCAAAATCTTGGGGTATTGGAAGTAGTGATGAAAGTACAGAAAAAATCATTTTACCAGATGTCACGGAACCATGTACTTCACATGATTTGGACTACGAGTCAGAAAAAGAAAAGGCCCCACACTACATTGAACAAGAAGAATTAAATGACTTCATCAGAAACTTGGGCTTACCCAAAGAAAAGGCTGAATTACTCGGATCCAGACTACAACATTGGAACTTACTCACCAAAGGTACAAACATTACAATATACCATAAGTGAAATGAAGAGTTTTCAAGGTATTTTTCAATGGAACAACATATGTCTCTCCAAAGACGTCGTTGGTCTCATGCACAAACTGAACATTGATCACAATACCTCTGAATGCTGTTTGTTCATTGATGCGTCAAAGCTAAGTTTGAAAGCAGTATTGCTTCAATTCCTCTTGTTCATGCTGTTGGCCTGAACAAAACTTACAATAGTATGTCCCAGATTCTTGCTGCTATACATTACAATGACTATGGTTGGACTATTTGTAGTAATCTCAAAGTGATTGGACTGCTTGTTGGGTTGCAAGCTGGTTTCACTAAATACTGTTGTCCCCTGTGTTTGTGGGATAGTTGTGCAACAGCCAAACACTACGTCATACGGCACCTCCGTAGCCAGGTGGGAAGGAGCAGCAGTGCGTAGCACATGCTTCTTGATTAGACCGGGGTTCGAGCCCGTCACCACCAAATAAGGAGGATGCGGAAAGGTCAGGGAATGACTACCGCATATTCCTGGAGCAATATGGCCTTAGTTGCTAATGCTCCCAAAAAAAACCAAACAAACAACTACATCATACAACACTGGGACAAGAGAGATGAATATATTCCCAGCAAAAGCAATGTAAAGTATGTTCCATTGGTTGATCCAGAAAAGGTTTTTCTTCCCCCTTTACACATCAAGCTTGGACTGATTAAGAATTTCACTAAGGCACTGGATAAAGAAAGCAGAGGATTCGCATATTTATTGAAAATGTTTCCAAATTTATCTCTTGCAAAGCTAAAGGAAGGATTTTTCATAGGTCCTCAAATGCGAAAGCTCCTAAAAGATGAAGAATTTCAAAGAAACCTGAATGATGTTGAACTGGCTGCATGGAGATCTTTCAAGGTTGTAGTACACGGATTCCTCTGAAAGAGAAAAGAAGAGAACTATGAGCAACTGGTGACAAACTTGCTGAAATGTTACAAGAACATGGGGTGCCGAATGTCATTGAAAATGCATTTCCTTCATTCCCATCTGAACTTCTTTCCTGAAAACTTAACAGATGTCAGTGATGAACAAGGAGAGCGCTTCCACCAGGATGTATCTGCAATGGAAAACACAATACCAAGTTCGCTGGGACTCTGCCATGATGGGAGATTACTGTTGGTTCCTTAAACAGGAAAGCAATCTGGAGTATAAAAGGAAACCATTGAGTGGGAAACATGTCTAAGTAACTTATATTATGTGTAATAATTACAATCATGTATACTGATATTGTATAAAAACAGGGAATTTAAAAAATGCTTATATCTTTTGATGTAGATGTGACAGAAGTAAAAGATTGATATTTTCATAGTACCATTGAGTGGGAAACATGTCTAAGTAACTTATATTATGTGTAATAATTACAATCATGTATACTGATATTGTATAAAAACAGAGAATTTAAAAAATGCTTATATCTTTTGATGTAGATGTGACAGAAGTAAAAGATTGATATTTTCATAGTCAGGACATTAATTTTGTTCAGAATAACCAACTTTCGTTCCAGAGGTATAACGAAAAAAAAATTGTCAGGTTGTGTAGCGATGGGGAACACAAAAGATTTTCTCAATCCAGTGGTTGAACATAGATTTATATAATGCATTTTATTTAATGTTTGTAAACAGTGTAGATACGGCAACCTTTAACCACCGGTATTTGATCTGGGAAAAAAGAAATAAATATTCAAAGATTATGTGTTGATTAAAGCATTATACTGAATATCTTTCGAAGCTTGGTTTGATGCTGTTGTTGTTGTTATTTGGTTTTTAGGAGCATTAGCAACTAAAGCCATATTGCTCCGGGGATATGCGGTGGTCATTCCCTGACCTTTCCGTATCCTCCTTATTTGGTCGTCATGGGCTCGAACTCCGGTCTAATCAAGCAGCGTGTGCTACGCACTGCCGCTCCTGCCCACCTGGCTATGGAGACGCCACTTGGTTTGATGTGTGATGCTTGTAAGCAGGTGCAGATTGGCTGAGGCTTTGGGAGTTAAGGCATCTCTTTGATCCTCTTGTATCTCCACCTCACCAGGTCTCCTCAAATTTCTGAATAATCAGTTTAGATGCTGGTCTTAACTAAGAACAATATGGTAACAAGCAGAACAAGAACAAGCAAATGTAATCTTTCAATTTCTATTCTAAAAGAATAATAGAATTACCCTGCACAACATGTAAATGGACCAGTGATCAAACACTGATATAGATATAATAAATACAGCTATGACCTTAGATGCTAATGTACTACATAAATGGGGTGCCTCCGTAGCCAGGTGGGAAGGAGCAACAGTGTGTAGCACACGCTTCTTGATTAAACCGGAGTTCGAGCCCATCACCACCAAATACAGAGGATGCGGAAAGATCAGGGAATGACCACCGCATATCCCGGAGCAATATGGCCTTAGTTGCTAATGCTCCTAAAAACCAAATAACAAACAAACTACATAAATCACAATAAAAACACTAGCTAATTGCTATTTTCTCATAGGTTCTCTGTGATCCAAGGGTAAATGAATTTTTCGATTTATATAAAGTGGGCTTGAAAATTTTCAGCCACTAGGGCCTCATACAGGTGCAAAGCCCTGGGCCATCACCTACTTCCCCATGCTCTTTGCTGTGACTGTTTAGAGATTTTTCTAAGATCAAACCTTTCAGATCCATTATCAAAGTTTTTTTCTACACCATCGCTGTTCAAGAAGAAAAAGTCCCACAAGGATCAGTTCCTGACATAGACTGACCCACTCTGACAAGAACTATCCAGAATTTTGAGGAAGCATATCTTTATGTTGATGACCTCCCCATATCCTGCTGCTGCAGAATGTGTGTTCCTTTGAAAGGAAATTCCAAGAGTCTATAAATAAGATAGAATTATAGATGTTACATGTCTACTGTCCATCTCCACATAAAACTCCTGCTTTACACTTCTAAAAGAACTGCAGTTGGAGAATCATATTGTATTGCTAACTGACGAAATCCAATGTATAGACTTATTTTTAAATAATAAATTAAAGTTTCTTAAAACACACTATGTACAAACTGTTTGGCCGACAAAATGGATATCCTCAAGGTACTGTTTGCCATGATATGAGGGTCAATATACTCTTCTTTAAAAAACCATATACTGACTGGACTGTGGTATTACAGTGTTGAGGAAAGGTTATAGATTAAATGTGATGCTGCCCACCTACCATTAGTCATTAGTCATCTCTCAGTCTAGGAACCAAGTATCCTTTATAATTGAGCCTTTCCCCAACTTTGTCTAAAAACAGAATTCCAGAGAGGGTCCTGAAACATCATCAATAAAAAAATTTATAGTTATTGGATATTGCTAGGTTGGTTGGTTTACTGTTGGTTCTCTATACTGCTATTGCCTTGATAAACTTGATGCAAAATTAACTTAATCACATGATGTAAAAGTGTTTTTCCTTTAACTTTATTAGGCGGACGAAGCTCTTTGAAGCTCTTGGAACAGAGAAGTTTTTCCTGATTTATTTTCCGATTTATTAGCTTAAATTGTCATATTAACTTATTTCTAGAGTACCTTTATATTCCTAGTTACGATACTTAGTTTAAAGTTTAACTTAGACAGAGATTTTATAGGTATTACTTAATATAGGTAACGGTATCAATCCATGTGTTAAGTACCGTTTGTGAATTCCCGCCATTTTTACATGATAGCATAACCTTCGTGTAGTATAGTGCATAATATATTGTCAGTTAATCAGTAAATCTCTTAATCTTGATAAACTTTATTGTCAATTAAATTGTACTTTTAACTCTATATATATATATATATATATATATATATAACGACTTAATTGTAACAAATAATTAGTACATATAACTGTTTTGGGATATAACTTAAGGATTTAATTTTGTTTTGAAATTTTATTGAATTAAATCGGAATCATGACTCAGATCAGAGCAGCAAAGCAAAAGGCTCAGGCTAATGGGAGTGCTGTGGTTCAGGGGAGAACTGAGGGGGGCAGTTGCCCTCTGAATCACAGTCTTTTAAAATGCACTGTTTGCTTGATGTTTGCGGAGCAGTCGGGTACGGGACATGATACTGGCAAGGGGATGTCTTTGTGTGTGCACGATGTAAGGAGTGCAAGGAAATCAGGCGACAACTCAGCGTTGTTATGGGCCTTTATGAGAGCTTGAAGGACAGGGTGGATGCCCTCGAAGGAAATAAATTGAGGGGCCCATCAAGCTCTCAGCCGCCCACATCAACGCCAGAGCTTGCACTTGGTCATCAGGCAACACAGAGGCAGCCCCCTAGGCAGAATGCGCTGGTCCCAGAGGAACTAGTAGTTGTTAGTGACTCTATTGTCAGGGAAGCGGGGAACATGCTTTGCGAAAAGGATAGGCGGAATAGGACCAGGGTATGTCTGCCAGGGGCAAAGGTTGATGACGTTGTAGAGCGGATATCATCTTTTAAGGGCACAAAAGGTGATATAGTTGTACACGTTGGCACTAATGATATTAAGAGTAGGAGACCGGCGGAATTACTTAGCAAGTACAGGTCACTGTTGAAAAAAACCCGTGAATTAGGGTTGAATTTGAAAGGGTCTGCAATTCTGCCCAGACACGATAGGAGGGAGTATATGATGAGAGCCTTGTCGATCAATTCGGCCCTAGAGGGGTTGTGCAAGGCTCAAGGGGTAGAATTTTTTTCAGCCTGGACTGTACTTGTTAACAGGAGAGATTGCTTCTACAGGGATGGGATACACTTAAATAGAAAGGGTGCAAGAATTTTTTGCTGATGCTGTCGAGGCAGAGTTAGGTGGGTCGGAAAACTGCTAGTTGGGGGGGATACAAGGACTAATAGATTAACAGTAGCCACTGGCAGAGGTGGAAGTGATTCTTGCACTGCTTCTATTGAAATGAGCAGAGGCCTGAAAAACAAGATGCAGGATATTTCAGAGACTGCTGGGAATCATTGCGGTACAAGTAAACACATGGGTTGTGTTAGGTAGCCAAGAATAGAAACAGGTGCATGTATACCTGCGTGTACACCAATGATAGGAGTTTGGTAAATAAATTTGATGAATTTGAGGTATTGCTCAAAACATCAAAGGCAGATATTGTTGGGATATCAGAGACGTGGTGTCACACAGATATAAGGAATGCGGAACTGGAATTTGGGGAATACAATGTGTATAGAAAGGATAGACAGGACAGGAGGGGAGGAGGGGTTATGCTATTAATTAAGAAACACATAAAGTCCAAGGAAGTGAAGCCAGTCGACATCGATGGACAGGGCAGTGTCGAGTCAGTTTGGTGTGACATAAGCATAGGGAAATCAAAATTGAGAGTAGGAGTGTGCTATAGGCCTAATGACTCTGATGAGTATAATAAGATATTGTACAGGGAAATAGAGTGGGCCAGTAAATCAGAGAGTTTTATAATGGGGGATTTTAATTTCCCAGATATTGACTGGAATTTGTGGGTTGGTCACTCGCACACTAGCAAGGCTTTTGTGGATTTATTGCATGATTGTTTTCTACATCAGCATGTTCGTGAGGCAACAAGAGGGAGCAATACTCTTGATCTGATTATCAGTAGTGATTCTTCATGCATTAAGAATCTGCAGATAAATGAACCACTAGGTGGCAGTGATCACAGTGTGTTGAAGTGGGATTTACTCAAGGAGGTAACTACCATCAGAGGTAAAGGGAAGGGTTTTTGTTTTCGTAAAGGCGACTATGATGGTCTCAGACAGTATTTAAATTCTATACAGTGGGACCAACTGATGATGTTACCAACAGCAAACTCAAAATGGGAAGCATTCAAGGAACTAATCTTGGAGGCTACCAGGCTTTACATACCAACTAAGTAATATTGTTCAAGGTTTAGGCCTAAATGGTTGTCAGATGAACTAATGAGACATGTGGCAGTGAAGAAAAATGCATGGGATACATACAAATTAATGGGTGACATGGAAGACTATGATAGATATAAGTTGGTTTGTAACCAAGTCACAAAGGAGATTAGGCAGGCAAAGGCAGACTGCGAAAAATCCTTGGCAAAGGATGCAAAGAAAAACAGAAAAGAGTTCTTTACCTATTTAAACTCAAGAAGGAAAGGGATGAATCAGATTGGTACACTGGATATTGATGGTTCAACAGTTGAGGATCCTGCTCAGGTGGCTAACAATCTAAACGAGTATTTTGCATCTACATTCACGCATGAGGAGTTATTCAGGAAGGAGAATGATGTAGGTAAAGTAAACATTGGCAGTGAGCGGGATGATTTTGTAATAACTGAGAGGAAAGTGGAGGAGAGATTGTTGAGGATAAACATAAAAAAGGCACCTGGGGTGGATGGGATCTATCCAGTTATATTAAAGGAGGCAGCAGAGGAGGTAAGCAAACCCCTAGCTATAATTATGAGAGCTTCTTTGGACTCAGGGGAGGTACCCATAGACTGGAGATGTGCAAATGTAACCCCAATTCACAAAGGAGGATCAAAGGCTGACACAAGTAATTATAGACCTGTTAGTTTAACTTCTGTTCCAGGTAAATTAATGGAGGCACTGCAGGTCTTGCCTGACCAATTTGATTGGATACTATGATGTAGTTACAAAAGAACTGGATGCAGGGAATAACTTTGATATTATATATTTGGATCTTAGAAAGGCTTCTGATACTGTTGCACATGGAAGACTGCTGCACAAATTGGAGCAGTGTGGCATTGGAGGCAAATTGCTGCTATGGATAAGGGGATGGTTGAGTGGCAGAAGACAGAGAGTGGTAATCAATGGACACTGCTCAACGTGGACTAATGTTATTAGTGGAGTTTCTGAGGGTTCAGTGTTGGGTCCGTTTTTGTTTTCGGGGTTTATGAATGATATTGATGATGGGATATCAAGTTTAATGTCCAAGTTTACAGATGATACAAAGGTTGGCAGGGTTGTTAAGGACACCACTGACGCTATGCTGCTGCTGCAACAGGATCTGGAAAGGTTGAACAGATGGGCTGAGAGGTGGCAAATGAAGTTTAACATCGAAAAAGGTAAAGTACTACATATGGGAAACAGTAACCCCAGAGCAACGTATCAACTCTGCAGTACTACACTGACAGTGGTGGAGAATGAAAAGGACCTGGGGTCAATTGTGCAGACAGATATGAAGTTCTCTGAGCAGTGCAGACGAGCTGCAAGAGTAGCTCATGGTGTCTTGTCAATGATATACAGGAATTTTTCTAGCAGGGATAAGGAGGTGATTATTCCCTTGTATAAGGCAATGGTTAGGCCACATCTTGAGTACTGTATACAGGTCTGGAGGCCTCATTTCAAGAAGGATGTAGAGCTGCTGGAACGGGTACAGAGAAGGGCAACGAGATTAGTGAATGAAACAAAGGGTTGCTCTTACGAAGAAAGGCTTAAGTTTTGCAAATTACAGAGTCTGGAGACTAGGCACCGGCGAGGTGATCTGATAGAGGTGTATAAGGCTTTGAATGGTTTGAGCATGCTCAATTCCAATGGGATTCTTCATCTTGCTCAGAATAATCAGCTCAGAGGGCATAAATTCAAATTGAGGAAGGACGGATGTCGGATAGATGTGCGGAAATTTGCCTTTGGCCAGCGGGTGGTTGGTTGGTGGAACCGACTTCCATCACTTGTTGTCGAAGTTGATAACATAAACAAATATAAGGCTCAACTGGACAGGTATTTCGAGCGAACGGAGGGGTGAAATGGGAGTGGTGTGTGTGTTTTTTTTTTTTTTTGGCTGATGCTGAATAAGCTTGCTTTCTTGCATCATATGCCTCTACTAATGCTAAATCTTCAAAATTTAATATACCTACCCATGCATCCCTTCCACTGTGGGAAATCAGTTCAGTTGACTGTGACATGGACCTTATAAAATGGAAACAGAACTACATCCTGAATCAGTATATAAAACAGCTACATTCCTCTTATGTAATGCAATTCTCTGTCCATTCTCATCTGTATATATCCGAGTGGGTAAAGTACCTGCCCGGCAACCCAAAGGTCGCGGGTTCGATTCCCGCCTCGGGCTTGGATCAAAGTACTGCAAAAACCTTGGGAGGTGCAATATGGCCACAGAAGCCGATGCGCCAACAACTACCAAATCAAAATCAATCATCTGTATACTGATGGATCCAAGATGGATGCACACAGTCGTCTTGCCAAACAGCATAATTTCACAGTCTCTTCCACTAGATTGCAGTATCTATACTGCTGAATTGTTTCCAATAAGTCTCGCCCTAGATCACATTGCCAAAACTTCCCTCATAAAAAAGTATCATTTTCACAGACTCATTAAGTGCAGTATATGCCTTACAACTAGAAAATCATCTATCTCATCCATATCAAAGAAAAATTCTTTCCTGCTTATCACATCTTAGGACAAAAAACTAAAGAGTCAGATTCACTTGGATTCCTGCACAATCTGGAATACTGGGCAATGAATGTGCAGATCATGCTGAAAAATATCCATCAATTGAAAATTCTCACTTGCATAAATTCTACTCAACGACTTTAAAAATGTCAGTTGAAAAGCCTCTGAAAATATATGGACACAGACCTGGAAATCACAAATAAACAATAAAATATACCAAATCAAACAGCAGCCGAAATCCTGGAAAATAAGTTTTCGGTCAAACAGACACAGAGGTTATCCTCACCCGACTTTGCATCAGCCACACACATTTAACGCACCCTTACCTCCTAATGAAAGACGATCCTCCACAATGCCCTCAATGTCTGACCACACTAACAGTGAAGCATGTCACCATAGAATGTCCATTGTACCAAATTGCCTGCCAATCAGCTTTCAAATCACATGCAAATGAGCCATTAAGCCTTGAACTCATCATGGGAGAAAAATTAAACATCACTGAACTCTTTATATACCTCAGTTTAATAAACCTTCCCAACCATCTAATATGCCAAATCAGTAACAACATAACAGGAAATAATAAAACTTGAACAGGTTCAATAGAGCCAAAGCTGCTTTTGTGCCATTAAACAAACTATAACAACTGCTCTTTCTCTATAATACAATCTTTCTGAAGGAGCAGTTTCCAGACTCCTGTCATAAGACAATCATCCTTGCCTTTCCTAAGCCAGAAAAAGGATCCTAAAGTACTAACAAACTGTCGTCTCCTATCATTCTGACTAAGTGTTTATGCAAAATCCTGAAAAAAATGGTCAGTGCATCTTATAGTATTTAGAAGCAAATGGCCCCTTGTCTCCAACATGCAATGTAAATTCCAAGAAACAGGTTCATGTTGGACCATCTAATTAGACTGGAAACATCAGCCCAAGCAAGATGCTTTCCTTAAACAAGATCACCTGATGTCCATGTTCTTTAATATAGAAAAAGCACATCACACAGCTTGGAAATTTTGCATTTTATAACCTCAGTCTTAGAAGTCGCTTGCTTGTTATTATTAGAAAATTTTTATCCTATCGATTTTTGCCAAGTCTGGGAAGAATCCATTCTCTTTTGGTCTTTCTGTCAAGAGAAGGGGGTTCCTTAAGGATAAGTTTTAAGTGTTATACTTTTTTTTGCCATCAAAGTGAATTCAATTACAGTACAATTATATAAAAATATTACCACATCTGAAAGAGCAGTAACTGAAATATTTATTAGGTAGGATACAAATATATACAGATTATATAAATAAACAGTAGCTTTTGGGATGCTAGGTCCCTTCATCAGCTACATTATTACACAAAAACATTAATATAAAAAGACTTTACAATGGAATATCAAATACTGCCAGGCGTGGTCTTGTATTAGACAATTGAAGCATATGCATGAGGTTGGTGAACATTAAATGGGAGGAACATTATATGGGTTACTGGGCAGAATCAGACACTTGTTGCTGAGAATATAGGGTGCATATGTGAGACATATGCCAATGTTCTGCACATTGCAAAACTGTCTCTTTTACATTTGAAAACACTACAGCAACTGGTTATATTTAGTACTTCAAGCCAAGGTCATTGACAGTAGTTATGTGACTGGTCAATGATCTCGACATCTCGTCGGGGGGGGGGGTCAAGGTTGTGTAAAATCCTTTTAATGCAGTGGTTCTGTATACTGTATTACTTGCCCTGTTTGCGGTAGTTGTTAAATTGGAGAAACTTCTAGAAGGCTCCAAGATTGCATCTCTGAACATGAAAGGGCCCTCCGATCTGTTGACTCTGGGCACTCTGCAGTCGCAGAACACTATTGGTGTGAGCAACACAACCTCGACCCCCGACGAGATGTCAAGATTGTTGACCAGTCACATAACTACTGTCAACGATCTTGGCTTGAAGCACTACATATAACCAGTTGCCATAACATCTTCAATTGCGAGACCACTGCCTCCATAATTGGAGGCAGTTGCCTTTCAAGTAACCCATTTAATGTTCCTTCCATTTAACGTTCGCCAACCTCGTGCACGTGCTTCACTTGTCTAATACATGCCCACGCCCGGCATTATTTGATATTCCATTGTAACATCTTTGTATATTAATGTAGCTGTTCAGGATGAAGGGACCCATCATCCTGAAAGCTCCTGTTTATTCATATAATCTGTATATTTTTTTAACCTACCTATTAAATATTTCAGTTACTGCTCTTTCAGATGTGACAATATTATTATTTAATTATGGAACCTGAAGCAAAAGCCTTTTCCTAAGTAATTTCAGTACAATGTTTTCTAAATGTAAATAGTGCCTTTTACATTGATGGCCTTGGCATATTTCTCAGTCATGCAACATGAGGGTTATCAAAGACAAATGCAACATGCCAATAATCACCTGAATACGTGGGCAATCACAAATGGCTTCAGGTTCTCAGAGCAAAAGTCCACTTGCATACATTTTTGTCTTTTGTTCGAGTTCATTTTTAACCTGAATTTGGGCTTGAACAAAATATTAATCCAATAGTACTGGTCACAAAATTCTTGGAAATCAAGTTTGATAAAAATCTAACTTTTCTTGCATACATTCACATATTTTTGCAAAGTGCACGAGAGGTTTGAGTCCTCCTTCGTGCACCCCCCCCCCACTTCCCTGGGTGTAGACTGATGCACCTTAATATGTATCTATTGGGCACTTGTACAAACCTAATTTAGATTACGGGTTCCAACTATATACGCATCTGCTAGAAACAATGTACTTCAATGGCTGGACCCCATCTGTCATCAGGCTATCCGTATTGCTACTGGAGCATTTTGAATATCTTCTTCAGTTACTATGTGAAAGCAAATAAGCTGTCATTATCACTTTGATGAAAGCAGTTGTCTTTGCAGTGTGCTTTAGTCAAACTGATAATGACAGCTTATTTGCTTCCACATAGTGTGTCTGAACAAATGTTCTCTGAGCATCCAACATCTCATGTGGGCATCCTTTTTTGAGCCATAATGAAAAACCTATATAAAACCCATCATACTGCCAACCATCCTTTTGGTATTCATGTTGAAGAGCTACTCCAAGATTTATGTATCATAGTAGGCAGTTTTGCCATATCACCTCCAGGGTAACCCATTCCGCTCTGGCATGTTCATGTTCCAGCTAGTAATGGGCATAATCGAGAGGTCAATTGATTAATTTAATTATGGAAAATCATTTGATTATTTTGATTATACTCACATCATATGAATGATTCATTTAAATATGAAAAATCATTTAATTATGACAATTCATTCAAATATTTCATTTGATTATATTATTATATATAATACTAGTAGTAATAGTGGCATGTAATGCAAGAAAGAAAGTGTATGAGCTTATGCAGCATCAACCCAAAAAAAAAAAAAAAAAAAAAATTACAAAACAATCCCCTCTAAATGTTTGTCCAGTTCCTCCTTAAATTTATTTAACCTATCAACTTCCACAACGACAGATGGAAGTTGATAGTCAAATGATATAATATATTATATCATTTGACTGATGAATGATTAGTTGTTTGTAATTACTAATCATTTTATTATTTTCATTATTGAAATCATTTGATTACTAAACACTCAGTTATGCCCATCACTAGTTCCAGTGCGCGACTTTGCCCTTAAGAACTGGATGTAGTCTGATATTCCATTTTCTGTCTGCCTGTAGCTGTGTTCAGCTTAAAGAGCTCAACTCTTTGGCCTGTGTTTCTAGACATTACAATATCCAAAGAAATTCTTCACAAGAAAGGGTGCTCTTGTCACAGAAGAGAACAGTCAGTGGATTTTTGACTGCTGTAAAGGGATAAGTATTTTTAATTTTTAACATATTCTTCGTTAATTAACATACTACATTGTGTTTTATAGAGATATTAAATAGGTCTGGTAGCATTCATTAGCTTCTTATTTTGAATTTAACCAGTGATTTTTGGAAGTTACAATTCACAGTGTTGGCGCCAATATTGTTGAACTAGCTGCCATATTGTAGCCGATAAGAAATAGCGTAACGTGTATATATCCCGAATTAATAGCATAAGATTGCTCTGGTCCGAAAGAAACTAGTTATTGTTGGTGACTCTATTGTCAGGGAGATGGGGAATATACTATGCAAGAAGGAGAGATGGAACAGGACCAGGGTACTTCTGCCAGAGACAAAAGTTGATGATGATGTAGAGCAGATATCATCTTTTAAGGGCACAAAAGATGATATTGTTGTACACATTGGAACTAATGACATTAAGAATAAGAGATCTGCAGATTTACTCAACGAGTACAGGTCAATGTTGAAAAAAAGTCACGAGTTAGGGTTGAATGTAAAAGTGTCTCCAATTCTGCCCAGACACGATAGGAGGGAGTATATGATGAGAGCCTTGTCAATCAGTTCGGCCCCAGAGAGATTGTGCAAGGCTCAAGGGGTAGAATTTTTTTCAGCCCGGTCTGTGCTTGTTGACAGGAGTGACTGCTTCTACAGGGATGGGGTACACTTAAATAGAAAGGGTGCAAGAATATTTGCTGATGCTATCGAGGGTGTTAGATGAGTTGGAAAACTGCTAGTTTGGGGGGGGATACACAGACTAAAAGGTTAACAGTGGCCACAGGCAGAGGCAAAAGTGGTTCTTGTACTGCTTCTATTAGAATGAGCAGCCTAGAAAGCAAGATAATGGAAATTTCCAAGACTGCTGGAAGTCATAGTGTAACAAGTAAATATATGGGCTGTGTTAGACTAAGAGTAGAAACAAGTGCATGTACACCAATGCTAGGAGTAGAGTTAATAAATTTGATGAGCTTGAAGTGCTAGTCAAGACATCAAAGGAAGATATTGTTGGGATAACTGAGACATGGTGTCGCACAGACATAAGCAGTGCAGAATTGGAATTTGGGGAGAACAATGTTTACAAAAAGGATAGACAGAAGAGGAAGGGAAGAGGAGTTATGCTGTTTGTTAAGAAACACACAAAATCTAAGGAAGTGCATCCAATTGATGTTGGTGGACAATGCAATGTTGAGTGTTTGGTGTGACATAAGCACTACAAAAGGAAAAATGAGATTAGGTGTGTGTTATAGTGCTAATGAATCTGATGAGTACAAGGTTGTTAAAATTAAAGTATCCCTATGTAGAGGGCTCTGGAATGAGTTCTAAGGCTCACTGAAGAGAAATTTGGACAACAGGTACAATAAAGAATGCGCTCGCCATTTATTGGAAAAAAGAATTAGTTACAAATTTTGTCACTGTATGGTGCGTAACTATCTTAGTTATGATTATGAAAAAAACTTACATTATTTGCATAATCATAAACCCCAAGTTACTGCCACCGTGCCACTAGTCAGCTCTACTGTACTGTATAAAAGCAAAGCATTCTCTTCAAAATCATACAGTAGATGTTTGCCTTCAGTACAGCAGCAATACCAACAACATTGCAGGAAAAGATGCTATTAGTAAAGCTGTACTATCAGAACAGCAACAATGCAGCTATCAGAGAATTCCGGTGTCTGAAGCGCATAAAGCGTGGACCTATCACTGTTTGTGCTGTCGGCAAAATTATTGTGAAATTTGAAGCGACAGGACATCTTGGTGTTCAACCAGGTAGAGGTCGAAAATGAGTGGACATCCTCTCGTGTTGAAGATCTGGCTATGGCTGTTATAGATTTATCAAGTCAATCTCCATGTGGTAGCTCAAGTGTGCCAGCTGTTTCTCATGAAGTGGACATGCCATATTCCACTGTAAGGCTAGTAATGCATCGGTGTTGCAGTACTATCCTTACAACATGCACATGCTGTAGCAGCTAAAGAATGAGATGCAGATATTTGTTTCACATACGCACTTAAGTTTCTGATGCAAATGACAGTGGATATCACTTGGCCATGAAACATCCTTTGGAGTGATGAAGCCCACTTCTGCTTAAATGGAAAAATGAATATGCACAACTGCTGCATTTGGGCAACAGAAAACCCTCAAGTTATCCAAGAGGCCCCGTTTCATTCTCCAAAAGTGACAGTGTGGTGTGGATTTACACCCACATTCATGATTGAGCCATATTTTTTTGAACAGGTAACACCGACTGGACCCCGAACCTGTTCCATCACTGGGCTGTGATATTATGAAATGTTGGCAAATTTTGCAATACCATAGCTGCAACAACACGGGTGCCTTCAGGATACCATATTCATGCAAGATGGTGGCCACCCCCACATCCACCATTGTGTCCAAAAATTGCTCAGGCAACACTTTACAGATGAATGGATCATCAGCCATTGTTTCAAGACATCTTGGCCACCCCAATCACTGGACCTCACTCCGTGAGACTTCTGTGGGGTTTTTTGAATCAGGAAGGATGTCACACTCTGGCAAATCTGAAGGACAGCATTAGATGTCATGTGCTGACTATTCTATTTGAGATGTTATGTTCTGCTGTAGAAAATGCTGTTCTTCAAATGGAAACTGTTGTTGACCAAAATGGAGGACACATTGAACAATTATAGCGCTGTTAAAGTGATTTTTATTGACACAGCATCATATATTGATAAATTTTGTAACTAATTTTTTTCTCCAATAAATGGTGAGCGCATTCTTTATTGTACATGTTGTCCAAATTTCTCTTCAGTACGAGCCTTAGAACTCGCTCCAAAGCCCTCTACATAAGGATACTTTAATTTTAACAACCCTGTATAATGAGCAATTGTGCAGAGAAATAGTGGGCCAGTAATTCCGAATGTCTTATAGTGGGTGATTTTAACTTTCCAGATATTGACTGAAATTTGTGGGTTGGTCACTCGCATACTAGCAAGAATTTTGTGGATTTATTGGGTGACTGTTTTGTACAGCATCATGTTTGAGAGGCAACCAGAGGGAATAATACTCTTGATCTGATTATCAACAGTGATTATTCATGCATTACAAATTTGCAGACAAAGGAACCACTGGGCGACAGTGATCACAATGTACTGATGGTGAAATTACTTAAAGATGTAACTATCATCAAGGGTAAAGGGAAGAGTTTTTGCTTCCATAAAGGTGACAGTGGTCTCAGACAGTTTTTAAATTTTGTACAGTGGAAACAATTGGTAATGTTACCAATGTTGATTTCTAAATGGAAAGCCTTCAAGGACTTAATTTTGGAGGCTACCAGGCTTTTCATTCCAACTAAGAAATACTGTTCAGGTTTAGGCCTAAATGGATGTCAGATGAATTATTGAGGTTCGTGGCAGAGAAGAAAAATGTATGGGCTGCATATCAGGTGACACAGAAGTCTATGACAGATATACGTGGGAGCCAGACATGTTCAAAGCCGCTTAGTGGATTTTCTTATTTATTGATTTGAAATTATTGTTTTTCTAAAACTTTTGATGTAAATTTAGTAGTATAGCATTATTTTGTGATTTTCTGATTAATCTGGTGTATTTTTTCTTTACTCGACCTTGTAATTGCATAAAAGTATCGGTAAGGGTATCAAATCCACGTGTTACAAGTTGCAGCTCCGCTGAACGAGAAGTTTTTTAGCCATATTTAGCTGCTTTATTGACCAATTGTTACATAAAATTATTTTCTAATAGTAGCTTATAGACCTAGTCAGGATCATTAGTTTATTCTGAATTGAGACAGCGAGATTTGTAAGTTAATTAATACTTAAGTGTCCGTAGATTTACCGTTCGTAACTTGCTGCCATTCTTATACGATACAAAGTTATATCCCAAACTAGATAGCGTTAGTATAGTATAGTATAGAATAAAATATTGTCAATTAATCAGTAAAATCTATTAATTTTGTTAAACTTCGTTGTCAATTAAATTGTACTTTTAACTAAATACATACAATGAGGTAGTTTACAAATGTAACATAATTAATTAATACATAACTTGATACGGAAGTTATATAAACGGAACTCATAGATAATACCTGATACTGAAAAATATATATAGCGTTATAACTGTGATGGGATACAAGTTTAGGGTTATAATTTTGTACTGAAATTGAATTTTTATTGAAATTAAATCGAAATCATGACTCAGACCAGAGCAGCAAAGCAAAAGGCTCAAGCTAATCGGAGTGCCGTGACTCAGAGGAGAATTAAGGGGAGAAGTTTCCCTCTGAATCACAGCCTTTTAAAATGCACTGCTTGCATGATGTTTGTGGATCAATCAGGTACAAGACATGATATTGCCATGGGGAATGTCTTTGTGTGCGATGCAAGGAAATCAGGTGACAACTCAGTGTTGTTATGGGCCTATATGAGAGCTTGATGGACAGGGTGGATGCCCTCAAAGGAGCTAAACTGTGAGGGCCCATCAAGCTCTCAGCTGCCCACATCAACGCCAGAGCTTGCACTTGGTGATCACACAATACAGCAGCAACCCCCAAGGCAGAATCCGCTGGTCCCACAGGAACTAGTAGTTGTTGGTGACTCTGTTGTCAGGGAAATGGGGAACATGCTTTGTAAAAAGGATAGGTGTAACAGGACCAGGGTATGTCTGCCAGGGGCAAAGGTTGATGACGTCGTAGAGTGGATATCATCTTTTAAGGGCACAAAAGGTGATATAGTTGTACACGTTGACACTAATGATATTAAGAGTACGGGAATGGCAGAATTACTTAACAAGTACAGGTCACTGTTGAAAAAAAGCCGTGAATTAGGAATGAATTTGAAAATTTCTGCTATTCTGCCCAGACACGATAGGAGGGAGTATATGATGAGAGCCTTGTTGAGCAATTCAGCCCTTGAAAGATTGTGCAAGGCTCAAGGGGTAGAAATTTTTTCAGCCTGGACTGTACTTGTTAACAGGAGAGACTGCTTCTACAGGGATGGGATACACTTCAATAGAAAGGGTGCAAGAATATTTGCTGATGTTATCGAGGCAGTGTTAGGTGGGTCGGAAAACTGATAGCTTGGGGGGGACACAGGCACTAATAGAATAACAGAAGCCACTGGCAGAGGTGAAAGTAATTCTTGCACTGTTTCTATTGGAATGAGAAAACAGAAGCCTGGAAAACAAGATGCAGAATATTTCAGAGACTGCTGGGAGTCATTGCAGTACACGTAAACACGTGGATTGTGTTAGGGTAGAGAATAGGAACAGGTGCATGTATACTTGCACTAATGCTAGGAGTTTGGTAAATAAATTTGATGAATTTGAGGTATTGCTCAAAGCATCAAAGGTGGATATTGTTGGGATATCAGAGACATGGTGTCACACAGATATAAGGAATGCAGAACTGGAATTTGGGGAGTACAACGTCTACAGAAAGGATAGACAGGATAGGAAGGGAGGAGAGGTTATGCTATTAGTTAAAAAACACATAAAATCCAAGGAAATAAAGCCAGTCGACATTGCTGGACAGTGCAGTGTAGAGTCAGTTTGGTGTGACGTAAGCATTGGGAGATCAAAATTGAGAGTAGGAGTGTGCTATAGGCCTAATGACTCTGATGAGTATAATAAGATATTGTACAGGGAAATAGAGTGGGCCAGTAAATCAGGGAGTCTTATAATGGGGGATTTTATTTTCCCAGATATTGACTGGAATTTGTGGGTTGGTCACTCACACACTAGCAAGGCTTTTGTGGATTTATTGGATGATTGTTTTCTACATCAGCATGTTCGGGAGGCAACTAGAGGGAGTAATACTCTTGATCTGATTATCAGTAGTGATTTTTCATGCATTAAGAATCTGCAGATAAAGGAACCACTAGGTGGCAGTGACCACAGTGTGCTGAAGTGGGATTTACTCAAAGAGGTAACTACCATTAGGGATAAAGGGAAGGGTTATTGCTTTCGTAAAGGCAACTACGATGGACTGAGACAGTATTTAAATTCTATACAGTGGGACTAACTGATGATGTTACCAACAGCAAATTCAAAATGGGAAGCATTCAAAGAACTTATCTTGGAAGCTACTAGGCTTTACATACCAACTAAGAAATATTGTTCAAGGTTTAGGCCTAAATGGATGTCAGATGAACTAATGAGACACATGGCAGAGAAGAAAAATGCATAGGATTCATGTAAATTAACACGTGACACAGAAGCCTATGATAGATATAAGTTGATCTGTAACCAAGTTACAAAGGAGGTTAAGCAGGCGAAGGCAGATTACGAGAAATCTTTGGCAAAGGATGCAAAGAAAAACAGCAAAGAGTTCTTTACTTATGTAAACTCTAGAAGGAAGGGCATGAATCAGTTTGGTCCACTTAATATCAGCGGTTCAACTGTTGATGATCCTGCTCAGGTAGTTAACAAACTAAATGAATATTTTGCATCAGCATTCACACATGAGGAGTTATTCAGGGAGGGGAATGCCAGAGGTGTATTCAACTCTGGCAGTAAGCTAGATAATCTTGTAATAACTGAGAGTAAAGTGGAGGAGAAATTGTTGAAGATAAACACAAGAAAAGCATCTGGGGTGGATGGGATCTATCCAGTCATATTAAAGGAGACAGCAAAGGAAGTAAGCAAACGCTTAGCCATAATTATGAGAGCTTCCTTGAACTCAGGGCAGGTACCCATACACTGGCGATGTGCAAATATGACCCCAATTCACAAAGGAGGATCAAAGGCTGACACAAGTAATTATAGACCTGTGAGTTTAACTTCTATTCCAGGAAAATTAATTGAGGCACTGGTTAAAGAAGCACTGCAGGATCATCTAAACAAGACTTCAGTTATAGCTCGGACATAGCATGGTTTTGTTAAGGGGGAGTCTTGCCTGACCAATTTGATTGGATACTATGATGCAGTCACAAAAGAACTGGATGCAGGGAATGACTTTTATATTATATACTTGGATCTTAGAAAGGCTTTTGATACTGTTGCACATGGAAGACTGCTGCACAAATTGGAGCAGTGTGGCATTGCTGCTATGGATAAAGGGGTGGTTGAGGGGGAAAAGACAGAGAGTGATAATCAATGGGCACTGCCCATCGTTGACTAATTATAATTATTATTATTATTATTATTATTATTATTAATATTAGCCATATGGTGCAAGGAAGACTGAGGCTTATGCTGCACCAGCCAAAAAAAATTTTTGTTTTTGAATTACCCGGAGAGAGAGAAGTAGAAGGGAATCACCAAGAAAAAGAAGAATGATGATATCCAGCTCAGGACCCTGGGTGTGCCAAGCGCATACCTACCAGATGTGAGCCCCTGGGGTTAAAAAAGTACCAGTTGGAGGCGCCGGGCAATGTTATTAGTGCAGTTCCTCAGGGTTCAGTGTTGGGTCAATTATTGTTTTCTGTATTTATAAATAATATTGATGATGGTATATCAAGCTTAATGTCCAAGTTTTCAGACAATAGAAATGTTGGCAGGGTTGTTAAGGACACTTCTGATGCTATGCTGCTGCTGCAACAGGATCTGGAAAGGTTGAGCAGATGGGCTGAGAGGTGGCAAATGAAGTTTAACATTCACAAATGCAAAGTACTGCATATGGGTTGCAATAACCGAAGAGAAACGTACTAACTGTGTGGTACTACATTCAGGGAAGTGGAAAGTGAAAAAGACCTGGGGCAATTGTGCAGTCAAATATGAAATTCGCAGACCAGTGCAGACTGGCAGCCAGGGCAGGTCATGGAGTTTTGTTAATGATATATAGGAATTTTGCTAGCAGGGACAGGGAGGTGATTATCCCTTTGTATAAGCCAGTAGTCAGGCCACACCTAGAGTACTATGTACAGGTCTGGAGGCCTTATTTTAGGAAGGTTGTAGAGTTGCTATAATGAGTACAAAGAAGGGCAACAAGATTATTGAGGGGAACAAAGGGGTGCTCTTACCAAGAAAGGCTAAAGTTCTGCAAATTGCAAAACCTGGATATTATGCACTTGCAAGATGATCTGATTGAGGTGTATAAGCCCTTGAATGGGTTGAGCAAGTGCTGAATGCTGATGGGATACTTCTTCTTACTCAGATTAAGAACTTGAGGGGGCACAGATTCAAACTGAATCTGTGCCAATATAAAAAAAAAACCAGTTGTAGAATAGATGTGCAGAAATTTGCCTTTAGCTATCAGGTGGCTGATTGGTGGAACAGACTTCCATCTTTTGTTGTGGATGTTGCTAGCCTAAATAAATTTAAGGCTGAGCTGGATAGGCATTTGGAACAAAGAAGTGAAATGGCAGGGTTTTTTTTTTTTTTTTGCTGGTGCTGCATAAGCTTGCTTTCTTGAATCATATTATTATTATTATTAGCTATTATGGTGCAAGGAAGCCTGAAGCTTATGCTGCAGCAGCCCTAAAAAAATTCCCGAGTTACCCTAAGAGAAAGAGAAGTAAAAGGGAATCACCAAGAAACAGAAGAATGATGATATCCAGCTCAGGACCCTGGGTGTGCCAAGCCCATACTCACCAGATGTGAGCCCCATGCCTCTTCTAATGCTAAAAAAAAAATAGCTCTGGATCACAGAAACAGTTATCAATACCAATGTAATGTTGTATTGTATGCAAGATTCATTAAGTGCATTAGATTCTGTATCACAATGAAATACCACTACTACCAGTTCTGTTTCATTGAATGCTCTTGGCATTCAATGAAACAGAACTTGAGACAGAACTGGATGAATTTCTTCATACACTTTGCACCAAACAGACACACAGATACCCCCCCCTTGGCTGTATGTGCAAGTTGCATATTTTGTTAAGCCCTTATTGGTAACAAAATTGCCTCTTTGGTTCTCTCCCAAGGCACAGCACTCCTGCTACTTTGTGTCCTTTCTTTGCTGCTCTAGTCTGGGGCATGATTTCAGGTTTTTTTTTTTTTTGTAAAGTATATAACAGAGCTGTGATGTTCAATAAATTCTACTTTGATATAAATATTTGTAGAAGAATAAGAGAAATTTACTTAAATATGATTTACAGAACACTACCGTATGATACTCTCCAAAAATTAAAACGAATAAAAGATTAACGCAAAATGATTACAATTGAAAACAATTCAAAAAACAATAAAAAGATTAATTAAAAATTAATAATAAAATAGCAAATGCTTAAAAAAGCGATACTCACCTTGAATAAATCTGCATGGTTTAATTAGAAAGGGTTTCGTTGGATTACAACATCTTCAGTTGGCAATTGTTGACGTTGTAATCCAACGAAAGTCCCCGTAATGACTATTGGTTCACTATATTATTTAATTAATTTCAACTATTTTTCCCTACTTTAATGACAAGCAAGGATTGGATGTGTACACACCTGCGTCCTTGTGCCTATTTTAATTTCCGAAAAAGCACTATTTTTGTCCCTTAGTCTTTTTAATTCAACTATTCAACCTAAATATTAAAAAACCCTTTCTAATTAAACCATGCAGATTTATTCAATTTGAGTACCGCTTTTTTAAGCATTTGCAATTTTATTATTAGTCTATCTACACGGTATTTTAAGATATCTAAAGCTTTGCATTAAAAATTAATTTAAAAAGTATAACGGGGAAGAAAAAAATGTTTTTTTTTTTTTTTTTTTGATATCTTTTTTTTGGTAGTTGTTGGCTTCTGTGGCCATAATGCACCTCCCAAGGTTTTTTGCAGTACTTTGATTCAAGCCCAAGGTGGGAATCAAACCCGCAACCTTTGGGTTGCCAGGCAGGCACTTTACCCACCCGGCTAGCCCTGTCGGCTATTTTGTTATATGTTTTTTTTTTTTTTAATTACTTTTTTTAAATTGTTTTTAATTTTTTTTAAATTTCAGGAGATCTGCTGTGACACGTTTAAAAAGAGGAGTTTAAACGTGTCACAGCAGATCTGAAATGTGGCTATCCCCAGAGGATCATAAATAAATATATTCAAGAAGAGCAGAAACGAGGTGAACCATTTACACCTTTTTGCCACGGCATACATTCCCTATTATCTGGGTCTAACTGAGCGCACAGAGCGTGTGTTACGGAATTGCCAGGCACGCTGTGTGCAGCTTCCAGAGCATAGGTTGCAACAGTTGTGTCTCAAATAAAAGACCCCATACCAAGAGAATCTATAAGTGGGGTCGTTTATAGTAGCAAATGCCCGGATTGTGGGGAATGTTATGTCGGTGAGACAAAACGTCGTTTTAAGGATCGTCTGGGGGAGCATATGAGTGCGATAAAGAACGCAGACTACAGAAAATCTGCTGTGGTGGAGCATTTTTGGGAGGAGCATAGGTTTTGGGACCGCAAGTGGCTCGAGAGCTTCCGGATTTGTTCCACTGAGAATAATACTATCAATAGGGACAGGGGAATGCGTATTCATCCCTTCTTTGAGGCAGTGATAGTAGTAGTGGCATGTGATGCAAGAAAGCATGTGTATGAGCTTATGCAGCATCAGCCAAAAAAAAAAAATCACACCATTCCCTCCAAATGCCTGTTCAGTTCCTCCTTAAATTTATTCAACCTATCAAATTCCACAACGACAGATGGAAGTTTGTTCCAGCAATTAATCACCCGCTGGCTAAAAGCAAATTTCCACACGTGTCTTTTCTTAATTTGAATTTATGCCCCCTTAGGTTCGTAATCTGAACAAGTGGAAGGATCTCATCAGAATTCAGCATGCTCAACCCATTCAAGGCCTTATATACCTCAATCAGATCACAGTGCAGGTGCCTAGTCTCCAGCCACTGCAATTTGCAGAACTTAAGCCTCTCTTGGTAAGAGGATCCCTTCATTCCCCTCACCAGTCTTGTTGCCCTTTTCTGTACACGCTCAAGTAAATCTACATCCTTCCTAAAATGAGGCCTCCAGACCTGTACGCAGTACACAAGGCATGGCCTGACAATTGCCTTATACAAAGGGATAATCACCTCCTTTTCCCTGCTAGCAAAATTCCTATATATCATTGACAAAACCCCATGACCTGCCCTGGCAGCCTGTCTGCATTGCTCAGAAAACTTCATATCTGCCTGCACAATTACTCCCAGGTCTTTTTCATTTTCTACCACCTTAAGTGTAGTACCACACGGTACGTTTCTCTGGGGTTACTTCTACCCATATGCAGTACTTTGCATTTGTCAAGGTTAAACTTCAGTTGCCACTTCTTAGCCCATCTGCCCAAATTATCTAGATCCTATTGCAGTAGCACACTGCCATTACTGTCATTACAACCCTGCCAACCTTTGTATCATATGCAAACTTCGACATTAAGCCTGATATACCTTCATCAATATCATTGATAAATATACAAAACAAAAGTGAACCCAACACCGAACCCTGTGGGACTCCACTAATAATATTAGTCCACGAAGAGCAGCACCCATTGATTACCACCCTCTGTCTTCTCTCACTTAAACATCCTTTTATCCATTGTAGCAACTTACTCTTAATACCATTCTGCTCCAATTTGTACAATAGTCTTTCATGTACAACAGTGTCAAAAGCTTTCCTGAAATCCAAATATATGATATCAAAATTATTTTTTTCATCCAGTTCCTTTGTAACCACACCATAATATCCTATCAAATTTGTCAGACAACACTTTCCCTTAACAAACCCGGGTTGTGTCTGAATTATTGCTGCAATCTTGTCTAGATGATCATGCAATGCATCTTTAACCAGTGACTCCATTATTTTACCCGGAACAGAAGTTAAACTAACTGGTCTGTAATTACTCGTGTCACCCTTCGATCCCCCTTTGTGAATTGGGGATACATTTGTACATCTCCAGTCCGTGGGAACCTCCCCTGAGTCCAAGGATGCTCTCATAATTATGGCTAAAGGTTTGCTAAGTTGCTTTGCCACCTCTTTTAATATAACTGGATAGATCCCATCCACCCCAGGTGCTATTCTTATGTTTAACTTCAACAATTTCTCCTCCACTTTTCTCTCAGTTATTACAAAATTATTAAGTATCCAGCTACAATTTGATAACCTTCTGCCATTTCCAAACCTTAATAATTTCTCATATGTGAATGTAGATGCAAAATACTCATTCAGTTTGTTTGCTCTCTGAGCAGGATCATCAATAGTCGAACCATCGATGTCAAGTGGACAAATCAGATTCATGCCCTTCCATTTAGAGTTTATATAAGTAAAGAAATCCTTGCTGTTTTTCTTAGCATCTTTTGCCAAGGATTTCTCGTAATCTGCTTTCACCTGCCTAACCTCTTTTGTGACCTGATTACACACTAGCTTATATCTGCCATAGGCTTTTGAGTTGCTTGATAATTTATATGCATCCCATGCATTTTTCTTCCCTGTTCTGAGTCTCATTAGTTCATTAGATAACCATTTAGGCCTAAACCTTGAACAATATTTCTTAAAAGGTATGAAACTTTTAGTAGCATCCACGATTAATTCCTTGAATGTTTCCCACTTAGAATTTACTGTTGGTAACATCGTCAGTTGATCCCACTGTACAGAATTTAAAAACTTTCTTAGACCACTGTACTCACCTTTAGGGAAGCAAAAATTCTTTCCTTTACCCCTGATGGTAATTATATCTTTAAGTAAATCTCACATCAGTACACTGTGAACACTGCCACCTAGTGGTTCCTTTATCTGCAAATTCTTAATACACGAATGATCACTGCTGATAACCAGATCAAGAGTATTACTCTCTCTCTGGTTGCCTCTTGAACATTCACACAAATTCATCAAATTTATTTACTATACTTCTAGCATTGCTATACATGCAAGCATACATGCTCCTATTCCTAGTTACCCTAACACATCCCATATACCCACCTATTTCAGGATGACTGCCATCCATCCCTGAAACCCCCAACACCCCTCGCTCCAGGTTGCTACTTATTCTAATAGAAGTTGTGCAAGAATCACCTTCACCTCTTCCTACAGCTACTGTTAAACTATTAGTCTTTGCATCCCCCCAAGCTATCAGTTTTCCGACCCACCTAACACTGCCTCGATAGCATCAGCAAACATTCTTGCACCCTTTCCTCTATTTAAGTGTATCCCATCCCTGTAGAAGCAGTCTCTCCTGTTAACAAGTACAGACCAGGCTGAAAAAAATTCTACCCCTTAAGCCTTGCACAATCTTTCCAGCGCCGAATTGATTGACAGGGCTCTCATCCTATACTCCCTCCTATCGTGTCTGGGCAGAATTGCAGACACATTCAAATTCAACCCTAATTCCCGGCTTTTTTTCAACAGTGACCTGGACTTGTTAAGTAATTCCCCCGGTCTCCTACTCTTAATATCATTAGTGCCAATGTGTACAACTATATCACCTTTTGTGCCCTTAAAAGATGATATCCGCTCTACAACGTAATCAACCTTTGCCCCTGGCAGACATACCCTGGTCCTGTTCCACCTATCCTTTTTACAAAGCATGTTCCACATTTCCCTGACAACAGAGTCACCAACAACTACTAGTTCCTGTGGGACCAGCGCATTCTGCCTTGGGGGTTGCCGCTGTGTTGCGTGATGACCAAGTGCAAGCTCTGGCATTGATGTGGGCAGCTGAGAGCTTAATGGGCCCCTCAATTTAGATCCTTCGAGGGCATCCACCCTGTCCTTCAAGCTCTCATATAGGCCCATAACAACACTGAGTTGTCACCTGATTTCGTTACACTCCTTGCATCGCGTGCACACACACACACAAAGACATCCTCCATGGCAATATCATGTACCTGATTACTCCACAAACATCATGCAAGCAGTGCATTTTAAAAGGCTGCAATTCAGAGGGCAAATGTTCCCTCAGTTATCTTCTGGGCCACAGCACTACCATTAGCTTGAGCCTTTTACTTTGCTGCTGTGGTCTGAGTCATTATTTCG
Source organism: Mastigoproctus giganteus (assembly GCF_048544385.1). Classification (NCBI taxonomy): domain Eukaryota; kingdom Metazoa; phylum Arthropoda; class Arachnida; order Uropygi; family Thelyphonidae; genus Mastigoproctus; species Mastigoproctus giganteus. Next base: position 103,494,680 of record NC_143578.1, on the reverse strand, counting down.
ATTTAATTTCAATAAAATTTCAATTTCAGTACAAAAATTATAACCCTAAACTTGTATCCCAACACAGTTATAACGCTATATATATTTTTCAGTATCAAGTATTATCTACGAGTTCCCTTTATATAACTTCCATATCAAGTTATGTATTAATTAATTATGCTACATTTGTAATCTAAGTCGTTATATTTATTTAGTTAAAAGTACAATTTAATTGACAAAGAAGTTTAACAAAATTAATAGATTTTACTGATTAATTGACAATATTATATTATATTATATTATATACTATACTATACTAATGCTATCTAGTTCGGGATATAACGTATCGTATAACATAGGCAGCAAGTTACGAATGGTAAATCTACGGACAGTTAGGTATTAATTAACTTCCAAATCTCGCTGTCTCAATTCAGAATAAACTAACGATCCTGACTAGGTCTATAAGCTACTTATAGAAAATAATTTGATGTAACAATTGGTCAATAAACCGACTAATTATGGCTAAAAAACTTCTCGTTCAGCAGAGCTGCAACTTGTAACACGTGGATTTGATACCCTTACCGATACTTTTATGCAAAAACAAGGCCGAGTAAAGAAAAATACACGAGATTAATCAGAAAATCACAAAATAATACTATACTACTAAATTTAAATCAAAAGTTTTAGAAAAACAATAATTTCAAATCAATAAATAAGAAAATCCACTTAGCGGCTTTGAACACATCTGGCTCCCGCTAGCCTCATCAGCAGACCTGACGTACAATTTAATGAAAGTACAATTTAATTGACAACGAAGTTTAATAAAATTAATAGAATTTACTGATTAATTGACAATATTGTATTATTTACTATACTATACTAACGCTATCTAGTTTGGGATATAACGTTTTATTGTATAACAAAGGCGGCAAGTTACGAAAGGTAAATCTACGGACACTTAACTGTTAATTAACTTCCAAATCCCGCATTGACAAATGTAAAGTACAAATGTAAGGACATCATAATCCCATTATATAAGGCTATTGTTAGACTAAACTTGGAATACTGTGTTCAAATATGAAGACCACACTTAAAAAAAAAAAAAAAAAAAATCAAGATTTTGAAATGATCCACAGGTGGGTAACTCACCTGATGAAATCGGCAAATGGGCATCTGTGTGAGGAAAGTCTTGAAATATGTGGGTTGCACAGCGTGGAAACTAGGCATCTTAGAAGAGACTTGATTGAGGTGTTTAAGGCTCTGAGAGGCAAAAGTAAAATGAATGAGGATGAAATTTTCACCGTTATAAATGATTGTAGAACGAGGGGCCATAAATTCAAGTTACGGAGGGAGATGTATAGACTGGATTGCAGAAAGTTGTATTTTAGTCAGTGATTTATAAATTACTGGAATAAGTTATCTACATGGGTGGTTGAAGCTGACAGTTTGGGGAAATTCATAGGTCAGTTGGATAATTACCTATGGGAGGAGGGAAATGCATAGGTTGTCTGTTTCCTTTCTTTTATTAATGATGTATTTTTTTAAATTTTCTTATTATTATTTTATTTATTTTTATTTTTATTATTTTGTCTGCTGCAGCATAAGCCATAGGCTTCCTTGCACTGTGTGGCCATTACTAATACTATTGCTAACCATCTTTGGCATATGCTTCCAAGAGCTGCTTATAGATTTAACCTCACATCATAAACAGTAGTGCCCAGTCGCTGAGGCAACTCCTTCCACCCTGACATGCTTATATACGATCATGCAATTGCTCCATTAAAAACTGTGGAAAAGCCAGCACACCTCCTTTTGACCTATAACTTTATGCTGCACATTGAGCTGACGACTGACTTCTTGCATGCCTTCTCCAAATGGAGAAGGAGTTTGAGCACGAGAGTTTCCTGTGCGGACGTGCCTTTCTGCCGCTACTGGAACAGAGAAGTTTTTTCTGATTTATATTCTGCTTTATTAGTTTAAATTGACATATTAACTTATTTCTAGAGTAGCTTTATATTCCTATTTACGGTACTTAAAGTTAAAGTAACTTAGATAGAGATTTGTAGGTATTACTTAGTATCGGAAAGGGTATCAAATACACGAGTTTACCGTTCATAGACAGCCGCCATAGTTACGTGAAAATTAATCAGTAAATCTATTAATCTTGTCGAACTTCATTGGCAATTAAATTGTACTTTTAACTATACATATAACCACATAGGTTACGGAACATAAATAATTAGTAAAAATAAATAATTAATACATAACTTGATACGGAAGTTATATAAAGGGACTTCGTAGATAACACTCGTTACTGAAACGCGACACAGCATATCCGGAATTCGATAGCATTAGCTTTGTCTGGTATAGTGCATAATATAATATTGTCAATTAATCAGTAGATCTATTAATCTTGTTAAACTTCATTGTCAATTAAATTGTTCTTTTAACTATATATATATAACGACTTAGAGTACAAACGTAACAAATAATTAATACACACTTGATACTCGTTCGTGAATTCCCGCCATTTTTACACGATAGCATAAGCTTAGTGTAGTATAGTGCATAATATAATATTGTCAATTATTCAGTAAATCTATTAATCTTGATAAACTTTATTGTCAATTAAATTGTATTTTTAACTCTATAAATATATATAACGACTTAATCGTAACAAATAATTAATACATAACTATAGTGGTACACGTGATACGGAAGTTGTATAAAGGGAACACTAGATACCGAAAAAAAAAAAAAAAAAAAAAAACAATATATATATCCATATATATATAATATAACTTAAGGATTTAAATTTTTGTTTTAAATTTTATTGAATTACATTGGAATCATGACTCTAACCAGAGCAGCAAAGCAAAAGGCTCAAGCTAATGGGAGTGCTGTGGTTCAGGGGAGAACTGAGGGGGCCAGTTGCCCTCTGAATCACAGTCTATTAAAATGCACTGTTTGCTTGATGTTTGCGGAGCAGTTGGGTACGGGACATGATACTGCCAAGGGGGATGTCTTTGTGTGTGCACGATGTAAGGAGTGCAAGGAAATCAGGCGACAACTCAGCGTTGTTATGGGCCTTTATGAGAGCTTGAAGGACAGGGTGGATGCCCTCGAAGGAAATAAATTGAGGGGCCCATCAAGCTCTCAGCTGCCCACATCAACGCCAGAGCTTGCACTTGGTCATCAGGCAACACAGAAGCAGCCCCCTAGGCAGAATGCGCTGGTCCCACAGGAACTAGTAGTTGTTGGTGACTCTATTGTCAGGGAAACGGGGAACATGCTTTGTAAAAAGGATAGGTGGAATAGGACCAGGGTATGTCTGCCAGGGGCAAAGGTTGATGACATTGTAGAGCGGATATCATCTTTTAAGGGCACAAAAGGTGATATAGTTGTACACGTTGGCACGAATGATATTAAGAGTAGGAGACCGGCGGAATTACTTAGCAAGTACAGGTCACTGCTGAAAAAAAGCCGTGAATTAGGGTTGAACTTGAAAGTGTCTTCAATTCTGCCCAGACACGATAGGAGGGCGTATATGATGAGAGCCTTGTCGATCAATTCGGCCCTGGAGGGATTGTGCAAGGCTCAAGGGGTAGAATTTTTTTCAGCCTGGACTGTACTTGTTAACAGGAGAGATTGCTTCTACAGGGATGGGATACACTTAAATAGAAAGGGTGCAAGAATTTTTGCTGATGCTGTCGAGGCAGTGTTAGGTGGGTCGGAAAACTGCTAGTTGGGGGGGATACAAGGACTAATAGATTAACAGTAGCCACTGGCAGAGGTGGAAGTGATTCTTGCACTGCTTCTATTGAAATGAGCAGAAGTCTGAAAAACAAGATGCAGGATATTTCAGAGACTGCTGGTAGTCATTGCGTTACAAGTAAACACATGGGTTGTGTTAGGGTAGCTAAGAATAGAAACAGGTGCATGTATACCTGCGTGTACACCAATGCTAGGAGTTTGGTAAATAAATTTGATGAATTTGAGGTATTGCTCAAAACATCAAAGGCAGATATTGTTGGGATATCAGAGACGTGGTGTCACACAGATATAAGTAATGCGGAACTGGAATTTGGGGAATACAATGTGTATAGAAAGGATAGACAGGACAGGAGGGGAGGAGGGGTTATGCTATTAATTAAGAAACACATAAAGTCCAAGGAAGTGAAGCCAGTCGACATTGATGGACAGGGCAGTGCCGAATCAGTTTGCATAGGCATAGGGAAAACATAAGCATAGGGAAATCAAAATTGAGAGTAGGAGTGTGCTATAGGCCTAATGACTCTGATGAGTATAATAAGATATTGTACAGGGAAATAGAGTGGGCCAGTAAATCAGAGAGTCTTATAATGGGGGATTTTAATTTCCCAGATATTGACTGGAATTTGTGGGTTGGTCACTCGCACACTAGCAAGGCTTTTGTGGATTTATTGGATGATTGTTTTCTACACCAGCATGTTCGTGAGGCAACAAGAGGGAGCAATACTCTTGATCTGATTATCAGTAGTGACTCTTCATGCATTAAGAACCTGCAGATAAATGAACCACTAGGTGGCAGTGATCACAGTGTGTTGAAGTGGGACTTACTCAAGGAGGTAACTACCATCAGAGGTAAAGGGAAGGGTTTTTGTTTTCGTAAAGGCGACTATGATGGTCTGAGACAGTATTTAAATTCTATACAGTGGGACCATCTGATGATGTTACCAACAGCAAACTCAAAATGGGAAGCATTCAAGGAACTAATCTTGGAGGCTACCAGGCTTTACATACCAACTAAGAAATATTGTTCAAGGTTTAGGCCTAAATGGTTGTCAGATGAACTAATGAGACATGTGGCAGAGAAGAAAAATGCATGGGATACATATAAATTAATGGGTGACATGGAAGCCTATGATAGATATAAGTTGGTCTGTAACCAAGTCACAAAGGAGATTAGGCAGGCAAAGGCAGACTACGAAAAATCCTTGGCAAAGGATGCAAAGAAAAACAGAAAAGAGTTCTTTACATACTTGAACTCGAGAAGGAAAGGGATGAATCAGATTGGTCCACTGGATATTGATGGTTCAACAGTTGAGGATCCTGCTCAGGTGGCTAACAATCTAAACGAGTATTTTGCATCTACATTCACGCATGAGGAGTTATTCAGGAAGGAGAATGATGTAGGTAAAGTAAACATTGGCAGTGAGCTGGATGATTTTGTAATAACTGAGAGGAAAGTGGAGGAGAGATTGTTGAGGATAAACATAAAAAAGGCACCTGGGGTGGATGGGATCTATCCAGTTATATTAAAGGAGGCAGCAAAGGAAGTATGCAAACCCCTAGCCATAATTATGAGAGCTTCTTTGGACTCAGGGGAGGTACCCATAGACTGGAGATGTGCAAATGTAACCCCAATTCACAAAGGAGGATCAAAGGCTGACACAAGTAATTATAGACCTGTTAGTTTAACTTCTGTTCCAGGTAAATTAATGGAGGCACTGGTTAAAGAAGCACTGCAGGATCATCTAGACAAGAATTCAGTTATAGCTCAGACGCAGCATGGTTTTGTTAAGGGCAGGTCTTGCCTGACCAATTTGATTGGATACTATGATGTAGTCACAAAAGAATTGGATGCAGGGAATAACTTTGATATTATATATTTGGATCTTAGAAAGGCTTTTGATACTGTTGCACATGGAAGACTGCTGCACAAATTGGAGCAGTGAGGCATTGGAGGCAAATTGCTGCTATGGATAAGGGGATGGTTGAGTGGCAGAAGACAGAGAGTGGTAATCAATGGACACTGCTCAACGTGGACTAATGTTATTAGTGGAGTTCCTCAAGGTTCAGTGTTGGGTCCGTTGTTGTTTTCGGTGTTTATGAATGATATTGATGATGGGATATCAAGTTTAATGTCCAAGTTTGCAGATGATACAAAGGTTGGCAGGGTCGTCAAGGACACTACTGACGCTATGCTGCTGCAACAGGATCTGGAAAGGTTGAACAGATGGGCTGAGAGGTGGCAAATGAAGTTTAACATTGACAAATGTAAAGTACTGCATATGGGAAACAGTAACCCCAGAGCAATGTATCAACTCTGCGGTACCACACTGACAGTGGTGGAGAATGAAAAGGACCTGGGGGTAATTGTGCAGGGAGATATGAAGTTCTCTGAGCAGTGCAGACGAGCTGCAAGAGTAGCTCATGGTGTCTTGTCAATGATATACAGGAATTTTTCTAGCAGGGAGAAGGAGGTGATTATTCCCTTGTATAAGGCAATGGTTAGGCCACATCTTGAGTACTGTATACAGGTCTGGAGGCCTCATTTCAAGAAGGATGTAGAGCTGCTGGAACGGGTACAGAGAAGGGCAACAAGATTAGTAAATGGAACAAAGGGTTGCTCTTACGAAGAAAGGCTTAAGTTTTGCAAATTACAGAGTCTGGAGACTAGGCACCGGCGAGGTGATCTGATAGAGGTGTATAAGGCCTTGAATGGTTTGAGCATGCTCAATGCCAATGGGATTCTTCATCTTTCTCAGAATAATCACCTCAGAGGGCATAAATTCAAATTGAGGAAGGACGGATGTCGGATAGATGTGCGGAAATTTGCCTTTGGCCAGCGGGTGGTTGGTTGGTGGAACCGACTTCCATCACTTGTTGTTGAAGTTGATAGCCTAAACAAATTTAAAGCTCAACTGGACAGGTATTTCGAACGAACGGAGGGGTGAAATGGGAGAGGGTTTTTTTTTTTTTTTTTTTTTGGGCTGATGCTGAATAAGCTTGCTTTCTTGCATCGTATGCCTCTACTAATGCTAATGCTAATGCTAAATGGCGCCTCCGTAGCCAGGTGGGCAGGAGTGGCAGTGCATAGCACTCGCTTCTTGATTAGACCGGGGTTCAAGTCCATGACCACCAAATACGGAGGATGCGGAAAGGTCATGGAATGACCACCGCATATCCCGGGAGCAATATGGCCTTAGTTGCTAATGCTCCTAAAAACTAAATAATAACAACAATAACAACAGCCTTCTCCAATAGCTTGAAGTCAGAAAAACGTGTGAGATCTATTACATTCTTCTCAGATAGTACTATATCTGAGAAAATTCTCCACAACTTTAGCATCTACACTGTAGAGTTATGTTCTATTCGATTAGCCTTGGACTACATTAAAATCCACAATTACCAAAAGTGTATGGTCCATACAGATTCTTTAAGTGCATTACAGGCCTTATCATCAATGAGATATAATTCTCTTTCAGTCCTACTGAGTTCAGCAGATGCTACATTCTCTTTCTGAATGTTCATTTGACATCTGCTTCTGCTGGATCCCCATCCACATTGGGATCAGGGATAATGATCTAGCAGATCTGCAGCCAAATCAATACAATCCCAGAATATTCACAGCCTGTTAGTACCCTGTACTAACTACATACAGGTAATATGTAAGAGTAGTCTCTCCCAATAAATCATGCTATGGATAGTTTCTCCCAATAGAGATCTGGCACTCTAATCTGCATAGAAACCATTGAGACAAAGTTTTTCTTGCTCACCTCTGCATAGGAAACAATCGTCTTATGCATTACTTTTTTTAGGGCTGATAACCCCTTCCCCTGTGTTTGTGAATTGCCACACCATTCTAAATATCTATCACATTTTATCTAAATATGCATGTTCTAGAAATGAATGTCACATCTTTTAATGCTTTTTTTAGTCATCCGACTGAGCCCTATAAACCCAGATAGTAGTTTACAGTAACCATTTGTCAGCTTTTTTTAACTGCTTAAAATTGTTGAACTTGTTTAGATATATTCAAAATATGCTCATAACACATATATATCTTTAATACCTATATTTGTATACTTTTTTTGACACATTTTTATTCTTATACAGTCTCGAGTATACCTTTTGATTTACAGTAGAAAATAAAAAAAAAGGGAAGATAAAAGTTTTTCTTAGGTCACTGAAATCTTTTATTTTTATTTTCTACTGTTTTACTGTTCTGACACACTGTAGTCACTGTTTCTGATGTGTTAATAAAACCCAAATAAAAAAAAAAAATTACTGCTCCTTCCCCTTTTATCTTTACATCAACAAATCAGAAAGCATCAACATATTTGCCAGACAGTATCACTCATGTAGACTTCCAAATTAGAAGGGGGGGGGGGTCACATTGTGGAATTAGGGATATTTACTAACACACATATGCAAAACTGACCAATCAAGAACATACAAATAGCAAATGTTTATTGTTTAATTTTCTACATAATATTCAACCTGTTAATACTAAGTAACTTTCTGAATTGCATTGCCATCTAAAAGACATTCTTTTTGGTTAGTATTTTCTATTTAGTATTTATTTATTCATTCTTATTTCCTTATTTTTTTAGCATTCTTTGGTCTTTTTTGTTTTAGTATACTCTACCATATCCTGTAATATGATATTCAAAATTTCACTTAAATGTACTTCTTATTAACAGAGGTAAAAGACTATAAAATAAATTGCATTGGAATTTCTTTTTCCAATTTTAGAATCTGTTACTATCTCAGAAACAAATGTGCCTGCAAACCATCTTTACAATTACATCATTAGTCATAATACATTATATGGAATGCGAGTACTAAGGATGGTTCCAATAATTCAAGACGGTGATTCTATGGTTTGTATATTTTACTATTTTTGCCTATGTAATTGCTCTTTTTTAATTTTATATTAAAGCTAACAAAATATGAATATCTTGCTTGAAAATGCAAATTAGTCTAAGGATCAAAAAATATATATACAGTAGACTCTCGATTTCCCGGGATAGATGGTAAAAGAGAATTCCCAGATAACCGATTTCCTGGTTAATCCAAAAATACAATAAGCCCCCGACATACGTAAGATACATTCCAGGTCTTCTTACATAAGTCGAGTTTTACGTAACTCGGGAATGACTAACAAAATATTGCTACCACATCCCTGATATGCCAAAATTACAAAAACCACATAATATCCTCATAAGAATGAAGAAAAATGGTTATATATTTTTAATTAGTTCAATTAAAAAAATTATCTGGGGACAGAGGTGAAGTAGCCAGAGTGGCACATAAGAAAAGAAAACATAAAAGGAAGAAAACATGCATGTTATTGTACTGTAAAAACTGATATGTATTTCGTAGCCCTGGTTATTATAGCTGACTTCATTGGTGCCGATCCCTTCACCGCTTCTCGTATTCTGTCTTTCTCCTTTATTGTGTTCACTGTTGCCACTGACAAATCTGAATTCCGTGCGATATTTGTTGATGTTTGGCCATTTTCATACATCCTTATTATTTTAATTTTCTGATCCAACTCGATCGCTTTCCTTTTCTTGGTAGATTTACTAGTACCGCTGTCACTTATTCTATTAGTCGGCACCATGTCAAAATTAAATTTTCTGAGAAGAACTTCACAGGGCAAAAACTCACTTTATAACCCCACGCGAGCTCGCATTTTACTAAAGCACATTTCTGGAGGTCACTACCATAAAATAATAAAAAACAATTTGCAGTTTCCGGTTTCTTGGGCTTTTCTGTTAACGCAATTTATTATAAATGGGTAGTAAACTCAATCTTATTGCATTTGCGATAATGCCGAGAGCTGGAATTCTGGGTTTTTATGTTATTATGGTGAATTGTGTGTGCCTTTCACTGAAATCTTTAGTTATATAAATAACGTAAAGTAAGTCCGAAGCTACATAAGTTGGGGACTGTGTCGAAAAATGTTCAGCAACCTACGTAAAAATATGGCGATAGATAAAAAAATGAAAAAACTTACCGCGTACTACTCGCGTGTCCAATACGATGCTTCCCTTTATTTTTTACAATGTCAATTTTAAATCTAATAGCTTCCCTTTATTTTTTAGTGTTGCATATGGTTTGGTCACCAACATTATAATGGTTCATTAAAGATTTAACAGATGCACCATTTTCAAACTTTTGAATAATTTCAAGTTCCACAACTCTTGCGTTTGCCCATCACTTTCGCAATTTCTAAACAAAAAAAAAAAAATTTTACTATAAAAAAAAATTCCGACATTCCTGACATAAATAACAAAACAAAATTTGTCCTTTTGCGGTGTGACAAAACAAAACAATTGACGTGACACACTAAAACAAACTAAACATTTGGTCTTTCTTTTCTTTTTTTTTGGAACAGTGAGTGTGAAGACAGTGGGGGTTGCAAGATTATAGGCACACTAAACTTCCAAGGACGACTTATGATGGCACTTCTTGTCCCTTATTTACAACTTGCAAAATATCTGTTTATACCTATTCTAGTTATTACTTCAATTTTATGATTTCTGGTTGGGTTTTTTTTTATTTTTTTTTATTTGGAGTCTTGAAGTGTCCCAGTAAATCGAGAGTCTGCTGTATTCCAAGCCACTTTCTTTATATGCATAAATCAATCAGAATGCAGTGGCTCCTATTTTTATTTTTACTCCTTTTGTCTTTACCATATGGACACAAGGGAACAATTAACTCAAATTTTGTGTTGCTAAAGTTTAGCCTGACAGAGCAACAGTAGATTAGAAAGTGATAGAATTTTACAAGTGGTAAGAACAAAGAAGGGTAGAATATTTAGGCTGAAGATGAAAACATTGAAAGTCAGCCCAGTTTGCATGCATGGGTAATTGAAAACAGTGTACAGTGATATGATTGAATGTGAGTATCATTTAACTCTGGGCAAAATGCATTAATGAAGTGTAGACAGAAAAGCAGACCTGCATGATAAGCTGCAGAATATTCATCCCTCCACTGTAGCAGTACACATAACATCTGTGATAAAGAAGGCATGATTCTTGTCAACTTTTTTTTTGCCTTCAAGAACCAGTGAACTAAAAACACTAGGTGGACACATTTGTGAGTAAATGTATTATAAAAACTACAAAATTATTACACTTACTACCAGTAATTTTGGCAGTAATTTTGTGAATAAGAATTCCACTGTTGTTCAACATTATTTAACAGATTAAAAGTATCTTGATAAATCATAAATCCTAGTTAGAAATGTAGTTATGGTTAGTTTATAAATAAGACTTCTAATAAGGGAACAGATGGGAAGCAGACAACAATGGGTGATGGCCTTAATGGCTTGTTGGCTAATTTGAGCTCTCCATGGTGTCTCTAATTTGATGGATGGATGAAATTGACCCTCTGAGGGAGTGGGTAGGTATCTGAAGAAGTATTAAAACTGTGGGCTTGGCACCTACACAGATATATAGTAATGTGTCAAATAAAACACTCCAGACTGACCTGACCATAAGAATGGATCATCAAGTGCTGAATGCCTTGCTTCATAATGAGGTCATTTTATTTGGATATTCTATAAGAGAAACCAGGAACATTTTCTGTATTAAAAAAAAAAATTTAAAAAAAGACAGATGGAATAGAACCACAAGTGGTCTGTAGGTACTAATACTGAGGACCTTAAAAACCAGTTGTCGTTTTTGGGGGCGGGGGAGTGCTAAAGGGAGATACTAATGATTTAAGGCACAGCTGGAAAATTATTCACATTATATTTACTTCAGACTTTTATGTATCTACATAATGTGTTTTATAATATAATTATAATTCTACAACCAGCATATTTTGTTTAACATAGAGAAACTTGTAAAAAGAATTGATAGGGCAAGCTCTTGGGATTTCCCTATTAATTTTTTTCATGTTGCTTATCAAAACTGAATTGAATGCAGGCAAACCATTACCAGTCTCATCAAGCACAAATGAATATCATATCAGTATGTGAAATGTCTGATGATAATAATAGCTGCAGTATGCTACATGCCTAATGATTGTAAGGATATGATAAAAATCTGTTTAGGTAACTTATGTGGGCAAGTTAGAGTGATTGCTTCATTACGGGTGGCTTATACCTTATTGAATGGTATTTGTGGTCAGACATTATATATTGCATTAAAAAAAAAATTTTTAAAAAGACAGATGGAATAGAACCACAAGAGGTCTGCAGGTGCTGATACTGAGGATCTTAAAAACCAGTTGTCGGTTTTTAAGATCATATCACAAATGAATATCATATCAGTATGTGAAATGTCTGATGATAATAATAGCTGCAGTATGCAACAGGCCTAATGATTGTAAGGATATGATAAAAATCTATTTAGGTAACTTATGTGGGCAAGCTAGAGTGGGCAAACTAGTAATTCGGGTGGCTTATACCTTATTGAATGGTATTTGTGGTCAGACATTATATATTGCATGATCAGTTTTACTTGGATGACTGTTACTTATTTCAACATATCAGAGAAAGTACAAGAGGCCAAATATCCTTGACATGTTCCTCACTAACGGTCTGATTATTATCAAAGATTTGACAGTACCGGAACCAATAGATGGTAGCAACTACAGTGTTATAAAAATGAGTAGTTTCCAAGAAAAATATTTTCTTGGAAAAATAACTACTCGTTAACAAAGAAGAAATTTTAATGGTCGAAGGCAATGCAGGGTACTGTTATGGATTGGAGGATCTTAGGTTCAATCAACTGTTGCTGGATATGAATACTCTGTGGAAAAATCTTAAATAAATTATTCTGAAATATACAAATATTTGTTCCTGTAGTAAAGTTGACGAGAGAGTTGAATGATCTTATATAGCTAAAAAAATATAATGAGATGATTACAGATTATTGCATGATACTGCGGCTTTCCATATAATTATAAGGAATTTTCAAAACAGATGTGTTAATTCCCCGGGTGCATTTCTGTAACCATGCTATTCTCTTGCATTTAAAGAGCGGTTATCGGTACTGAGTTTTCATTGTTTTCTCTCTTACTTAATCAACTTTTCTGTTAAGTAGCTCTACTTTCTTAAAAGCACTAAGAAGAGAACCCAGAAGAAGGAAAGCACCCTTGTCTCTAATTTAACACTCGTACTAACTGGTACTAACTTTTATGCCTGGCCACCCGGTGACACTGCTCTTGCCTCCTCATGGCAGGATCTGGTAACCTGGAAGGAAAAGCTCTCACTCCCAGGGCTAAAAAGAGCACACATGAATGATACAAACATTACAACCACAGATCTCAAAGATCTGACTCCTTTGAGTTAGAAAAATGAGGACAATGAGACTATTGCAACTAAAAGGCAAAAAAAGGACGTGACATTGCTTCATGCACCTACATATATTGTCTTTCATTCTACATTAGAACAGCCATTAGAAAAACTGTCGCCATATTTCTTCCAGAAATGTTTAGAAAGTGTGGCTGGAACACCAAAAAATGTCAAGCAAATAAATAAAATCAGGCAACATTCTAGTCGAGACAGGAAATGCCAAACATGCAGAAAGACTGCTTCAAAGGAAAACATTTGGCGTGATTCCAGTAAAGGTATCTCCCAATAATACGCTAAATACATCGAAAGGAGTAATTTCTGAATGGGATCTTATCAGCATCTCTGAAGAAGAAATTAAAAAATGAACTTGAAGATCAAGGTGTCATAACTGTGAGAAGGATTAAAATTACTAGAAATGGGACTTACCCCAACCAGAAATGTCATACTGACTTTTAACATGCCTAAACCCCCTACATCTGTGAAGGCCATATATCTAAATTGTAACATCACACCACACATTCCGAATCCTCCCCACTGCTTTAAATGCCAAAAGTATGGCCATTCACAAATGGCATGCTGTGGTTTTGCCATCTGTTCCAATTGCAGGTCTCAGGAGCACAGCAATCAGAACTGTTCAGTTGAGAAACCATTCTGACTATTCCAAGAACTGTGAATATTGGAAAAGAGAAAACAGATTCAACGCTATAAAGTAGAACATTCTGTCACATTCAAAGAAGCTAAGAGAACTGTACTCCCAACTATCTTAAACACTTCCTCTGTGCAGGTCATAACGAATCGGTGTACAATAGCAACTCAAACAGATTTTACAGTTCCTTCAAAGAAATCCATCTCAGACTGGGCATGAGCACTATTTACAGCATCCCAGCCAAAACATCAAGAGAAAGTCACCAACACACCACTATCCGTACCTCCTGATATAAAATACTCAGAAACGAAAGCCCCGCAAGGAAAATGTAATGTCATGAGACAGAAGTGACCAACCAAGCAGACGAATCAGTACTAGAGATTTTCGCAGAAAAAGAGATGGATACTTGAAAACCGTTTTTCTCCAAAAAGGAAAAACCTACATGTGAAAGATTTAAAACAGCATCTAGGAAGCAGTCCAAAAACCTCTCCAAAACCAAATAATGAAAACCATAATACAGTGGAACTTTAGAGGATTTCACACTAACATATGTGACATATATGATCTGATTGCACAGTATGCATCACTATGTCTTTGCTTACAAGAAACCTACCTCAGACTCAAGACTGTACTTTAATAAAGAACTATACAGCATATTGAAAGGACACAGTAACAAGTGGCACAACCCATGGTGGTGTGGCAATACTAGTAAATTTTTGCATTCCTTTCCAGATTGTTCCCACTAAACACAACCCTTGAAGTGGTTGCAGTATGCATAGCCACTAGATCCCTCATAACACTAATAACAATTTATGTTCCACCAAACCAAGATTTATTACAGCAGGACTTAGAAGACATAATAATGCAGTTACTTACCCCCTTCTGTATACTAGATGGCCTCAGCGTGCATAGCCCTGGGCCCCCGAGTGCCAAGCAATCTTTCTAGTGTGATTTTATAGCATTATTCTTAAGGTGAGTACTAGTGCTCTCATAAACCCTCCACCACTTGCAACATCCCAGCCAAAACATCATTACTGCTTCCCACACTGGGCAATGTCACTGCTTCACCACTAGCAACGTTACTGCTAACCCACTAGATCCCTCATACCACTTGCAACGTTACTGCTATCACTAGCAACATACTGCTCTCCTCTTGTGCTGATTGCTTGGTCACTAGTTGGCAATGCTCCTGCTTCCACATAGCAGGGCTGGTAACCTGGGAGTAGGAATTCCCTCTTCCAGGGATAAAAGGAGCAACGATGGATTGCAATGAATATCCATCACTGGAGCCCACAGGTGGCAAAGTTATTAACTTTGTCTCAGAACATGAGGCAAATCATCTGAAGAGACTACGGACGGATAAACCAAATTCATATATGCCAGAATTTCTTATAATGCACTCACTGTCCACACAACCTTTCTAATACAAAAATGTTTAGAATCGGTTGTTGGATCCCCTAAAATGGTGAAGCATCTCCAGTCTGGAGACCTTCTAACTGAAACATCAAAAACATCACATTCAGAAAAATTTTTTTAATATATGACCTTTAACAATATTCCAGTGTTGGTTATGCCCCATAACACTCTGAACACCTCTAAAGGCATTATCAGCGAATGGGACGTACTAACTGTCTCTGAAGAAGAACTAGTACAAGAGCTTAGCAAACAAAAGGTAACACATTCACAGAGAATAATGACTAAGAAAGATGGCAACCTACTACCAGGTCCATAATTGTAGCGTTCAGTACTCCAATACTTCCATCTTCTGTTAAAGCAGGTTACTTGAACTGCAAGATTCAGCCTTACATCCCAAATCCCATTCATTGCTTTAAGTGCCAGAAGTACAGGCATTCTCAGATGGCATGCTAAGTTCATCTGTGGGTCGTATTTGTGGCTCCAAGGAGCATTCCCCAGGAGACTGTACAGCTTCCACTCTTACTTGCCCAAACTTTAAAGGAAGTCATCCTACATTTTCTAAAGCATGTGACCGTTGGAAAACAGGGAAAAAAAATCCAGAAATATAAAGTGGAACATAAAGTCACATACCCTGAAGCAAGAAAGCAAATACTGCTAATTATGCCTAGCTGTTCATACACATCGGTCACCAGAAACAGATGTCTCCATAAAAACTGAACATTTTCTTTGCAACTTGGGCCAAAATTGTGCTAACATGCAATAAAAAACCTACAGTCTATGAGACCAGCAACACACTGATCAGTATCCCAACTGATGCTGTCTCAACCTTGCCCGAAACAACAAAATCAGCTAATATTGAAAACCAGAAGAAAATGAAACCACGCATTAGAAACATGTAAATGGAGGTTCGGTCAGAGGATGACGACACGGTATTAGAGTTACGTGCTAATGAGGTGCCTCCGTAGCCAGGTGGGCAGGAGCAGCAGTGCGTAGCACATGCTTCCTGATTAGACCAGGGTTCGAGCCCATGACCACCAAATACGGAGGATGCGGAAAGGTCAGGGAATGACCACCGCATATCCCCAGAGCAATATGGCCTTAGTTGCTAAT
Organism: Mastigoproctus giganteus; assembly: GCF_048544385.1. NCBI lineage: Eukaryota > Metazoa > Arthropoda > Arachnida > Uropygi > Thelyphonidae > Mastigoproctus > Mastigoproctus giganteus. The sequence goes on along the minus strand of NC_143578.1, from coordinate 103,478,451 downwards.
GCTGCTAAAAACCAAATAACAAACATGCTAATGATACCATAGATACAGATCACCCAGTCTTTCGCAAAAAAATGAAAAATCAAAAGTAAGCAGACAGAAACCTTCTCAGCAGAAACAGTCGGATCAATCTTCCTCAAACAAGCCCAATCAATGAACAAATTCCTACAATGGAATTGCAGAGGATTATGCAGTAATGCAGATGACCTGAATGGATTTCTCATAAAAACTAACACAGTAGGTGTATGCTTACAGGAAACATTTTTATCACCAAAAGTTTCTCTCATCAAAAACTATACTATGTTTAGGTGACACAGGGATTCTGACTCTTCTCCTCGTGGAGGGGTAGATATTTTTGTCAAAACTACCATACCATCAAGACAACTCCAACTAGAAACCTCCTTAGAAGTTATAGCAGTCAGATGGCATTGGGAACATTGTTAACTCTTGCATCCATTTATATCCCACAGAATTATCCTTGCTCCCAGACTGAACTTTACAATCTTATCACACAACAGACACTATCCATTGTGGAGATCTTCCACCATGGATAGCAGAGGCAAATTAATTGAATCATTCCTGGATAACCATAATCTGACTGTATTAAACTCTGGCTCTCCAACTCATGTTTAACTACTTATAGGTACAACATCTGCTATAGATTTATCCATCTGTTCAGCATCTCTTTTTTTCCAAACATGGAATGGTTAGTGCTGAATGACCCATTCCACAGTGACCATTTCCCTCTCATAAGTTCAATTCAAATGCAGGTCGTGTCATGTCCTAAAGGCCATACTGCTTGGAATTTTCATAAAGCAGGCTGGGAAAACTACTCCACCTTTGTCCTACAAGAAAATATTGATGACGTAATCAATCGCATTACCAGCCATATATTATCGGCAGCCAAAATTTCCATTTCAAAATTCGACCAGCGCAAGCGGGTACGCCAAAACCAGTGGTAGAATGAAGATTGCTCCAAACCAAAACAAGGAAAAAAACTGCGCTTGGAATCAGTTTCGCAAATTCCCCACTACGGCCAACCTAATCGTTTTCAAAAAACTGAGCCAAAGCAAGACAAATTAGGAAAAAAGCAAAACGTGACTCCTGGATTAACTTTGCCTCAACTATTAACAAAAATACTGACACTCGGATTATCTGGGAAAAAATACAAGCTCTCAATTAATATTTATACCATTACAATCTCCAATAATGCAATGGAATGGGAAGGCCTTATCCTCTTCTACTGACATTGCAAATGCTTTAGCAGAATCTTTCTATAATATTTCCATCTTTCCTCTTATGTGTCCTCCTTTCAATACATTAAAACTAAACAATTACGTCAAAAATTGAATTTTTCAACTTATCTTTCACTTCCATATAACGAGCCCGTTACTCTAGCTTAACTCAAGGAATCCTTGAGCAAATCTCCAGATAGTGCAGTAGGCCCTGACGGCATTCGCTACAGTATGCTGAAACATTTGTGTGAAGCTGATATATACATACTATTGCTATTTTATAACTGCATCTTCTCAGAAAACACATACCCTCACTCATGACGTCATTCCTATATTTGTGCTATACCAAAACTGGGCAACGATTCATCTCTAGTTGAGAATTATAGACTGATATCATTGACAAACTGTTTGGGTAAAACCTTCGAAAGGATGGTGCATAAGAGGCTCACCTGGATTCTAGACTCCCAAAATCTTCTTTGTGATCACCAATATGGCTTCCATAAAAATAGGTCCACCCTAGATTTACTTCTAAAAATTGAATCTAACATACGCAATGCCTTCATCAAGAGACATCTCATAATGATAAACCTGGATATTAAGAAAGCATTCGACACCACATGGTGTCATGGTATTATAAAAGATATGCATCAGTTAGGGCTGAGAGGCTGTCTCCCTCAAATCGTTCAGAACTTTCTAAAGTTGCATACCTTTCAAGTCTGATACCAAAACATTCTATCGGTATTTCACATTCAAGAAGAGGGTGTCCCACCAGGTTCCATACTGAGTCCAACCCTATTTGTGATTAGGGTCAACAATACATTGGAAGACCTTCCAAAACTATTGAAGGATACATGTACATAGATGACCTTGCTATATCCTGCCAATCACAAAGTATGAACACTATTGAAAGTCACTTATAAATTGCTCTAAACAGAATAGAATCCTGGACTTTACGCAATGGATGCCATCTTGCTGAACAGAAATCCCCAACCACTCATTTCTGCAAACTACAGTCACTTCATCCTGATCCGGAGCCAAAGATAAAAAAATGTGCCAGCTCCTCTTGCTAACACTTTCTTGGCCTGATGTTAGATAGAAAACTGAACTTTCCAGCACATGTGGCTTATCTTTGAACCATCTGCTTGAAGAAATTGAATATCCTTCGTTATATGTCATCCATGTCATGGGGCACTGATCGACATACCCTTATCCATCTTTATAGAGCTCTCATCAGGTCCCATTTGGACTACAGTTCTCCAGTGTATGACTCTGCGAGGAAGAGTGCTTTAGAGCAATTAAATACCATCCAGCACAGTGCTCTGAGAGTTTCTCTAGGAGCTTTCAGAACCTCCCCAGTTCTGAAAGCCTTTACAATGAAGCCCACGAACCTCCCTTACATCTTCAGAGGAAAACTTTGCTTTTGATGTATGCCACAAAAATCCACAGTCTTCCCTCTCTCACCCTAGTTGGAGATGTCTGTACAATACCGAACGAGAGTCATTTTACAATAGTAAACCAAATGAAAACAGACCTGCTGCACTTAAACTTAAAGAACTGACTCAAACGTGGAACATAGAAATCGGTAATATATATCAGGACATGAAACCGCCTGATCCACCATGGACAAATATCCCTGCAATTTACGATGACTATTTCCAACAGTAGGGAAAGAATACCTTGTCTCCCTTCAATATCACACAGTTACATGAAACTCACTCTGCATCTGATTTACAGACCTGTAAGATCTCTATACACGGTTCAAAAACTGAAATCAAAGTAGGTGCTGCAGCAATTTTCCCGTCATTCACAGGTAATGAGACACTTCTGTCTCACTACCTGCTGAGCTTTATGCTATAAACTTGGGGATCACATTACTGAACTTCTAATTACACCTGCTTTAATATACACTGACTCTCTCAGTGCTGTCTCTGCCATAAATAGCAATACCAACTCTTCTCATCCTGTAATAAAACAAATCCATTCTAAATTACTTGCTTGTATAAACCGAACTTTGAAACTGGGACATTCTGCTGGATTCCAGGACATTGTGGAATAACAGGAAATGAAAGAGCAGATCTTGCAGACAACCAGCCAGATACTGCTTGTTTGCAGACTTTTCAAACTCCATATATCAATTATAAACATTATTCATAAAGCACGTTACAAAAGCTGGTCACTAATCTGGACAGGTTATCCAGGAAACAAACTGTACCAAATAAAACCAGAACAAAAGCTGTGGCTCTCCAGCTTCCAGAAAAGCAGATGAGAAGAAACAATTTTAGGAAGGCTAAGGATTAGACATACTCACCTCACTTACCTGTATCTGTTAACTAATGACATTGCTCCCCAATGTACATCATCTTAGGTACAACTGACCATTTGCCATTTGTTAGTGGACTGCCCCCACTTTCAAAACATCCGCTTAAAAGGTAAACTGCAGCCATTATCAACCCACTGCAGGATGGAAGCCTCCTCAACAATTCATGCTGAGGGAAATGGACCATAATCTGCCACGCTGGTCCAGTGCAGGTTGGCAGATCAACCATATTTAGTAGTCAGGGGCTTGAACCCTGGTCTACTCAAAGAGTGTGTGCTGCTGCACTCCCACTCCTGACCACTCAGCTATGGAAACATCCGCTTAAACACCTTTAAATCAATTGCTAATACACAGTCATCAATAAATTTATTGCAGATTCTGGGAGATGATCCTAATAAAAAATAACTATTTATTTTTCTAAATCGGATAGGAATATATCATAAAATGTAGTTATTTTTTTCATATTCACCATTAGAAAGACACAATATGGCATTGGTCAGTGCACAGTGATCTTCTCAGTAGCGATCACTATCCAATAATCATAACTATTGCATTAGGAGCCACTTGCAAGTCATGTTAAACTCCCAGATGGAAAATAAATGAAGCAGATTGGGAAACTTATAAATCATTTGCAAAACTAAATGTTGATACTATCAAGCAAAAACCATTAGATGCAGCAGTACAATATGCAACAAATAAAATAATTCAAGCTGCTGAGCACTCTATCCCAAAAACATTGTCTCACTTTCCAACACATCCAGTATCATGGTGGAATGCAGAATGTGCGCCAACTAAAAAACAGCAAAACAAAACCTGGAATACTTTACGAAGATATCCAACTTTAGAGAACCTCACTGTTCAAGAAGGCATGGGCAAGAGCCAAATATATTAGGCGAGCCAGTAGGAAAGCATTCTGGATAAAATTTGCATCTACATTAAGAAGTTCAACACCATCTAAAACTGTCTGGAATAAAACTAACAAAATGAATGACAGATATTACATAACTCCAATCCTAAACTGAAATGGACAAGTCACTGCAGAGCCATAAGAAATAACCAATGCACTGGGCGAAACCTTTGCCAAAATATCAGAATATATTAAGCAACTAAGACCACCTCATATACTCCCCCACCTCATATACTCCCAGTTTTCAAATATACAAAGCAAGAATAGAAAGACATAAACCAAATTTTTCCACAAGAAATTATGAAGAGTACAACCTACCTTTAACATTCCATGAATTGAAACATGCTCTATCGTAGACAAAGCAAAGTGCTGTAGGACCAGACCAAATTCACTATGTGATGTAAAAGCGACTCGACGATCAATCCCAAATGGCATTACTAGAAATAGATAACAGAATCTTCCTAGAATACCAATTTCCAGACAATTAGCATCATGCAATAATTCTTGCTTTCCCAAAACCGGAGAAACATCTCTCTGACCCACACAACTACCATCCAATAGCTCTAACAAGTTACCTTGGAAAAATTATGGAGAAAATTATCAATGCTCATCTAACATAGTTTTTGAACAGAAATAACCTTCTCAATCCAGCACAGCATGGTTTCAGGAAAAATTGATCAACACTAGATTTACCTATCAAATTAGAAAATAGTGTGCAGAATGCCTTTATCCGAAAAGATCACCATGTAGTGATCTGTTTTCATATAGAAAAAGCTAATGATACAGAATGGCATTATGGAATTATTCAAAATCTATATCACCTTGGATTACATGGACATCTTCCTAAATATATTCAAAATTTCTTGCGCCACAGATCATTTCAAGTTAGGTTTCAGAATGCTCTTTCAAAATTCTTCACCCAAGAAGAGGGCATGCCTCTTTGCTATCAAAATAAACTCTATAACTGAACATATACCAAAACCTGTTGATACCGCTTTATATGTTGACGATTTCAGTACTTCCTATCACTCTCAGGAATCCCAAGATCAGATTCTGCTGGATCCCAGGCCACAAGAGCAGTTAAAGTGGCAATAGAAAAAAAAAAGTAAAGTGCAGCCATTATCAACCCACTGCAGGATGGAAGCCTCCTCAACAATTCATGCTGAGGGAAATGGACCATAATCTACCACGCTGGTCCAGTGCTGGTTGGCAGATCGACCGTATTCAGCAGTCAGGGGCTTGAACCCCGGTCTACTCAAAGAGCGTGTGCTACTGCACTCCCGCTTCTGCCCACTCGGCTACGGAGGCCGGTCAGCTGCTACTTTTGACTATGCCTTTTGCTCAATACCATCTACCAATTACAAGTCATTAATCCACTAAAGCAGTTCAAAACAATGGCAATAACACTGGAAAGATCAAACTAGCAACAAATTTTGTGTAATCAAACAAACACTTCGACCATGAACTACTAGCTGCTGATCCAACAGACATGAAGAAGTGATCCTTGTTTAATTATGAATCAGGCATACTCATATGACTCATTTTTATCTACTCAGAGGTGAAGGCCCTTCCAACGCCAAAACTGTCAAATTCTGTACATCACTTCACGGTGAATTGTCCAAGATTTAATAGAGAACGTATAAAAGCCTTTCAAACAATATTGAATACACAAAACAATTCTAGATGACCGGCCAAATATTAAAGACGTTTTCTTTTTCCCTAAGTTAATCGGATACTACCAAAGTTAATAGTATAACATTTATGAAAAAGCTACGTAATTATAAAACAAAATCTTGGCTTCCTTCTAAACAACATCAAGAAAAATGAAAAATGTCGAAATATGAAACTCACTAACCTAGACTAGGCACATTATAGCCTAAGCTGGTCTTGTGCCAGTAGCTCCCAAACAACAACAACATAGAATCAATTGGATCACCAAAAATGGTGAAAATACTACAATCCGGAGACCTTATTGAAACAGCCACCTCAAAACATTCTGAAGGGCTGTTAAACAATGTCATTTGGTTGGCTGACAGTATCAGTTACTCCCCACACAACCTTAAATTTATCCAAAGGTGTCATCAGTGAGTGGGACCTAATTACAGTCCCCGAAGAAGAACTACTCCAAGAATTGAGCAGTCAAAAAGTAACAAATGTGAAAAGAATCATGAGTAAAAAAGATGGAAACTAACTCCAATTAGAACATTGATGTTAATATTCAGTACTCCAGACTTACCATCCTCAATTAAAGCTGGCTATTTGAATTGTTGGATTTCACCGTACATTCCAAATCCCGTTTGTTGCTTCAAATGCCAGAAATACAGTCATTCCCAGCAGGCATGTAAAGGTGAAGCCATCTGTCCTATCTGTGGAACTAAGGAGCATACTCAGTCTGATTACTCAGCCAGAACCCCTGTTTGTCCAAACTGCAAAAGAAGTCACCCACCCTTTTCCAAAGCTTGCAACTTATGGATAACAGGGAAAAAAATTCAAAAATAGAAAATAAAGTTACATTTCCTGAGGCACATAGGCATGTTTATGTTGAACCTGCTAGTAGTCGACCCTATGCTGCTCACACTCGGAACTATGTATCTACCGGAGCACAAACAGATGTATCAGTTCTGCCTAATACCTCTCTGGCTTAAATCTACTCTGTTTCAATATCTAAAAAAGATAATCCTCCAAAGAAAACCAGTGAAGCTACAAACTCGAGGGGCCAATATCTGATGAGTATGGGCTTGGTACCCCCAGGTCCTGGGCTGGATATCATCATTCTTCTCTTTCTTGGTGATTCCCTTTTACTTCTCTCTCTCTCTCTCTCTCTCTCTCTCTCTCTCTCTCTCTCTCTCGGGGTGGTAGAGAAATTTTTTTTTTTTGGCTGGTGTAGCATAAGTCTCAGGTTTCTTTGCACCATATGGCTAATAATAATATGCCAATCAGCATTCCTAGTGATATTCCACCAGTCCCATATGACACACAGAAATCGAAATCTGAGACATGCTCAAAAGAAATGGGATCTTCCACCAACAGTATTGACGTAGATGAGAATATAAATAACAATGAGCCCGTTTTAGAATTATTAGAGGTATTAGGCAGAATTAATACATCTGTTTGTGCTGCAGTAGATACATAGTTTCTGGAGTACTGAATATTAAAATTAATATTCTAGTTGGAGTTAGTTTCCATCTTTTTTACTCATGATTCTTTTCACATTTGTTACTTTTTGACTAGTCAGTTCTTGGAGTAGTTCTTCTTCGGGGACTGTAATTAGGTCCCACTCACTGATGACACCTTTGGATAAATTTAAGGTTGTGTGGGGAGGATACTATCAGCCAACCAAATGACATTGTTTAACAGCCCTTCAGAATGTTTTGAGGTGGCTGTTTCAATCAGGTCTCCGGATTGTAGTATTTTCACCATTTTTGGTGATCCAATTGATTCTATGTTGTTGTTGTTTGGGAGCTACTGGCACAAGACCAGCTTAGGCTATAATGTGCCTAGTCTAGGTTAGCGAGTTTCATATTTCGATATTTTTCATTTTTCTTGATGTTGTTTAGAAGGAAGCCAAGATTTTGTTTTATAATTGCGCTTTTTCGTAATGTTATACTATTAACTTTAGTAGTATCCGATTAACTTAGAGAAAAAGAAAACGTCTTTAATATTTGGCCAGTCATCTAGAATTGCTTTGTGTATTCATTATTGTTTGAAAGGCTTTTATATGTTCTCTATTAAATCTTGGACAATTCACCTTGAAGTGATGTACGGTGAGCGGAATTTGACAGTTTTGGCATTGAGAAGGGTCTTCACCTCTGAGTAGATAAAAATGAGTCATATGGGTTTGCCTGTTTCGCAATCAAACAAGGATCACTTCTTCATGTCTGTTGGATCAGCAGCTAGTAGTCCATGGTCGAAGTATTTTTTTGATCTTGTCAGTGTTGTTGCCATTGTTTTGAACTGCTTTAGTAGATTAATGACTTGTAATTGGTAGATGGTACTCAGCAAAAGGCATAATCAGAGGTAGCAGCTTCTCTTGCCACTTTGTCTGCTCTTTCATTTCCAGTTATTCCTGTGTCCTGGGATCCAGCAGAATCTGATCTTGGGATTATTTTGTAACAGTTTTGATACTGTATATAGGAATATTGGACCTGTTGTAAAACTGGGTGTGCTTTGGTATTGGCATTCTCCAAGGCAATGACAGAGCTAAGCAAGTCAGTGAAAATTATGCTGTCTGCTATCTGTTTAATTTTATTTATGGCCATCAAAATGGCTTGTAATTTGGCTGTAAAGACACAGCATTCTTTTGGGAGTTGTTGGATGAGAGTAGTTACTTATTCGAGCTAGTGCAAATACATGGTAACTGGTTGTGAAGAATGATCACAATATGAGATAACAGTTGAAACGATGCTGTTACACTATCTACACCTATATTTAATAGATAATTTTAAGCTCTTATAATATTATGCCTTGTTCCATTTGGGTTTATTCTAATATGACGGCTATGTAATGAACAATGGGCTCAAATGTAGGAGTAGTAGGAATCTGTTAGCTTAGTATGATATTGGCAATTAATCCATTAAATTTTTAAATCCTTTTAATTTTTATTATTAACTAAATTGTATTTAAATGGAAATCATGCCCCAGACTAGAGCAGCAAAGCAACTTTCACAAAGTAGCGAAAGTGCTGTGGTTCGCAGGAGAACCACCCTTACAGAGAAACATCCCTTAAGTTTGTAAGGGATGTTTCTCCAACACATCACAGTCTTAAAAAATGTGCAACATGTTTACGGATCTCTTTCGAACAGGACATGATCTAGCCATGGAGCATGTCTTTGTGTGTGCTAGGTGCAGAGAACGTGAAGAAATTAGGCGCCAGCTCAGCATTCTGTTGGTTGTTTATGTGAGCTTGAAGAATCAGGTGCATACCCTCGAAGGAATTAAAATGGGGGCCCATCAAGTTCTCAGCTGCCCAACTGAATGCCAGAGCACACTCTTACGCACCAGGAAACACAGTGGCAACCTTCTGGGGGGCAGAATGTGCTGGTCCCACAGGAGCTAGTTATTGTTGGTGACTCAGTTGTCAGGGAAACAGGAAATATATTGTACAAAAAGTAGGACCAGGGTATGTCTGCCAGGGGCAAAAGTTAATGATATTGTAGAGCAGATATCATATTTTAAGGGCATAAAAGGTGATATCATTGTACACGTTGGCACTAATGACATTAACTGTAGGAGATCTGTGGATTTACTAAGCAAGTTGCTGAAAAAAAGGCGTCAGTTAAGGTTAAATTTGGTGTCTGCAATCCCAGACACGATAGGATGGGGAGATACGATGAGAGCCTTGTCAATCAGTTCAGCCCTGGAGAGATTGTGCAGGGCCCATGGGGTAGAATTTTTCTCAGCGTGGTCTGTGCTTGTTAACAGGAGAGACTGTGTCTACAAGGAGGGGATACACTTAAATAGAAACGGTGCAAGAATATTTGCCGATGCTATCGAGGCAATGTTAGGTAGGTTGGAAAACTGCTAGCTAGGGGGATTCACAAACTAATAGGTTAACAGTAGCCACAGGCAGAGGTGGAAATTATCCTTGCACTTCTTCTATTGGAATGAGCAGCAGCCCGAAAAGCCAGTTGTTGGGAATTTTAGGAACTGCTGTCATACCAAACTAACTCAGTTGTAATGAAACAAGTAAATACATAGGCTGTGCTAGAGTAACTGAGTAGGAACCGGTCATGTATACTGGCATGTACACCTGTTCTTACTCTTAGTTACTAAGTATAATAACTAAGAGTAAGATTATATTAAATAAATTAGATGAATTTGAAGTGCTGGTTAAGACATCAAAGGCAGATATTATTGGGATATCAGAGACGTGGTGCCACTCAGATATAAGGGATGCAGAATTTGAATTTAGGGAGTACAATGTGTACAAATAGTATAGATAGGACAGGACAGGATAGGAAGGGAGGATGGGTTATGCTGTTAGTTAAGAAACACATAAAATCTTAGGAAGTACATCCAGTTGATATAGACAGACAGTGCAATGTTGAGTCAGTTTGGTGTGACGTAAGCTGTTGTTGTTGTTCTTTGGTTTTTAGGAGCATTAGCAACTAAGGCCATATTGCTCAAGGGAAATGCAGTGGTCATTCCCTCACCTTTCCGCATCCTCCGTATTTGGTGGATCACAAGCTCGAACCCCGGTCTAATCAAGAAGTGTGTGCTATGCACTACTGCTCCTGCCCACCTGGCTACAGAGGCGCCGTGAGGTAAGCACTGGGAAAGCAGAAATGAGGGTAGAGGTTTTTTTATAGGCCTAATGACTGATGACTACAATGAATAATTATACAGAGGAATAGTAAATCATAGTGTCTTATAATGGGGGATTTTAACTTCCCAGATATAGATTGGAACTTATGGGTTAGTCACTTGCACACTAGGATGGCTTTTGTGGATTTATTGGTTGATGTTTTCTACAACAACATGTTCGAGAGGCAACCAGAGGGAGTAATACTCTTGATCTGATTATCAGCAGTGATTATTCATGTATTAAGAATTTACAGATAAAGGAACCACTAGGTAGCAGTGAACACCGTGCTCTGATGCAGGATTTGCTTAAAGATGTAACTACCATCAGGGGTGAAGTGAAGCGTTTTTGCTTTCGTAAAGGTGACTACAGTGGTCTCAGAGATTTTTTTGGTTCTATACAGTGGGACCAACTGATGATGCTACCAACAGCAAATTCTAAATGAGAAGCATTCAAGGAAGTAATCTTGGAAGCTACTAGGCTTTTTGTTCCAACTAAGAAAGACTGTATTAGGTTCAGGCCCAAATGGATGTCAGATGAACTAATGAGAGACTCGTGGCAGAGAAGAAAAATGCAAGGGATGCACATAAATTGTCAGGCGACATAGAAGCCTATTATAGATACAAGCTAGTCTGTAATCAAGTCACAAAGGTTAGGCAAGCGAAGGCAGATTATGAAAAATCTTTGGCAAAGGATGCAAAGAAAAACAGCAAAGACTTATTTACTTATATTAACTCTAAAGGGAAGGAGATTAATCAGATTGGTCCACTTGATATCAGTGGTTTCACTCTATATGATATCTCAGATAGCTGCCGAACTAAATGAGTATTTTGCATCTACATTCACACGTGAGGAGTTATTAAGGATTGAAAATGCCAGAAGGTTATCAAATTGTAACAGGGTGCTTAATGATTTTGTAATAACTGAGATCAAAGTGGAGGAGAAATTGTTGAAGTTAAACATAAGAAAGGCACCTGGGGTGGATGGGATCTATCCAGTTATATTAAAGAAGACAGCAAAGCAAGTAAGCAAACTCTTAGCCATACTTATGAGAACATCCTTGGACTCAGGGCAGGTACCCATAGATTGGAGATGTGCAAATGTGACCCCAATTCACAAAGGAGGATCAAAGGCTGACACAGGTAATTACAGACCTGTGAGTTTAACTTCTGTTCCAGAAAAATTAATGGAGGCACTGGTTAAAGAAGCATTGCAGGATCATCTAGACATGAGTGCAGTAATAATGCAAACACGGCATGGGTTTGTTAAAGGGAATTCTTGTCTGACCAATTTGATTGGATACTATGATGTGGTTAAGAAGGAATTGTTGCAAAAAATAATTTTGATATGATATACTTGGATTTCAGGAAAGCTTTTGATACAGTTGCACATGAAAGACTACTGTTAAAATTGAAGCAGTATGATATTAAGGACAAGTTGCTACAATGGATAAAAAGGTCGCTAAATGTGAGAAAACAAAGAGTGGTAAGCAATGGACACTGCTCTTCTTGGACTAATGTTATTAGTGTAGTCCCCTAGAGTTCAGTGTTGGGCCCACTGTTGTTTTTTATATTTATCAATGATTTTGATGAAGGTATATCAGGCTTATTGTTGAAGTTTGCAGATGATTCAAAGGTTGGCAGGGTTGTTAATGGTAGTGTGCTACTGCAACAGGATCTAGAAAAGTTAGGCACATGGGCTGAAATGTGGCAACTGAAGTTTAACATTGACAAATGCAAAGTACTGCATATGGGTAGAAGTAATCCCAGAGAAATGTATCAACTGTGTGGTACTACACTTCATCATCATCAGCCATTTTCAATCCACTGCAGGATGAAGGAACTTTCCAGTACCCTCTCCAGCAACTTTCCAGTTCCTTCTGTTTTGAGCACTGGCCTTCCATTTACTACCCACCAACTCATGAATTTCATCCCTCCATCTCTGCCTTTGTCTTCCAGATTTTCTTCTAGCTCCTCTTGGGTACCATTCTGTTATTTTCTTAATCCATCTGCCATCATGTCTTCGAACTATGTGTCCTACCCAAGACCATTTTAGTTCTTTAGTTTTGATAAAAATGTCCTTTACTTGAGTTTGCTGCCTAATCCATGTGTTTCTCTTCTTATCTAACAGTCTGATTCCCAATATAATTCGTTCCATTCTTCACTGTGTAGTTCTCAGCTTCTCTTCCATTCTTTTGGTGAGTGCCCAAATTTCACTTCTGTAAGTCGTGGTGGGGAGTATACATTGGTTCATTATTTTATATTTCAGACAAACTGGGATATTGCTCTTCAGTATGTGACTATATTTCCTGAATGCTATCCATCCAAAATTTATTCTTCTCTTGACTTCCAGCCATTTATCATTATTACAGCTAATAACTTGTCCCAGATAAGTACATGACTCCACGTTTTCAATTACTGCTCCTTTGATCATTATATCCTTTTGTGTGGCATACTTGTTCATCATTACTTCTGTTTTAGTCATATTCATCTTTAGTCTAAAATCCTTACTAACTGTGCATAACTGATTAAGATTTTCCTCTAATTCTTTGGAATCGTGGCTTATGACCACAATGTCAACTGCAAATTATAAATGGTTTAGGTACTCTCCGTTCACATTGACTCCTTTCTACGACCAGTCTAATCTTCTGAAAGCTTCCTCAAGGGCAGTAATAAACAGCTTCGCAGATATTGTGTCTCCTTGTTGAACCCCTTTCTCGATTTTAAATTTGCTACTGTCTTTGTCTAGTCTAATAAAGGACGTAGCTTTCTCATATTTTTTCTTCAAAATCATAATATGTGGAGTATCTATGCCTTGTTTTTCCAGTGCCTGAAACATTGCCTTATGTTGCATGGAGTCAAATGCCTTTTCATAATCCACAAATGCCAGGCATAATGGTGTTTTATATTCATTTGCTTTCTCCATTAGCTCTGATATTACGTGAAGGTGATCCATAGTTGAGAATCCTCCTAAAGCCAGCTTGCTCTTTCAGTTGATTCTCATCAAGCATTCTTTCTAATCTGTTAGTAATGACCCTTGTGAATAACTTGTAGATATGGGATAACAAGCTAATTGGTCTATAATTTCCAATTTCTGATTTATCTCCTTTCTTATGCAGCAAAACTATGATTGCATTATTCCACTGCTTAGGCGTCACACCTTTTCTAATGCATTTTGTGAAGAGTCTTGCCAGTTTTTGTGTCATGTCTCTTCCTCCCAATTTTAACAACTCTACAGTAACTTCATCTTCCCCCGGGGCTTTCTGATTTTTCATTTTCTTCAACACATGTTCTACCTCATCAGGAAGAATATTGGGTATGTCGTATTTGTTACTAATTTGCGATCCATCTTCCTCACTGCTGGCATCATTCCCTTGCGCCTTGTATAATTCTTTATAGTAGTCTTCTGCTATTTGAATTATGCCTTCTCTCCTGTTTATAAGTACACCATCGCTATTCTTCAGTTTCAATATCATTTGTCTTTCTGTATTACTGTTCATGGCTGCTGATTTAAATCATTTGTTTTCCCTTAATGCTTGTTCTACTTTTCTTGTGTTAAATCTTCTTATGTCCTCTCTGAGTCTCTTTCTAATGGTTTTGCATAACTCAGTATACTCAATTTTCTCCTTGTCAGTGTTTATCTTGCTCTTCACTTTTCACCTTCGGTTCATCATAACAAGTGTTTCTTCACTAAATTTTTCTTCTTTTGATTTCTTTTTCCCTATAGGTTTCTTGGGATTTATCTCTTTCAGAAAGTTGTAATATTCCTCGTCAATATCTTGGTCCTGAGCAGTCTGCAGAAACTCAAGACGTTCCAGTACATACTACTTTTTCTCCTCTTCTGTTATCTCAAAGACCTTTGTATTATTTACTCGAGTGAGATTTTTCCTTTCCTACATCTATATCAACTGTACATCTTACAATTCTGTAGTAGTAGTAGTAGTAGTGGCGGCATGTGATGCAAGAAAGCATGTGTATGAGCTTATGCAGAATCAGCCAAAAAAAAAAAAAAAAAATCACACCATTCCCTCCAAATGCCTGTCCAGTTCTTCCTTAAATTTATTCAACCTATCATCTTCCACAATGACAGATGGAAGTTTGTTCCAGCAATTAACCACCCGCTGGCTAAAGGCAAATTTCCGCACATCTATTCTACATCTCTCTTTTCTTAATTTGAATTTATGTCCACTTAGGTTCGTAATCTGAATAAGTGGAAGGATCCCGTCAGAATTCAGCGTGCTCAACCCATTTAAGGCCTTATTGAATGGGTGAGAGCACGTCATCAATCAGATCACCACGCAGGTGCCTAGTCGCCAGCCACTGCAATTTGCAGAACTTAAGCCTCTCTTGGTAAGAGGATCCCTTCATTCCCCTCACCAATCTTGTTGTCCTTCTCTGTACACGCTCAAGTAAATCTACATCCTTCCTAAATGAGGCCTCCAGACTTGTATCCAGTACTCAAGGTGTGGCCTGACCATTGCCTTATACAGAGGGATAATCACCTCCTTTTCCCTGCTAGCAAAATTCCTGTATATCATTGACAAAACCCCCATGACCTGCCCTGGCAGCCTGTCTGCATTGCTCAGAAAACTTCATATCTGCCTGCACAATTACTCCCAGGTCTTTTTCATTTTCTACCACCTTAAGTGTAGTACAACACGGTTGGTACGTTTCTCTGGGGTTACTTCTACCCATATGCAGTACTTTACATTTGTCAAGGTTAAACTTCAGTTGCCACTTCTTAGCCCATCTGCCCAAATTATCTAGATCCTGTTGCAGTAGCGCACTGTCATTAACAACCCTGCCAACCTTTGTATCATCTGCAAACTTTGACATTAAGCCTGATATACCTTCATCAATATCATTGATAAATATACAAAACAACAGTGCACCCAACACTGAGCCCTGTGGGACTCCACTAATAACATTAGTCCACGAGGAGCAGCACCCATTGATTACCACCCTCTGTCTTCTCCCACTTAACCATTCCTTTTATCCATTGTAGCAACTTACCCTTAATACCATTCTGCTCCAATTTGTACAATAGTCTTTCATGTGCAACAGTGTCAAAAGCTTACCTGAAATCTAAATAGATGATATCAAAATTATTTTTTGCATCCAGTTCCTTTGTAACCACATCATAATATCCTATCAGATTTGTCAGACAAGACTTTCCCTTAACAAACCCATGCTGTGTCTGAATTATTGCAGCAGTCTTGTCTAGATGATCCTGCAATGCATCTTTAACCAGTGACTCCATTATTTTACCCGGAACAGAAGTTAAACTAACTGGTCTGTAAAAAAAAAAAAAATTACTCGTGTCACCCTTCGATCCCCCCCCCCCTTTGTGAATTGGGGATACATTTGCACATCTCCAGTCCGTGGGAACCTCCCCTGAGTCCAAGGATGCTCTCATAATTATGGCCAAGTGTTTGCTTAGTTGCTTTGCCGCCTCTTTTAATATAACTGGATAGATCCCATCCACCCCAGGTGCTTTTCTTATGTTTAACTTCAACAATTTCTCCTCCACTTTGCTCTCAGTTATTACAAAATCATTAAGTATCCTGCTACAATTTGATAACCTTCTGCCATTTCCAAACCGTAATAACTCCTTGTGTGTGAATGTAGATGCAAAATACTCATTCAGTTTGTTTGCTATCTGGGCAGGATCATCAACAGTTGATCCATCGATATCAAGTGGACCAATCGGATTCATCCCCTTCCTTTTAGAGTTTATATAAGTAAAGAAATCCTTGCTGTTTTTCTTAGCATGCTTTGCCAAAGATTTCTCATAATCTGCCTTCGCCTTGCTAACCTCCTTTGTGACCTGATTACAGACTAGCTTATATCTGCCATAGGCTTCTGAGTTGCTTGATAATTTATATGTATCCCATGCATTTTTCTTCTCTGCTACGAGTCTCATTAGTTCATTTGATAACCATTTAGGCCTAAACCTCGAACAATATTTCTTAATAGGTATGAAGCTTTTAGTAGCATCCACGATTAATTCCTTGAATGCGTCCCACTTAGAATTTACTGTTGGTAACATCGTCAGTTTATCCCACTGTACAGCCACTGTACAGAATTTAAAAACTTTCTGAGACCACTGTATTCACCTTTAAGGAAGCAAAAAACCCCTTTCGCTTACCCCTGATGGTAATTATATCTTTAAGTAAATCCCACATCAGTACACTGTGATCACTGCTACCTTGTGGTTCCTTTATTTGCAAATTCCTTAATACAAAAATGATCACTGCTGATAACCAGATCAAGAGTATTGCGCTCTCTGGTTGCCTCTCAAACATGCTGCTGCAGAAAACAATCATACAATAAATCCACAAAAGTCGGACTATTTCTCTGTATAATTGTTCATTGTACTCATTCGAGTCATTAGGCCTATAACACACTCCTACTCTTATTTTTGCTTTCGCAGTGCTTATGTCACACCAAACTGACTCAGCAGTGCACTGTTCATCTATATCAACTGGGTGCAATTGAGTGCAATGGGATGATAATTGAATGGAAGGGATTTGTCACCCTTTTTTTTAGGAACTGGCGGTTTATAAGCAATTTTTTAAGCATAAGGAAAACACGAGTGGAATTAAAATTAAAGGAATTCAATTTAATTCCACAAGTGGAATTAAAGTGTAAATAAGCAATAAAGAAAGGAGTAAGACCAGGAGCAGAGGTTTTGAGAACAAGTGGAAAATCAGGACCTGAAGCTTTCTTAGCATCAAGATTGTTCAAAATTCTTCTGACATCCTTTTGATGGAAGTATTAAGAGGAGTGTACTGGAAACGACAGGAGGCAGTTTACAAAAATCATCAATACAAGAGTTAGGAAAAAAGGTAGGATTCCAGCAAGTCGGCTTTGTCTTTAGCTGAAGCAGCAAAAGAACCATCAGGTTTTAACAGAGTGGGAGTAGAGATGAGAAAAAGTTGGGGCCAATAGCTTTGGCAAGAGACCAGAATGTGGCTACCATTTAGACAATAAGCAAATTTTCTACTCTTAACCTGTTCAAAATCTAGTTTGGGCTGATTAATAACTGCTTTGCAATTGTATTGAACTTTAGTGTAGGCAGAAAATGAACATGGAGGATTTGGATGCAAACCAATTACAATATCCAATGTTTTATCTTGATCATCGTTAGCACTTTTGTTGGATAACTGAGGTTTTGATAAAGCATGAAATTTTAAAGTGGAGTGCAGAATAATGAAATTCATCCCTGTAAGAATAATTTCATTGACACAATCTCAGAAAACACTGACATCAGAAAATTTGAAACAGTAATTCAACTGAGGAAAAGAAGAATCGAAATCTCACAGATTGTTTTATTTTGCATTCTTGTAATTCCAGACAACACAGAAAGGCTCCATTGGATAAAAGAACATCACCAAGTTGTGATCTGAAATGCCCTTGCGGACCACTCACCTTAACCATGTACTTGGAAGGGTTGTTCATGAGAAAGAGATCAAGAGTGTTAGCTGTGTGGTTAGGTTTGTTTGGTATTCTGGTAGGTAAATGAACAATCTGTGTGAGGTCATTAGCAACTGCTAAAGCATCAGCATCTTGACCAGCTGGATCCATGTGAATAGAAAACTGATGCCAACTGGCATCAGCATTGAAATTTCCAAGGAAAATTAACTTGCTCTTAAGAAAGTTAGGCTGGAGTAAGTCTAGCTTCAAAGAAGGGAAGTCAAATAGTTCAAAGTAATTAGTAGAATTGGGAGACCATTAGATGCAACAGATGAATTTGAAAGAATGGGGTAAAGAGATTTTAAGCCAGAAAAGATCAAAAAAGAATTGATTCCAAATTACTAAGTCCCTGAAAGGGACTATCTGAGCAGAATATCAACAAGTAGCACCTTTGAAGTGAAAGGAATAGTACAGTGAACAATTAGGACAACAGACATAAGCAGTGATTGAATTAACTATAATTAGGATTCTGTCAGAAGTAAGTGTTACAGACTGTAAGTGGAAATGGACAACATTGAGATTGGAACTGAGACCACATATTTTGTGAAATGAACAAGGAAGTGTTTGGGAAGTTTTGATCTCTTTGCGGATAAGTTTGTTCTATTAGTTTCACTATTCATGATATATATATTATTGTGCTATCCTAGCTTTGAAAACACCAGCTTTCCTAACAATCCTTTATTAAAACTCATAAGATTTGAACTAATATATCTCCATGAACATCAGCAAACTGTTATCTTCTGTTGGATCTCAGGCCACACTGGCATTCCAGGAAACAAATGTACATATCATGCTGCCAAACGCCCCTCTAGCAGAGCCCGAACAAATTTTCTAGTTCCATATGCTAATTACGGATGCAGTATAAAGGAAACATGTGAGGAACAATGGATGCTTTTATGGCAAATGCATAACAAGCTCTTCCAATTGAAACCTGAATAACAATTATGGATCTCTAGCTTCCAGACAAAAAAAAAAAAAGAAAAAGAGGAAATAATGTTAGGCAGAACACAAATCAGTCATACTCACCTCACTCATCTGTTTCTACTTACAAGAATAATGCTCCATAATGTATTCACTTCCACATGCCGCTTACAATAAAGCATATGCTTATTGGTCCTCAGAATTCAGTTTTCTCTCAGATCTAAAAGAACTTTTGTCACTCTGCCAAATAATAACGCAAAATTCTCTAAATTTATTTCTTTTATGAGACAAATTTGACAAATTTGTTTTCTGACTGTTTCTAACTGCTCCTTTAGCAGTTGTCTTATGTAGCCTTGATTATGTTGATCGCTTCAATATAGCTCTTGTGCCAGAAAGTTTAATATCAACAGCTATAGTTAATGGACATATATTAGTGCAAGTTACAAATATGTAAATATATAAAACTTTTAAATATGAGGTTAGTCAATCCCATTGATTTGCATGTATATGCAGAAATTCATTAGTAGACAATAGCATGCTATATAATTGTGAAGTACAGTAAACCTCAGAAGTGGGGGTTATGTACCTGAGAAATGCCACAAATACCAAAAACACGAATACTGAGTTATGGTGCCCATAGTAATAAAAGGGTTCCGTTCCAAAGTATGAAATATATAAGAAAAACTAGTCTAAAATTTTGTTTATGTATGTATTATATGTACCTACATAATATGACTATGTACATAGACAGTACATAGTGAAATACAAGCATAAGGCATCGAAATGAAAAGTGGACACATAAGAAACAATTTAATATTAAATGTAATATTTATTAGAAATTTCAAACAAATCTTTCAAAAACATATCAAGAATATGGGTTGCTGGACAAAAAATAGCTCGTAATCGAAGTTTGTTTCTTCATTTTTTTATTGAACTCCTGAATTTCCCTGTGAGGCAAGAGTAATTGTTCTAGGTCTTGTTTAAATTTGATGCTTCTTTCCAAATTAGGATCCATTTCCACCACCTTTTCTGAAAGTAGTATGGAGAGGCTAAAGATTTCCTTATGATTTGCTATTTAATTCTGATCTAACAACATCGAGATCTTCCTCCTCGGGATCATTTTGGTTCTCATTTGACCTTATTACTAATTCATCCAACTCTTCTATTGTAAGTTCAACTGCATGAGTCTCAGAAGTTCCTGAATTTCTGTTGCATCGATATTTTCAAAGCCCTCCGCCTTCTATTCCCTGTGCGATTGATACAATAGCGGCAACCAGTTCATTGACATTAGGGATTGTTTTAGCAACAACCACTTCTGGCCACAATTTTTGCCAACACATGTTAATTATAGATGCTCTTATCTCATGAACTGATGCCTTGACATTGATCAGGCAATCTGCGGTGTTATAATTTTTCCAACTTTGACTTACAGTTAAGTCTGACTCACTTTCTATTTTTTTAAATTAAGCCAGTAAAAGTTCTCCTAGCACAGTAGGACTTAAACGCAGCAATCACACCTTGGTCTAGCAGTTGTAAAAGTGATGTGCTGTTAGGTGGCAAAAACACAATTTCAACATTTGGGTGGTCAAATTCTAGACTGCTTGGATGTCCTAGTTGTTATCAATAAGAAGCAGAACTTTGAAAGGTAAAGATTTTGAAGCTAAGTATCTTTCTACCTCTCGCAGAAAGCTATTAAACTGTTCTCTAAAAAGTGTAGTTGTTACCCAGGCTTTTTTATTGGATTTCCAATAAACTGGAAGATGATCTTTATTCTTTTCCTTCAAAGCACATGGATTCTGAAATTTACACATGAGCATTGGTTGATCACGTGTCCACTAGAGTTTGCACAAAACAAACCCCCTCGACGTGGGCACCTGTATGTGAGGGGACCTCCCAGTCAAGCTGCTGGTTTTCCAGATTAGCATCACTGGGATCTGATGCCCATACCTTGGTTCTGGGGTTACATTGTTGGAATCCGGCGTGTGCAGCTGTGCGCTGCAACCCATGGAATTCGGAAAGGGGGATCCTGGTGGTTGAGGGGGCCCAGCCTTAATACACCACTTTGGCCCATGCTTCGACAAGACGGGTGGTCCCGGATTGGCCCGACTGGGATCAATCGGCGGGTGGTTCTTACTGCTAGGGTCAACTGCGTTCCAGTAAATCTCCCTCCTGTGGTCCTGAGACGGGATCAAGGCTTATTGGAAATGTGGGTATGGTGCTCCTAAGCGAACTTGGCGTCCCATTCATGTATGCACTACCTGCTAGTTCACAAGTGGGCATCCCCTCATAGGGCTCCGTGGTGGGACAGGTACTTAGGGCATCGGAAATTTTTATCTTACTCCTATGAGTAATTTAAATCCTTCTTCTTCTGGGGCCACAACAAGGCCCCTACCTAATTGATCATCAGATGATAATGACACTAATTCTGTTAAAAGAGCCAGAACTGAGGAAAAAAACACCATCTGTGACACCTCTTTTCCTCATTCTCCATTCCACCAGAGAGCAGTCAATTGGGAAAATGTCACTTTTCTTTATCCAGAAAGGATTAGAAGGGATGGCAGGTTCACCTAAATCATTAAAACGGCTGCATTCTGGAGATATATTTTAGTCGAAGCATCAAATACAAAGCATGCTGAAAAAATTTTGAAAGCCACATCTATAGGGGGAATACCCATCATCGTAACCCCTCACAAAACTCTGAACTCGTCACGAGGTGTCATATCAGAGTGGAATCTTCACGTTTCTGAAGAAGAGATCTGCTCTGAATTAAAAGAACAAGGAGTGACAGCTGTGAAGCGAATATCCATGCGAAAGGATGGGAATCTCATTCCTACCCAAGTTCTCATCCTAACATTTAACACTCCACGGCCTCCAAGTTCCATCAAGGCAGGGTATTTAAATTGCCCAGTGAGGATTTACGTTCCAAGCCCACTGAGGTGTTTTAAATGTCAAAAGTACGGCCACTCACAAACAACGTCGTGGTAACCCTGCCTGTGCTCGATGTGGTGCTAAAGATCACGAGAGCAAAGAATGTCTAGCTCCTAAGCCTAATTGTACTAACTGCCAAGGAGAAGCACCCTGCATACTCTCGAGCATGCCAGGGGTGGAAAGATGAAAAGGAGATTCAAAAATTAAAAACGGAGCTGAACATCTCCTACCCAGAGGCCAGAACACGCAACCCACCAATAAATAGCGGGAAGCCTTCATATGCCCAGGAAGTTTCTGATTAAATTACCATTGGGACCCAAACTGATATGACTGTTCCTCAAGGGACTCTTTTACTCCCATTGCCTGCTACTTATTGAGTTCACTGAAGCCCACCCAAAAATCGCACTCAGCTGCCACTCGAATATTGGTACCTCCCAGTGCTCCAGCATTAATAACAGCGAGCATTAAATTAACATCACAGAAAAGTGAACTGCCCACTTCAGGGCAAGAAATAATGCATGTTATGACCAAGGAGGTACATGATGAGTCAGTCTTGGAACTCTTTGCGGAGGAAGAAATGGACACAGGACAGCACCCATACTTCCCCAGGAAAGATAAATCCAAGAGTGACAAAATTAAGCCCTCAGCACCTCGGAAGCTGCCTGATGGACCCACAAAGTCCAAATAATGGCTAAATTCTTACAGTGGAATTGTCATGGATTCCAGCAAAATACTGATGACATCAAGGCACTCCTGCAAAAGCACAAACCAGCTTGCTTTTGCATACAGGAGACTTATTTAAAGGCAAATGATGACCCCGCCATGCATAACATTACCATCATTCGTAAGGATAGAATTATGGATGGTCCTGCTCATGGAGGAGTCGCAATCCTCGTCGGCAACCAGATCCCAATTCAGCCTTTGCAGCTTACAACTAGCATTGAGGCTGTAGCAATTCGCCTTACAGTGGGGTTCTTATTAACTGTCTGCTCTGTTTATTTGCCACCTGGGATTGACATCCCCCAGAAAGACCTTGATGATCTTATCATGCAGTTGCCTTCCCCTTGTTTAATTCTTGAGGATTTCAATGGACATAACACTCTGCTAGTGCTAACATCAGTGGAAGGGGACGAGTCATAGAGCGTATGCTCACTGACAGTGACCTCTCCCTCCTAAATGTGGGAACAAACACCTTTTTCCACATGCCTACCCGTACATTCTCTGCCATTGATCTTTCAATCTGCTCCCATTCTCTCCTTCCTTCTCTTACTTGGGAGGTAGAAGAAAACCCATATGGAAGTGATCACTTCCCCGTGAGGGGCGCCTGTTTTCGATTCTGCTAGGGAGAGTGTTTTATCTCGCCTCAAGATCCAAAGCCAGAGAACCCATCCTAATTGGCCAATACTTCATGATCCGCTGTATATGACCCTGTATAGAAACAAACCACAGACAGTTCAGCCTGCTGGTATTAGGCTAAAACATCTAACAGAAGATTGGGATATATACATTTCAATAAAATCTCGCAAGATCCTATAGATCCTGACCCTCCATGGTCTGTCATCATGCCATGTTGTGACAAGTATTTCCACCAGTGGGGTAAACACTCTCTATCAGACGTTACTTTCCAACAGCTACACATTGAACATGCTCAGAATTATCCTGACTTCGCTAAAATATATACAGATGGATCGAAGTCTGAGAGTGGATCGGGTGCAGCAGTGCTACTCCCTGATAAAATAATTTCTCAGTCTCTTCCGACAGAGTGTAGTAGCTACACAACTGAATTATTTGCCATAAACCTTGCATTAGAAAGTGTATTCCATATGTCAACTCAAAAGAGCATAATATACACAGACTCACAAGGTTCCATATTAGCATTGCAAAACAATTCCCCGCCTACTCACCCAATATTAAAGCACATCAAAACACAGTTGATACGTCTTAGAGAGCATCAGCAAAAGGTTATCTTCTGCTGGATCCCAGGCCATACCGGAATACCAGGGAATGAAATTGCAGATGATGCTGCCAAAAATCCATCCAGCCCAGC
Organism: Mastigoproctus giganteus; assembly: GCF_048544385.1. Taxonomy (NCBI): domain Eukaryota; kingdom Metazoa; phylum Arthropoda; class Arachnida; order Uropygi; family Thelyphonidae; genus Mastigoproctus; species Mastigoproctus giganteus. The sequence goes on along the minus strand of NC_143578.1, from coordinate 103,454,323 downwards.
CCTAATGAATTCGCTAGTTCCCGTCACAGATTATAAAATGAATATACAAAGAATATGTAAGAATCAATGGACTCTTCAGTGGCAAACACAACTCCATAATAAACTACGCCAAATAAAACCCTTACCAAAATTATGGGCTTCTAGCTTTATAGCAAACAGACAAGAAGAAGTAATTCTAGCCAGAGCCAGAATCGGTCATACTCATTTAACCCATCTGTTTCTTTTGTCAGGAAATGATCCTCCCCAGTGTAATCATTGTCATACACCACTCACAGTCAAACACATACTTCTGGACTGTACTCTATATAATAATGCTCGATTAATGTCTTTCAGTTCTCTGTCAAATTTAAAGGAACCTTTGTCACTTCGCCATATCACAGGCGAAAATTCAAATCTCGCAGAATTCTTCTCCTTTCTAAAACGAATAAGATTGTACAACCATATTTAACTGCTTCTAAATCAACAAACGCAGACAGTATGCACCACTTCCATAAGTGCAATATGGCCTAAGTAGCCATTGCACTTTAAACCCCAACAACAACAACAACAACAACTTCCCCGTGATAAGCACCCTAACTAGTGGTAGACCGTGTCTGCCATTTAGTTTACTGCGGTGGAAGATTGATCAGGCTGACTGGAATGCCTTTCAACATCTGGCAAATCTTGACATCGCTACAGTCAGTCAGGAGCCAATCAATGATGCAGTCATGTATGTCACAGAAACGATTGTTCAAGCAGCTGCAATTGCAATCCTAAAATCATCCAGCCGGTTCCCACTATTTCCCAAACCTTGGTGGAATTCAGAATGCACAGCAGCAAAAAAAGCACAAAACAAAGCCTGGGCGATATTCCGCCGATATCCCACTGAAAATTTAATATCATTTAAACGTAACAACATCCCAGTTGTAGCAGAATTCAAATTGCTTGGACTTATTTTCGACAAGAAGCTGACATTTTTACAACATATTCATCAGCTTAGGACAAGATGTGTTAAAGGGCTTAACATCCTTCATGCCCTTTCGTCAACTTCATGGGGTGCAGATCGTTCTACCCTTCTTCGTCTTTACCGAGCACTTGTCCGTTCCAAACTCGATTATGGGTTTCGGGTTTATGGTTCTGCTAGAGATAGTGCACTTCGGTGGTTAGATCCAATCCGCCATCCAGACAGCCACGAGCATTTCAGACACTCCTATCCAAAGCCTTTACGTTTAAGCAAATGAACCATCTCTGTCTCTTTGACGTAAGCAGTTGTCCTTACAGTACGCCTTCAAATTAAAATCCCTGCCCGATCATCCCACGTGGCCATCTGTTTTTGAGCCGCTTTGGGAAAACCTCTACAACACCCGTCGGACTGCCAACAAACCTTTTGGTATTTGGATTCAAGGGCTGTTGAATGAACTGGACTTGACGGTAGACAATGTTGCCCAGTCACCAAGGCAATTCCTTCCACCCTGGCATGCCTGTTTTCCAACTTGTGACTTCTCCCTTAAGATCTGGGAGAAGGCTACTACACCGTCATCTGTCTACCAGCAACTCTTTGTATCACATAGACAGCAGTATTCTGACTTTCTGCCAGTCTATACAGATGGCTCAAAGTTAGAATGCTATGTGGGATCTGCTGTTGTGTTCCCTTACAAAACATTATCCTATAAGATCCCACAAGAAACTAGCATTTATACTGCAGAGTTGCGTGCAATAGAAACAGCCCTAGATCACATTAAAAATAGCGACTACCAAAGGTATATGATTTATTGTGATTCATTGAGCATGTTACAGGCTCTAGTATTGGTGAGGTTTAACCCTCATCCGATCCTGTCCAGGATCCGGCAGATTCTTTTTTCTCTCGTAGAATTAGAATTTGATATTCACTTTTGCTAAATCCCAAGCCACATTGGGATCCAGGGCAATGAATTAGCTGATACCGCTGCCAAATCAGCCATTTCCCTGGATAATCATTGCCCGTCAGTCCCCTATACAGACTACAGGCAAATAATACGTTCTAAATTACATTCCCAATGGCAAGAATCTTGGCACGGATAGGCCACAAATAAACTACATCACATTAAGCCTGTAATTACGCAATGGCAGTCCAGTCTATGCAAGGTTCGAAGAGAGGAAGTTGTTCTTGCTCGACTCCGCATAGATCATAGTCTTCTAACACTTTCCTATTTGCCGAGGGCGGATGACCCACCTATGTGCGAGATGTGTAACATTATTTTAACCATCCATCATCTTTTCATAGAATGTCCTTGTGTTTTACCGCTTTTAATAATCTGACTGAACCATTTACAGTCAGTCAGATTTTAGGTGACAGAGACAACATGTCTGACGTTTTTAACTTTTTACACTCTATTAATTTTTAAACAAAGATCTAAGTTTTATACTTCATATATTTTTACTTTACTTTATACCTTTGTTACATAATAGTTAATTGCTCAACGCGGTAGCCTAGGCTACCAAATTGTTTACTAGCCTTTTAAATTTGACTTGTCGCATTATGGCCTTAGCTGCCAATGCACCATTAAAAACCAAATCAATCAATCACAAAACAAAACAGTAAGCCTATATTTGGAAGCTTTGAATCCAGGAGCAGATTTTTCATTTTGTGTTAAGTATGTTCTGGCTGGCATTCTCTTCCAAGCAACCCAGTTTCATCTGCATTGAACACCTGTTCTGGAACATATCCATTATCTGTAATTATTTTTTAAAATTTAGTCAGCAAACTTTCTGCAACCACGAAATCCACTGATACAGACTTACCTACAAGTTTCATGTTATGAAGGCCATATTGATTTTTAAATCTTTCAAACTAGCCTTCACTAGCTAAAAAACTTATTCCACCAGTGTTATCACCAGTTTTGCTAAAGTGTGGATAAAGGTGTGTTGCCTTTTCACGAATGATGAGTGAACTTAATGGAATTTTATTTTGAGTTCGGTTTTCTATCCACAGATTTAAAGCTTTTTCTATTTTCTCGAATTTAACATCATGAGTTACAGAGCAAATTTTTGGGGAATTCTCCCATCTGGTTTGCCAGGTCTGCATGAGGTGAATTATAAGTCTTTCTCAATGAAACGGTTTGTGGTAGGATCTGTGTCGAAGCTGGAAAAGGTACAAGCTCTTCCCTTGGAGAGTTCATATAACATTTAGCCACTTCGAGGTCTAAAGGTAGGTTTCCTGCAAGCACCTGCAGCGTGTGGGTGCTAACTGTGCTGCAGGCCCGGGTTATAGCGAGCAGCATGGCTCTATGGATAGAGTCGAGGATTCTGCGATTTACAGCCATGGTAACTTTGGGGTATCATGCTCCGGAAGCATAGGTAGCTATCGGCAGGAAGGTGGCTTTGTAAAAAAGCTTGACGGTCTTCTTTTTTAATCCCCAGTACCTCTGGTAACAAGGGCTGTATAGCCCCGTGTCTTCTTACGGATGTATTTCAAGTGTGCCTGGAAGGAAAGAATGGGTCCAGTATTACTCTCAGGTATCTAAGTTCCTTGGAAAGTCATAATGTGACACCATAAATCTTAATCTGTGGGGGGGTCTCCTGTAGTCTAGGGCACCCTTGAGGAGAATGGAGCCCGTTTTAGTTGCAGAGATCCTAAGGAAGTGGATATTGGTCCACTCTTGTCGGATTTTAAGGGCATGATTTGCCTTTCTTTCCAGCTGGATTCTGCTGTTTGCCTCTATCATCAGGATGAGGTCATCTGCAAAGGCTTGTGAAGACACCTTTCCAATGTCGGTATTTAGGAATTCATCCAAGACGATGTTCCATAACGTGGGTCTTAAAACGGAGCCTTGTGGACAGCCTCTGTTGATTTTTCTGGTGAGAATTTTATACGGAGCATTCACCATGATGAGTCTACTGGAGAGGTAGCTTTGGATTATGCCATAGAGGTTGCCTGGCATTCCAGTCCCTCGGAGCCGGGCCAGGACACTTGGCCATCAAAGGGTATCGAATGCCCCAGTGAAGTCGAAAGAGATAGCCAGGAAGTATTTGTTTTCTGTGGCAGCTGCACATGCAAGGAGGTTCTTCAGGGCATCCACAGTTAACGTTCCAGGTCTAAAGCCGTACTGGTTTGGGGACATTAGGTTTGCCTGTAAGTAGTGAGCCTGTATTCTGGTTAACAGGAGTTGTTCCAAGAGTTTATTGCAGACTGTTAGTAGGGCTATTGGTCTGTAGAAATGTCTAAAAATATATATAAATTCATACACCGACCATTGAATAAAATTAAATTTTATTCAATGGTCGGTGTATGAATTTATATATATTTTTAGACATGAGTTTTCCCGACCTCAGAGGCCTCTTTCAGGATGGTCTGTAGAAAGTCGGTTGGTCTGGTGGTTTTGTCAGGTTTTTAATTATGAGTTTAATATTTGCTTTTTTTAAGTCTTTCGGATAGGTCCCAGTTTGGAGACAGATTGAAGAGGTTCAGTAGCATATCAGGGAGGCACCCCTTTAGCCAGGTGGGCAGGAGCAGCAGTGCATAGCACACGCTTCTTGATTAGACCGGGGTTCGAGCCCGTGACCACCAAATACAGAGGATGCGGAAAGGTCAGGGAATGACTACCGCATATCCCCAGAGCAATATGGCCTTAGTTGCTAATGCTCCTAAAAACCAAATAACAACAACAGCATATCGCGGGCTATCTCCACCACCTTTCTAATAATTTTCGGCTCCAAGAGGTCCAGACCCGGACATTTCTTTCTTTTAATAAGATGCACAGCTGCTTGTAATTCCTAACTGGCACCTCCATAACCAGGTGGGAAGGAGCAGCAGTGCGTAGCACACGCTTCTTGATTAGACCGGGGTTCAAGCCCGTCACCACCAAATACGGAGGATGCGGAAAGGTCAGGGAATGACCACCGCATATCCTGGAGCAATATGGCCTTAGTTGCTAATGCTCTTAAAAAAAAAAAAAAAAAAAAAAAAAAAAAGCCAAAGCTTCTAATTCCGCTATTGTGAAATCCAGTTCCCTGTCTTCTGTTCGGTAGTCATCATTCTCTGTGCACATCTTGATTTGTTGGGGTGTCTGCGGGTCTACATGAGGGTGGAAGGTTGCATCCAAAATATTGTTGACAGATGCCTCCCAAGAATTGGTAACATCTCCCTATGGTGTTATGGTGGTTGAAATTACCTTTCTCCTGGGGAGTTTATTAGCGGTTACTTTGTAGATCACCCCCGGGGGTCAGTGTTGCCAGTGGTTGCGACCAGATTTTCCCACGAGAGTTGTTTACTCCTGCATATGAGCGAAGTGTACTGGTTTGTGGCCTCCTTGTAGATTTCCCTCAGTGCATCCACTTCGAGGACAGGCCAGGAGTGTCTGGCTGTCTGGAATGCTTTTCGTTTGTCCTTGACTTCTCTTCGGAGCCTTTGGAGCTCCGGACTCCACCATGGTACAGCACCTGAGGCAGGTTTTCTTCATTTTATGGCTTCATTCGCTGCTTTAGTGATGATCGCTGTGACTGTGTTTTGGAGTTGGTCAGGGTCTTGGTTTGTTTGAATTGCAGCTTGCTGTGTATTTTTTTCTGCTATTAGTGTCTCTGAACTGGTTCCAGTTTACAGCACATATCTGTGTAGCATTTTTCTCTCAGGATATTGTCTCTGATGGTCTCTGTTCAGTTGGAAGGTCAGGACACTGTGGTCGGACATTGTCCAGGCATCCTGAACCATCCAGTCTGTTATATTGCCGGCAATATTCCTAGTGGCTAGGGAGACATAGATGGTTGATTCCCATCATAGGTTGCAGTAAGTCAGTAGTTGATTAGGTTGGTTTAGCACTGTTATCGTTGATTTTGCTAGGAATTCCTCCAGGTGCTGCCCATTCCTTGTCCCCTGCCTGTCTGGGGTATGGCCGGTGACCTTATTTCCTCTGGTGACCTGCAGTTCACGTCCGCTCCTATTATTAGTTTCTGGTCGGGGAGGATATTAGTTACATGTTTAAGGTACCTTTTAGCCATCATTATGTCCTCTCCAGGGTGGCAATAAAGGGCTAAGACGTAGAAGGCTCCCAGTGCTGAGATAAGATGTGCACAGACGGCCTTAGGCCGTGCAGAGGTGAGTGATCCTGGTAACTGTTATATCTGGGTTTCTGACCACAATAGTAGCCCATGGGATTTCATTTTCAGGCTGTATGATCTTGTATTGTAGGGGGTATCCCCTTACTTGATTGGCAGCTGCGTTATGGTTCTTGGAGTATGATGATATCTATATTTTCGTTGTCGGCTTTCATCCTGACCTGGTCGGCCACTGCCCTGGCTCTGTGAGCTGGAAGATTTGATTACTTTAGAGTTGAATTGTTTATGGTGTGGTGCCATAATCTGTTCTGGATTGGGTTAAGCTCTTGTATTTTTGGTATATGGGACACATGCTGTCTCTGAGGGAATGGGAGGCATCGATTTTCTGACTTCTGCAGTTATCACAAATGGCATCTGTGCTCTTATTTGGGCACTTGGAGAAGTTGTGGCCCTTGCCAGCCTGGGAGCATGTATGCGACTGGTGTCCGACCTTGCAGCAGTTATAGCATTTGATGATAGCCACATGTTTGTGGAATCGGTGGCTACCCCAATGAATATAAACTCTAGTGTGATTTATAAGTATTTGCCAAGCTACCAGACATAGTTCTACAGACCAGTTGACTGTGCTCGAGGACTTTGTCTTGATGGTTTGCTTAGGTGTCACATGATCATTTATTATTTTATTATTATTATTATAATTAGCCATATGGTGCAAGGTAGCCTGAGGCTTTTGCTGCACCAGACCAAAAAAAAATTTGAGTTACCCCTGAGAGAGAGAGAGAGTCAGAAATAGAAGGGAATCACCAAGAAAGAGAAGAATGATGATTTCCAACTCAGGACCCTGGGTGTGCCAATCCCATACTCACCAGATGTGAGCCCCTGGATTTGATCTGGCAAATGTTTGGACAGATTTCAGCAAAAAATTCTCTTGCGACCTCCTTGGGTTTTATATCCTTATCTAGGCCATATATAAGGATGGAGGGCCCCTTCCTTCTTGGGGGTTCAGCTCTGTGCCCCAGGATTGCAACCTTGGGGTTGGCTATTATTTGGTTTATTTCCTCTGTTGTCTGTTTCAGTGACCACCCCTGGATTCCTTTTATTTTGTACTGATTTTATTTTTGTGGTTCTTAGGTCATCGGAGAGTTTATCAATTATTGCCTGCTTTAATGCCTTCACTAGAATGTTTGTCCTCTTTATTAAGGGGTGTCAACACTACAAGGTTAGGTGGCCGAGTGGCAGATTTCTCCTTGGCATGTATTGGTTGGGTGGCTGTGTGGTCACACTGAGCCGATGCCCTCAGAGCATCTGCATAGGAGGGAGCATGCTGTGGCATATTTTTTGCTCCTCCTTCCATATAAGCCTCCAGTTTAGCTGTGGCTATTTTGGATTCTAAGTATGTTTGGAATAAAACAGACTCCATTTTATTCCATAAAGTAACAATTTGGCCTCTGGGGCCTGCAGAGATTCTGTTGCTCTGGCCCCTAAATTGATCCTCTAGGGCTGTCTTGAGAGTGCATGCTGGAGCCAAAGGGGTCCCTCTGGGAGTGCAGGGTCCAGAGGGGAATCCTTCGGCTTGGTTTCATCTTGTTTTCCTGGTTGTAGGGAGCCAGGATCACTATGATTAGTGGGAAACATCCGCGCTCGTGATTTTTTCAAAACCGAGTGCTGTTTTGACCGGGCAAGATGATTTTAGCCACGTGTGTTTTTATGGTGGAAAATTTTTACAGGGCTTTAAAATTCACATTTTTTTTAGGTTTCATTTTATACTAAATCAGCAACCACAAATAGCGGAGATTTACTGTATTACTAAACTAATTCTGTCATTGCAAGTACTTTAATCTCAGCACAAATAAAGATTACAGAATGTGGAATACTGCAGGATAGCCACCTTAATGGTTTGCAAAGCTAGAAGTTCTTAAACAAGCACCCATTGCATTTCTGAACTATACAGAAATAGTTTTAATACCAGGAGTATCAGTTCTGGAAAGTCTGTCTGTTTTCATTACAGTATATGAATATGTCAATTCAAGAATCAAACACAAATAACAAGGAAGATTTTGATTTAGTTTCTGGGAAAAACATCACTTCTACATCCTGTAGTGAGTGTTCTTCCTCCCAGTACTTTCTGATATTCTAAATATTTTACTATTCAGTGCTGTCAAAGAGAATAGTCACAAATCACCAATGAACCAGCACATCACTCTGAATATACTTCTGAATTTATTGAATTAACACCAAAATTGATTCATCCAATATTAAAAAATTATTGTGCCACAGAGCAAAAACAGAAGGAAAATGACAGGTTGCAGTTAAAAATATGTTTAATGTTACGTAAAAATACATTGATGTTCACACGAACAAAAAATCAATATTGGCTCCATGGAGCTGAAGGTGGATCCGTGAATAACGTCATGTGAAATGAAAAAAATACAATTTAAGCTTAATAAAATCAGTTTTATTTTATTTGGTATTTTCATTTACAATCAACAATAAAGGTTTGTGGTAACTAAAGTAGGATACAGAGTTGAAACAATTCAAACTATTAACATTGCGATTGAAGACCAAGTCGATACATAATTGACTATGCGTAGTGGATTTTGTAGAATCTGATGCGAGTTTAAGATCGGATGTTGATTCCATGAAGTCGAGGAATGGAGCATTTTCAGGTTTCTTAATGTCAATGTTGAAATCACCCACAAAATTATTGGGATCTTTTGAAAGTTGAATTTCCTTACAACTTTAGGTATGTCTCCAAACTTTGGCATATAAATCGCTAGATTGGATATTAAGAAAACTTTAATCTGCTCCAATGTTGAATTAGGTGAGATGTAGAATGTCACAAGCAAAGTCTTCTGTCCATTTATTTCAACTTCAGCTACACAAATGCCTCCACAATTATCTGTACCAGTCATTTGCTGTAGTGAGTGCATCCACGGTAATGAGAATATGTTGCGTACATATCATCGATTCGACTTTATTGTGTATCGTGACACCACCGGATCGCACAAAAGGTCTTTTTAATTATGTAATATATTTGTATCCTCGAAAATCAACATTTTCATCGTTTTCAAGCCATATTTCATTTAATGCCAAAATATTCAATTCCATGAGAATTGGATCAGTCGCAATATCTTCACTATGAAGTTTCAAACTCTGTGTATTCAACAATACCATTCTGAAACTCGAAGCAACTTAATCCCAAAATTATAATGCAGTTATAGAGAGTGTTTCCAAATGATAGTTATTCAAACATTTCAATTCAGTTCAAAGAGCTTGCAATTTAGGTGTGTTACTACCGCGACATGATAGAATGTGAAGTCATCTTTCTGATGTACAGGCCATTGATGCTTCTAATTCTCGACAATGCAACATATACCAGTTGCTATTTGAGACTCTTATCATAATCAAATATGATTTCTTTGAAAGTTCCACCCTGAGATTTATGACCTGTCTTGGCACAAGCTTCAACCAAAGGAAATTGGATTCTTTTTCATTTAAGCATTTTGCTTTTGAAAGATTATGTGGCGGAACATCTCGTAATTGCAGTCCGGCAATATTTTAATACACCACAATGCGACAATATGTGCGGGCGAGACTTGAGACAACTGTTACTTCCAACATTCTTGCTTTCGAAATGCAACCACAATCTTCTGATTTCTGTTTCTTCTATCTCAACGTGCTGTAAAGTTCCGATCGCTCCAATGATCAAACCATCTTCAACATCGATGTTTGTAGTGATCATGTATGGTTTTCCAGTCGATAGATGCAATATGTATGGCAAACTTCCAGTCTCTGCTACACTCATTTGATGGAATTTTGTTCACACACTAGTCAACTGTTCATGACTCTTGTAACTTGCAGGTGGTAGATGACTTTCATCAACCGGTGAAATACCACCACTTTGCTTATTGGAGGCTTGAAGTGGTGAAACCCATGTTTAGTCTCTAGAGCAAAGTTTCTGGCATCCCCCTCCCCCCATACTGCTCCTTCAACTCATGCACGGTACTAAGTACTATAGGTTTTGATACCTTTCGTGTTTGGGGTTTTCATAAAAAAAAAAAAAAAAACTGGTGAATTGATCGTCGGCTGTACACTCGATGGTGGCGTTTCCTTCCAACGCTTGAGTGTCATACTGAACAACATTTTTGTTACGATGAAACAAACGAACAGCATTTGGTATTTGTTCCATGACAAAGTTTCGTATTCTAAATCAACTTTCAATTAACTTCTTTTCTTCAACGTCTAACATTTCACCATTTCCAGTTTTAGTTAATATTCCAGAGACTACAACATCACTCTGTCTCATCACTTCAACCAGTGAAAAGAAACTGAGAGACTGCCACAAAATTGCACCACTGATGGAATTCTTATTAGGCTTGAATATTTGCCTTGCATTCACTTGCAGCAACTGATGCAAATCTCTGCAAAATATGATATCTATACCACCAAACTCTCAATTGAATTCCCCAGTGATCTCTTGCAGTCTGGTGTTGATCATATGAAAAAAGTCAGCTCCGATCATGCTAACTTCATCGAAGAATACTGCTTGAATGTATGAAACGTGTTACGATAAAGGTGCAAAGTTTCTCGAGCAAGTCCACCATGTCTTTCGCGTCATACCAATTTTGAACGCCGAATGAACTGTAGCACCATTGATTGCTACGGCCACCTTCCCCATCAACGCGCAGGTGATGAATGCATTGTTAAGCAAGTTTTCCACCTGACTTAAGTGATTGTAAGTTCCCATTATAATTTTCAAGGTAAACATCTTGCCACAGCCTGCTGGACCAGTAAAGTATATGGAAACAGTGTTGTGTTAGCTCGATCTATTATTCAATGTATAACTTCAAGAATCAACTCGCGTTGTTCTCTATTCATCATTCAAACCAACTTGCAGTAATCATTGCTGGTCATGACATTATCTCGCCAATATACCACAGTGGATAGCGAGTTTGCCGAAGTCATTTTAATATCATCATTGTTCTCTTGAAGTCTGTCACTAGCATCCTCTGCAATTCGACTTTGCATCGAAATGGATGATAAAGAGGATGCTCGAGCGAAATGCGAGGAATATGTTCAAAGTTTTCTACAATACTCCAATGCTTTGTCAATATCAGTGTCCAACTCGTACCTTTTGCGGCAATTCCTAAAGTACTCTTCATTGTCATCATATATTTGAAGAAACTTGTTTGAATCTAAGATATCAACGATTTCATTTTCGAAATGCCAGTAAAGTAAAATCATCTCACATTTATACTCTGCCAATTCAGACATTTCATGGTGATACCTTGACTCGCATCTGTTTTCTAGGTTTACATTGTCCCTTCACAATATTGTATTTCGCTGCAAAATCAGCCAAGCAAAACTGACCGATCTCTCCATCTTTTTGTCTTTTCTCATATTTCTGTATAATATTTTCATTCCATCTGTTAGTAGAATCATCGTCAAGATTTTCTTCAGCCATTCGCTTCTTGCTCTTCTTTTCTGATGCTTGTGAGGCCAAATAGTTGGAATGTACACAACTTCTCTACTTGCCTCAGACGTTGGCTGGCGAAGCAAATACCTAGCTGCCTCTTGCGAGCTCATTTCAGCACTCTTCAACATTTTAATGCTAACGTGTTTTAACAAGTCGGTGCATGCGTGTGCTAACCGGTAGTTGATGATTTGGCCAGCACACAACAGCTTGCAATAGACCGTTGTCTTCAAGCGCATGCCTTCGTGCCAGACAAGGGTATTGTCTGACTCCAGTTCAATGGTGAACTGAATGAAAGGCAACAGAGAGTTAAGGAGGTGAAAAAATCGGTTGCCCGACTCCCGGGGAATGACCACAAACACATCATCTATTTTCTTTCCATTTTTGCTCCGTGGCACAATAATTTATAATATTAATATGAATCCAGAGCACAAAATCTTTTTTGTTTGATTCATCCAGTTGGATGCTTATGGTTTTATGATGTTTGCTAGCATTCAACAGAAGTAAAGTCTCTTATAGGTCCATGTTGAGGAATTAATCATCTTTTTCTCAACAAAAGACTGAAATTTCCATAAACGATAAGAAAGTACATATAAAATGAAAGTATGTAGGAAAAAATAAGAAAGTGCTTGTATTGATGATACATAAATGTCCTGTCTTGCTTTTACATATGAAATAATACATTTACTATTTAAATTCCCTCTGAAACAAAAACAAAAAAAAAAGTTCAGACACTTAATTTGGGTCAGAATTAACAGTGTTCCCAACAAAAGAGAAGCTTAATATGCAGGGCCCAAGAACTTTTATATTTTTAATAACAATTTTGCTGTGAGAAAAAAGGCCAAATATTTATGATAATGCACCGTATTTACTGTGAATTGTCACAGTTTTGCCTAGGGCTGCTGGAGGAGGGGGGGTCAAACTAACACGTTTTAGCTCTTAATCATATTTAATTTACTGTAATTATTGCTCTTTCTTTTTATTATGTTTGAATTTATTTATTTCTATCCCCATCATTCCTTCCTGTCCCATTCATATTAAAATTGTCTGTAAGCAGACCTTAGAAAGGGGTCTCTAAAAATATGTGCCTGAGTTCCAGACTACCTAAATCTGGCAGTGTTTAGTGTATTTAATTTCAATTTTTCTAAATTGTTGATTCATAGCTGCACTAAAATTCCAAGTATCCATTCATGTATAAAGTCCACTGTAAGATAATCTGAACAATTATCCTTAATATTTTATTAAACGTTTATTTCTACACTGATAGCTACACAATGAAGCATCTTCCTATTAGGATTTACACCTTGCCTTTTTCCATCCAGCAACATACAAGTAATAATTTTTTCCCACTGATAAGATGACTGTATCCTCAATATTAATCTTTTACTGTTTACATTGTACTCAGTATAAAAAATACTATTACTTGTGATATCATGCATTAATCTTATTCTTGTTTATCATTGACTTGCAGGATACAGAATTTGTATTGGTGGAACTATCAACCCAACAAGCTTCTTACAAAGATGCCAATGATGTCTGCCAGGTTGATAACTTCGATGTTGGTCTTTTAATTACTCAAGACACAAATTGTGCACCCCTAGGACAAATAGATAAAAATACCCTTGTTTTAAAGTACTACATTATACTTACTAGTCAACGTGAACTGTATCCAAAGTTGTTTAATCTTGCAGTACCAGTGGGATCATTTAAGACTGTGCGTTTGGCGCCATCCTACCTTTCTAGTTGTCATCCTTCTAGGAAAATCAGTACTGTATCAGTTATCACTGAAAAAGAAAAATTAGAAAGCAGCATGGAGGACTCATATGATAATAGCAGCCATGATTCAAGGTAAGCTTTTATGATTTATTTTACATGAATGTATAAGAGTTAATTTCAAAATTATAATTACTTCAAAAGAAAAGTTTTATAACTTCAAACGTTTATATTTTTCACACAAAAGGAAAACAGATGGTAAGACAACAAAAAGAAATAACCAAATTTATTTTTCATCAGGTTTCAGTTGGATTCGTATCCGTATTCGCTAGAGGTGCCTCTGTAGAAAAAAACAGAAATGGTAGCTTTCACTGGTGTAAAAAAAGCAGAATGTGTTTGTTGAGAAAACTAAAATTAGCAACACAAATGCAGTTGAAATTTGTGCACATTAGTACAGGGTCTCCTACGAAAGTTTAGGAATGGCATGGAAGCTTTACACAAACTGGGTGTTGCATGATGCTTGTTAAGAAGACTAGTAGGTCTACTGTGAACAAAGAAAGAGTAGATTGAGTAAAGTAGGCATATCTGCGCTGTCCTAAAAAATCTCGCTACCATACTGACTGTGAACTGTGTCTTCCACAATGAACTATTCAGAGAGTGCTACCTCAGCAACAAAAACCTGGAAGGAAGAATTTTTTTTCAACAAAATGACATTCCTTCCCATTACCTGCTGCAAGTGAGAGACTCTAAATCAGCAAGCCCTGCTTGAAGACCAACTTGAAGTTGCACACCACATGATTTCTTTCTGTGGGATTTTCATCAGAGATGTGGTTTATCACCCAAAATTACTGCAAACTGTCACAGAACTGAAGGATAGGATTACTATTACCCAAGCAACTCCTGCTTTACTCAAAATGAATAGAAACACTTTCATAAAGCATTTCTTTATTGTCATGTCATTTGTTTTCCTTTCATATGAAATTAAAGTCATTTTATGTTTGAAGTTGTAAAAGTATTTTTGTAATTACTCTATAAGAGATATTTCATAACATGAAAAGGCTTGAAGTTGGAAAATATACCATATATTTTGGTATATATGATGATGAAACCTCTAGACCAATGCTAAATAGATGAAGTAAATCTTTGTTTACCCTAACATTTACATAGAGTCATATTACTATATTGCTTACCTTACTATTTTAGTATTATTATATTACTCAAGGAGTGACTTGTGAAAATGCTTTAACATAATAAATGGTTTGAAATTTGTTCTTTTCTATTTGTATTTCTATATGTGATAGTAGATATCATAGAAGATTCAATTGTCTTTTTATTTAATTTTGCTAAAATTTTTCCTTCTAAATTTGTACAGATCTAGAGGGACTACAATCAGAGGAATGTGTGATGAAGAAGTAACATATTTGGGTTACTTTAGCAATCAAGAAACAATGATGCAACAAGTTTTATTAAAACAAGCAACCACAGCAAAAGCTCATTTAGATGCTGTTGTTGGTAGAGCAGCTGTGCACTGTCGTCGGGACTTCTTGTGGAATTATCTTTTACCTCGTGGGCGAAAAGATGATAGTAGTCGAGATGGAGTGAGTTATTCAATTTTATTGTATATACTTTATACTTGATTTTGCTGATAAGGATTAAAAGCAGCATTAAATGGTATGAGCATTAAATATAATAAGGATTTACCCATTTATAACCAGATACCATTATACCTGCTTATTGCAGTCTCATTTTACCTAGTATTATCACAATATAAAAAAAAAGAAAGAAAAGAAAAAGTATATTTATATTTAACTGTTTCTGATATGTATTTTATGTCCTGAATTCAATGTGCCATTAGTTTTACTCTAGTGTCATTTCTTGCTTCAATTAGAGGTTCATATTTTTGCAACATTTATATGTATTACATATATATGTACTACTACTACTATAAGTGCATATCAATATGCACACGCTTCTTGATTAGACCGGGGTTTGAGCCCGTCACCACCAAATATGGAGGATGCGAAAAGGTCAGGGAATGACCACCACATATTCCCGGAGCAATATGGCCTTAGTTGCTAATGCTCCTAAAAACCAAATAACAACAAGCATATCAATACCATGATATATAAACTGTAGCATTTCTGTACTAAGTTTTTTTTTTTTTTTTAATTTGTTATGACAACCACAGGGAAGGTATATATTATATCCAGACACTCTGCTATGTTTGTAATTATTATATAGGTCTGAATCAGGTGAAGCATAACATCATTGGTGGCACCAAGGTTTGGCCCCAGATGCCATGGCCAAGCGATTCTTGTGCATTTAAAGAGTGTTTTTCTCTTCAGTGTCTGAGTTTTCCTTGTTTCCTCACTCACTTAATACACCTATCTGTTAAGTAGCTCTGCTCTCTTAAAAGCACCAAGAAAAGAGCGCCGACCGGGCTAGCCGAGTGGGTAAAGTACCTGCCCGGCAACCCAAAGGTCGCGGGTTCGATTCCCGCCTCGGGCTGGATCAAAGTACTGCAAAAACCTTGGGAGGTGCAATATGGCCACAGAAGCTGATGCGCCAACAACTACAAAATCAATCAAATCAGAAAAGAGCCCAGAAGAAGGAAAGTATCTTTTTCTTTAATTTAATACACTTACTAACAGTACTAACCTCTACATTTGGCCACAGGCACCTCCGTAGCCAGATGGGAAGGAGCAGCAGTGCATAGCACACGCTTCTTGATTAAACTGGGATTCAAGCCTGTCACCACCAAATACAGAGAATCCGGAAAGGTCAGGGAATGACACCGCATATTCCTGGAGCAGTATGGCCTTAGTTGCTAATGCTCCTAAAAACCAAATAACAAACAAACATTTGGCCACCAAGCAGCACTGGTCCTGCCTCCCTATGGTGAGACCAGTAACCTAGGTGAAAAAGATAAACCGGGGCCAAAAGGAGCCATCATGGATATAAACAGTTATCCACCTTTATCAGCTTCAAGCTCACAACCAGAAAAGTCTGACATTGACCATGACTCCAGTCACCCTAAAAAGCTTCGAAGAGAAGCATAGCATCATAATAAATATACCAAATTTCCTGGTGATACACTCTCTATCATCCCAACCTGTGGGCAAGTTAACATTCTTAATTAAAAGATATAAAGAATCTATTGCTGGATCACCAAATATGGGGAAAAGACTGCAAACCGGAGACCTTCTGATTGAAACAGCCACCTGAAAACATAGAGAGGCTGTTAAAGATGACAACATTTGATGGGCTGACAGTATCAATTACTCCTCACAAAACCTTAAATTCATCAAAAGGTGTCATCAATAACTGGAAGCTAATAATAGTCTTTGAAGAAGAACTACTCCAGGAACTCAGCAGTCAAAAAGTAATTAATGTGAAGCGGATCATGACTAAAAAAGATGGACATCTCACTCCAACCCTGGCGATGAGTTGGGCAGCTGAGAGCTTGATGGGTCCCACATTGGTAAAGGTGCTCACTGTCTGCAAGTTACAGCTGTGAATTACAAGTTTCAAAAGAGCATAAGTGTTTTACTATTTTATTTACTTAATTGTCATATTCTATTGTACTTTATAAGTAGCTTTATAGCTGTACTTACACTTGCTATTTTTAATTTAGATATAGTTTTTATAGTTTAATACTTAATATACAAAAAACTGTTGTTTTGTTCGAATCTTGCTGCCATTGTTTTCGTATAGAGAATGGCAGGGAATTCAAATTTAATCGTGGTAACAAGGTAGCTCTAACATAAAATTATATAGGGTAATACGCATCACTGCATTTAGGCTTCTCTTAGATCGGTGGTTTTCAACCGGGGTGCCGCAACAACATTCCAGGGGTGCCACGTAATTTGGGTTTAAGTTACTTAAACTTATTATTTTTTAATTTATATGTTTATTTCATTATAAAAAGGTGTACAGTTTCTTTTTCATTTTGTGGGGATCTACAATTGATGTTTACTTAGTACCTCTATATAAAGAATAAAATTATATACTGTATATTATACATATTATTGTAAAATATACAGTAATTTGTATTATGACGTAATTTTTATAATTATATTATTGTAATAACTATCATATAATATATATATATATATATTATATGATAGTTATATATATATATAACTATCATATATAACTATATATAATTATATATATATATAACTATATTATATGATAGTTATATATATATATATATATATATATATATATATATATATATACAGAGAGAGAATTGGATCTAACAGGCAGAAAATTACGTAGGGGTGCCACAGAATAAAATAAATTATTTAGGGATGGCATTATTAAAAAAAAGGTTGAAAACCACTGTCTTAGATAGTGTAGTATTGACAATTATTTAATTAAATTTATTGATCTTATTAATTTTAAATATCATGCCCCAGACTAGAGCAGCAAAGCAACGGGCACAAAGTGGCAAGAGTGCTGTGACTCAGGGACGAACTGAGGGGGAAGATTCTCCAATGCATCACAGCCTGAAAAAAAATGTGCAACTTGTAAAATATTTGCCGAACTCTCTGGAACAGAACGTGATCTAACCAAGGAGGATGTCTTTGTGTGTGCCAGGTGCAGAGAGTGCCTAAAAATTAACCATCAATTCAGCGTTCTGATGGGTGTCTATGAGAGCTTGAAGTATAGGGTAGACACCCTCGAAGAAATTAATGAGGGGCCCGTCAAGCTCTCAGCTGCCCAACTCGACGCCAGAGCTCATTCTTGTGCATCAAGCAACACAGCAGTAATCTCCAAGGCAGAATGCACTAGTCCCACAGGATTTAGTTATTGTTGGTGACTCTATTGTCAGGGAGACAGTAAATATATTATGTAAAAAGGATAGATGGAATAGGACCAAGGTATGCCTGCTGGGGGCAAAAGTTGATGTTGTAGAGCAGATATCATCTTTTAATGGCACAAAGGGTGATATTGTTGTACACGGAGACACCAGTGACATTAAGAGTAGGAGATTTGCAGATTTACTTAACAAGTACAGGTCAATGTTAAAAAAAAGTCGTGGGTTAAATTTGAAAGTGTCTGCAATTCTGCCCAGACACTATAGGAGAGAGTATATGATGAGAACCTTGTCAATCAATTCGACCCTGGAGGGACTGTGCAAGGCTCGTGAGGTAGAATTTTGCTCAGCTTGGTCTATGCTTGTTAACAGGAGAGACTGCATCTACAAGGATGGGATACACTTAAATAGAAAGGGTGCAAGAATATTTGCTGATGCTATCAAGGTAGAGTTAGGTGGGTCAGAAAACTGCTAGCTTGGGGGGGGGATTCACAGACTAAAAGGTTAAAAGTAGCAACAGGCAAAGGTGAAGGTGATTCTTGCAGTACTTCTATTAGAATGAGCAGCAACCTGGAGCTAGGAGTGCTAGGGGTTTCAAGGACTGATGGCAGTCATCATAAAACAAATAAATACATGGGATGTGTTAGGGTAACTATAAAATAAGAATAGCTGCATGTATACTTGCATGTACGCCAATGCTTGGTGTCACACAGATATTAGGAATGCAGAATTGGAATTTGGGAAGTACAATGTGTACAGAAAGAACAGACAGGATAGGAAGGGAGGAGGGGTTAAGCTGTTAATTAAGAAAAACATAAAATCAAAGGAAGTGCATCCATTTGACATAGATGGACAGTGCAATGTTGAGTCAGTTTGGTGTGACATAAGCACTGGGAAAGAAACAATAAGAGTAGGAGTGTATTATAGGCCTAATGACTCGAATGAGTTCAATGAACAATTGTACAGAAAAATAGACTGGACTAGTAAATCTGAATGTCTTATAATGGGCAATTTTAACTTCACAGATATTGACTGGAACTTGTGGTTTGGTCACTCGCACACTGGCAAGACTTTTATGGATTAATTGGACGATTGTTTTCTGCAGCAGCATGTTCGAGAGGCAACCAGAGGGAGTAATACTATTGACCTGATTTCAGTAGAAACTCTTGAACATGCTGCTGCAGAAAACAATCATCCAATAAATCCAAAAGCCTTCTAGTGTGCAAGTCACCAACCTACAAGTTCCAGTCTATATCAGGGAAGTTAAAATCCCCCATTATAAGACACTCTGATTTACTGGCCCACTCTATTCCTCTGTATAATTGTTCATTGTACTCATCAGAGTCATTAGGCCTATAACAAACTTCTGCTCTCATTTTTGCTTTCCCGGTGCTATTTTTGCTTTCCCAGTGCTCACACCAAACTGACTCAACATTGCACTGTCCATCTATGCCAACAGGATGCACTTCCTTAGGTTTTATGTGTTTCTTAACTAACAGCATAACCCCTTCCTATCCTGTCTATCCTTTCTATACACATTGTACTCCCCCAAATTCCAATTCTACCTCTCTTATATCTGAGTGGCACCACGTCTCTGATATCCCAACAATATCCGCCTTGGATTTCCTAACCAGCACTTCGTTCATCAAATTTATTTATTATACTCCTAGCATTGGTGTACATGCAAGTATACATGCACCTGTTCTTACCCTTAGTTACTCTAACACAGCCCATGTATTTACTTGTTTCATGACCCTTAGCAATTCCGAAATCCCCAACAACTGACTTTCCGGGCTGGTGCTCATTTCAATAGAAGCAGTGCAAGAATCATTTCTACCTCTTCATGGACTAATGTTATTAGTGGAGTTCCACAGGGTTCAATGTTGGGCCCACTGTTGTTTTGTATATTTATCAATGATATTGATGAAGGTATATCAGGCTTAGTGTCGAAGTTTGCAGATGATACAAAGGTTGGCAGGGTTGTTAATGACAGTAATGGCAGTGTGCTACTGCAACAGGATTTACAAAATTTGATCAGATGGGCTGAGAAGTGGCAACTGAAGTTTAACATTGACAAATGCAAAGTACCATATGGGTAGAAGTAACCACGGAGAAACATACCATCTGTTTCTACTACATTTAGGGTGGTAGAAAATGAAAAATACCTGCGAGTAATTGTAGAGTTAAATATGTACTTTTCTGAGCAATGAAGACAGGCTGCCAGAGCAGGTCATGAGATTTTGTCAATGATATACAAGAATTTTGCTAGCAGGGAAAAGGAGGTGATTATCGCTTTGTATAAGGCAATTGTCAGGCTATGCCTTGAGTAGTGCATACATGTCTGGAGGCCTCATTTGAAGAAGGATATATTGTTTTGCTTGAGTGTGTACAGAGAAGAGCAGCAAGATTGGTGAGGGGAATGTAGGGATCCTCTTACCAAGAGAGGCTTAAGTTCTGCAAATTGCAGTGGCTGGAAACTAGGCACCTGCAAGTGATCTAATTGGGATGTATAAGGCCTTGAATGGGTTGAGCACACTGATTTCTGATGGGATTCTTCCACTTGCTCAGATTACAAACTTAAGGGAGCATAAATTCAAATTGAGGAAAGATAGTTGTAGAATAGATGTGCAGAAATTTGCCTTTAGCCAGCATGTGGTTAATTGCTGGAACAAACTTCCATCTGTCGTTGTGGAAGTTGATAGCTTAAATAAATTCAAGGAGGAACTGGACAAACATTTAGAGGGAATGGTTGTGTGAATTTTTTTTTTTTTTTTGTGCTGATGCTACATAAGCTCATACGCTTGCTTTCTTATGTCACATACCTCTATTACCTTTACCTGCGGCTACTGTTAGTCTGTGAATTTCCCCAAGCTAGCAGTTTTCCGACCCACCTAACATTGCCTCAATAGCATCAGCAGATATTCTTGCACCCCTTCTATTTAAGTGTATCACATCCCTGTAGAAGCAATCTCTCCTGTTAACAAGCACAGACCACACCAAGAAAAATTCTACCCCATGAGCCCTGCACAGCCTCTCCAGGGTCAGATTGATTGACAAGTTTCTCATCATATACTCCCTCCTATCATGTCTGGACAGGATTGCAGACACTTTCAAATTTAACCCTAACTCGCGACTTTTTTTTCAGCATTGATCTGTACTTGCTTAATAAATCTGCAGATCTCCTACACTTAATGTCATTAGTGCCAACATGTACAAAGATATCACCTTTTGTGCCCTTAAAAGATGATATCTGCTCTAAAAAAATAAACTTTTTTTATATTTTTATTTCTTTAAAATAAAAATAAAATAAACCAGGGGCAAAAGTCATAAACTTTTGCCCCTGGCAGACATACCCTGGTCCTATTCCACCTATCCTTTTTGCACAATATATTTCCCGCTTCCCTGACAATGAGTCACCAACAATACCTAGCTCCTGTGGGACCAGCACATTCTGCCCTGAAATTTGCTGCTGTGTTGCCTGGTATATAAGTGTGGTCTGGCATTGAGTTGGGCAACTGAGCACTTGATGGGCTCCTCGTTTTAATTCCTTTGAGGACATCCACCCGATGTGTTCGGAATTCAAGTACAGCTGCATTGGTAATGTTTTCTGTGATGTATGCTATTGTGTCATTTATCATTATAATCATAGTAACTGATTATAATGATTGGTAAACTTTTCCGGATATTGGTAGGCATTCCAATGTACGCGGAAGCACATCGGAATGCCTACCAAATCTAGAATTTAGGTTATCTAGGTCTAGATCACTTCCATAAGGGAATCGCATAAATGAGCACATAATCTACATTCTGACTCACCATAATAATACACCCCACAATCTAGCAAGTAATGTGATAAATCACATTTGCATAATGTGGAACAGTTGATTTTACTTTTGACAACATCAACTGTAATCTCCTGCCTGGGAGCTGCACACATCCAACATGTTAACAGTGCCATGCCTGGCTAGAAATGCAGAAATGCCTGGATAGTGGGGAATATAAACATTGGCAGTGAGAAAACTGTCTGGTTACAGTGGGAAATAGTTCCACTACCATTAAGTTGAAGTACTAGGGGGCTATTCACCAGGCTGATATCACTGACTCAGCCATCATGGAGCATTACTGGTGAGAGAGCAGCATTTAAATTACAATCCGTGACCCAGTGTTAAAATATTAATCCATACCCATGATTCTCATCATCTCTCATGGTTGGAGGCCCTCCATATAGCTTGGCAGGTCCCAGCATTAATTGCAATCCAGGAATTCATGTACACCTATTATGGAAGCTGTTATTTTACATCATGACCAGAGATTGTGGGTTAACAACAAAGCTAGCGTACATCACACCATTCTCTGTGTGAGACTGGCGTACATCACACCATTCTCACACAGAGTCTGATGGTTGAGTATTTCATTTTCCTTTCCCTTCTCCTTTCTTTTCTCTGCATATGATTCACACCTGTTGTCAACACATGCAGAAGGCATGTGCATAAGGATTTGTTATCGTGTATCTTGTTTACGTTGATAAAGAGACTCATTGCCCTGAAAGCATCTTTGTGTTTGTTTTATCACTTTTATCACTTTTCTTTTCTTTACTTTATGTCAATAGTTTATATTTTATTATTTTTTGTAAATTTATTGGCTATATAAAATTTCAGTTTTAATTTGTACATAGTGTGTTTATTTTTTATTTTTATCTATCAGCATCCATTTATTTAATTTATTTTTAATAAACTTTACTTATTTTGATTGTCTCATCAGTAGTAGCAATATTTATTTCATTATGACTATTCCTGGCATTCAAGTATCTTGCATTTGTAAATGTTAAACTTGAATTGCCATTTCTCAGGCCAGCTGCCTAATTTTTCCAGATCTTGTTGTTGTTGTAGCATATGCTGATTACTCTCATTGATCAGCTTGCCAACCTTTGTGTAGTAGTAGTAGTGGCATGTGATGCAAGAAAGCAAATGTATGAGCTTATGCAGCATCAGCCAAAAAAAAAAAAAAAAAAATCACATCATCTGCCAACTTAGACATCAAACCTGATATGCCTTTATCACCATCATTAATAAATATAGAAAACAGCAGTGGACCCAGTGGTGAGCTATAATGGGCTTTCACGGGCTGGCGAGACCCCATTGTCATTTTTTTTTGAAAATTTGCATGCCCATTGTTGAAATGATCATTTATTTTATAAATGAAATCCAATCCTGAATTCAATTATTGAGTATACAGAGCCAGAACAACGGTGGGGCAAGCAGGGCCCCATCTCCCCAGTAATGTGTTTTAAAATTGCTTCATTTTTATTTAATTATAGTCTGACCTCTGTTTAACGAACTTCTTTATAGCAAATTTTTTTAATTCCCCTTGGTAATTACATTTAAAATAGTTTCCGTAGAATGAAGAAAATTTCCATATAAACATCGGATTACGAGAGACTTAAATTTGTACATATTGTTCCTACCTCTGGCCTTTAGGCAATTAGAAAGGGTGATGAATTAAGGATTAAAGGGAGTACCATTCCGTAATTTTAGTGGTACCCCTAAAACTAATGCTGATGTGTCTGATGTGCAACGATATCAGACAGATGTACTAAAAATTCCTTATAATGAAATAAAGGCTGATTTACTGCTAGATAATGCATCTGCTGAGAGGTTAGTTAGCAGGGATGGGAGAATTAAATGTGTTTTTCTGCCTCCTAACACTACACTGATACAGCCGATAGATCAGGGTGTAATTGTTGCATGTAAAAAAAAGGTTGTATAAGAAGAAGTTTTTAGAAGAGGTGATGGTTGTTTTGAGAGAAACAGAAGACACAGAAGAAGATACAAGAGGCACCAGGACACTGCAAAATTTACATGCATACAACATCAGATCTGCTATCTTCAACTTAACAGTTTCGTGTAAAGATATAACGATTACCTTGAATATGATATAAAAGATGTGAAGATACTACCTTGGCCAATGCTTGGAAGAAGTTGTTGTACGATGTAGAACCTGAAATGGACTTTAAGGGAGTTGAGGCATCTAATTTTCGGGACACTCTCCTGAGGGCCAGCAACGAAAATGCAACTGAGAATGATGTGGAACAGTGGCTGAAAAATGATGAAGGTAATCTGGGCTGTAAAAGTTTTTGTGAAGGAGAGATTGTGGAAAATGTTCTTAATGGAGAACAAGTGGACAATGACAATGACAAACACGAAGAATTCGGTGCACCTCATCCTAAATTGTCTGTTATAAGATAACATATAGATGACATCATACATTATATTGAATCATCATCAGACCTTGATGTGCTTCCCTATTATGAATCCATTTTAGAGAATTTCGATCTACAGTAATAAGGAAGCAGCACCAAGATGTAAGAAGCAGCTTGATGATTTCTTCAAGACCACTTCATTAACTGGACACGTTTCACCAGAACCCTCTACCAGCAAGGAATTAACACCTCTTCCCTCCATATGACAGTTGTTTCTGACTCTGAAAATTGTGATTCTTTCAATTAAGTTAATATTAATATTGAATATTATGTATCTTTTTTTAAAGTTTTTTGTGTTTTTTATTCAATGGAGTTTAAGAATTTTTAAATATTTTTCCCTCTAAAATGGATTTAAATGAAAAAACATGTTCACATTGAAAACAACTTTGTGTGAGCTTTAAGAAAAAAAAAAAAAAAGAAAAGTGGTGGAAATACTCCATTAGTTACATTGTATAGTAGTTTTGACGTATTTAATTAAAATAAAGTTTGGTTCCTGTTGTAAATTTATTTTTATATTTTTAACAGATGTTTTAATGGCTTGTATAAATTACTCAATGTACATTATAACATAATATTGTAAGCTCATTATCAATATATATTTCTAAATTACATTTAATTTATCGGACTTTCGGCAATAGCAGATGCCCTTCCCACATTTAGTCCATTAAATTGAGGGCCTACTGTATTTTGAAAATGTGAAGAATTTTGGAATGCTACATTTGAGTTTGTGCAGTAATAGATAATTGTTTTCAATAATTTTAACTGTCTTTGTTTTCATTTAGTCTGGTTTAACTGTAAGCTACGTTGAATTCTCTGAGCTTCTGAATCTGGTTACAATGATGTCTTTGGATGACATAGATCCTAATCTGACTTCATTTCTTAATATGCCTATTCCCTGGTACCATGGACTAGCTACAGTACTTAAGCATAAATATACTGATTGCCATCGACAGTTTACCTCTCCAGATGGAAACATCAGCTATCTTGTAAGTACACATAAAGTATTTATAGATCCTTAATAGTAAGAATTTGCATTTACTTATTGTTTTAACATGTTCCCTACCTTTTTCCAACACATTAATCTCTTGGCTGAGGATTACACTTAGCAATTAAGTGAAAAACCAGAGTGTGCAGTGTCAGTCAGCAGTATGCTTTTTAGAAGAGTCTGTGTAAAAGACTTTTCTAAAGAATTAGAAGAGTCTTTTACACCAATTTCTTACAAGCTAGTTCACTTGTTTTCTTTGATGCAGATCTAATACAAAATTGTATGAAAAACCCTTTATCTCTTACAAAATACAGTACTATACACTTTTCAGAATCACTGAGATATTATTATTATCCATAGGGTGAAAGGAAGCCAAAGGCTTATGTAGCTAATGCTACATAAGCTCATATGCTAGCTTTCTTGCATCACATGCCTCTACTACTATTTCATGTTTATACTTCTGAGAGCATATAAAAAAAAAACAAATAAAAAAATAAAAAAAACAATTTCACACATTCATTTCCTCTAACTGTTTGTCTAGTTCTGCCTTGAATTTATTTAAGCTGTCAACTTCCACAATGACAGATGGAAGTTTGTTCCAGGAATCAACCACCCACTGCCTAAAAGCAAATTTCCGCACATCTATTCTACAACTGTCTTTCCTCAATTTGAATTTATGTCCCTCAGGTGAGTAATCTGAGCAAGAGGAAAAATCCCATTCAAGGCCTTATAAACCTCAATCAGATCACCTTGCAGGTGACTAGTCTCCAGCCACTGCAATTTGCAAAACTTAAGCCTTTTTGGGTGAGGGCCCCCTTTGTTCCCCTCACCAATCTTGTTGCCCTTCTCTGTACTTGTTCTGGCAACTCTACATCCTTCCTAAAATGAGGACTCTAGACCTCTATTCAGGCATGGCCTGAAAATTGCCTTATATAAAGGGATAATCACCTCCCTTTCTCTATTAGCAAAATTCCTGTATATCATTGGCAATACCCCATGACCTGCTCTGGCAGCCCATCTGCATTGCTCAGAAAACTTCATATATAACCCCGCAATTACTCTCATGTCTTGTTAATTTTCTACCACCCTAACTGTAGTACCATACAGTTGGTACATTTCTCCGCGGTTACTTCTACCCATATACTTTGCATTTGTCAATGTTAAACTTCAGTTGCCACTTCTCAGCCCATCTGAGAAGTGGCAACTGAAGTAGCACACCGCCATTACTGTCATTAACAACCCTGCCAACGTTTGTATCATCTGCAAACTTGGACATTAAGCCTGATATACCTTCATCAATATCATTGATAAATATACAAAACAATAGCTGGCCCCACACCGAATTCTGGGTGACTCCATTAATAATGTTAGTCCACAAAGAGCAGCATCCATTGATTACCACTCTCTGTCGTCTCCCACTCAACCACCTTTTTATCCATTGTAGCAACACCCTTAATACCATACTGCTCCAATTTGTACAGTAGTTTTCCATGCACAACAGTATAAAAAGTTTTCCTGAAATCCAAGTACACGATGTCAAAATTATTTTTTGCATCCAGTTCCTTTGTAACCACATCATAGAATCCAATCAAATTTGTCAGACAAGACTTTCCCTTAACATGTCTGACCTCCATACCATTGATAGGCGCAATATGACCCTAGTAGACTTTGCGCCAGAAATAACAGTACCAATACTTTTCCCTTAACAAACCCATGAGGTGCCTCCGTAGCCAGGTGGGATGGAGCAGCAGTGCGTAGCACATGCTTCTTGATTAGACTGGGGTTCAAGCCCGTCACCACCAAATACAGAGGATGCAGAAAGGTCAGGGAATGACCACCGCATATCCCGGAGCAATATGGCCTTAGTTGCTAATGCCCCTAAAAACCAAATAACTAACAAACCCATGCTGTGTCTGAATTATTACTGCAGGCTTGTCTAGATGATCTTGCAGCGCTTCTTTAACTAGCGACTCCATTATTTTTCCCAGAACAGAAATTAAACTAACAGGTCTGTAATTACTCGTGTCACCTTTTGATCTCCCTTTGTGACATGGGGACACAGTTTCACATCTCCAGTCCATGTGGACCTCCCCTGAGTCAAAAAAATTGACATAATTATGGCTAAGGGTTTCCTTAGCCATCCTTTGCCCCCTCCTTTAATATAATGAATCGATCCCATCCACTCCAGGTGCCTTTCCTCTGTTTAACTTCAACAATTCCTCCTCCACTTTGCTCTCAGTTATTACAAAATCATTAAGCTCCCTGTTAGAGTTTAATAAGCTTCTGTCCTTCACTTCACTGAAGAATTCCTCATATGTGAATGTAGATGCAAAATACTCATTCAGTTTGTCAGCTATCTGAATAGGATCATCAACAGTCGAACCATCGATATCAAGTGGACCAATCTGATTCATCCCCTTCCTTCTAGAGTTTATATAAAGTAAAGAAGTCCTTAATGTTTTTCTTAGCATCCTTTGCCAATGATTTCATGTAATTTGTCTTGGCTTGCCTAATATCTTTTGTGACTTGATTCTGAGCTGCAAACCACCTAAAATTTTGGGCCGGTTCGATTCAAAAATTGCTGATGTTCGGTTTGCAGGCTGGTTCAAAAGGTGATTTTGACCAGTGGTTTGGTTCAGTTTGGTTCGGTCAAGTGAAATAATTCATATAGTTTCTTAATTCATTAATGATAGTAATAATATCACATTATGATAAATATTACTATAAAATCTTATTTTAAATTAAAAGTAAATTATATTAATAATATATTTGACAAGTAATAAAATTGCATGTTAATCATTTGAAATCTGATTGAAAAACGAGCAGAAATTACCAAAATATTAACTCTGAACATTAATTTCTTCTCATAAATGTATACAAGAGAATGTTTAATTTGGAAAGAAAATAATAGGATCATCCAACATTGTTATCTATTGTTATTCAGTAATACTAAGGCAGATATTTCCCGATAATATAAAAAATCACAGAAAATAATGACAATAATACTTTAAGAAGAGAAGAAACAAAGATGAATTACAAGCGAAATATTATTAGTTACTCAGATAATGGACATAAGGAAGTATAAAAAATAATTTTACTTTGAAAATTGATCATGAAATCTTAAAAACAACAAAGATTACATAGATAATTAGAAATTAATTATTTACTTTTAAAATGTATTTCGAAAACGAAATGCACAAGGCATAATTCTTATAGGTTTTGGTAATTAACTATAAAATATCGGTGTAGATACATAGTTAACCCATAAATTTGAACTACGTCTGTAGTGTAAAAGGCATTGTTTTAATAGTATCTCATATTGTGGGTGCCTTCACAACGAGATAGCTGGTATTGCACTACTTCAAATAAATAATGCTTCTCTAGTAGAGACGACTACTGTTATTATTTTCAGAGGATACCACCACCAGACAATCATTTCAAAGCTAGTGTGAATTTAATGTGAAAAAAAAAACCCATTGGACCAGATCTATTAAATCAAACAAATGAATTATAAAATCCAAACCTAAATTATGAAAACTCTTGAAAATTCAGATGATCATTTCAAAGCCATTTGTGAATTTAATGTGAAAAATAACCCATTGGACCAGGTCTATTAAACCAAACAAATGAGTTATAAAATTTAAACCTATATCATGGAACTGTTTTGATGAGAGCCTAACAGATCTACATTTTTATCAAGAAAACTGAATTTTGTAATAAACGAAAAAAAACACAGGGTTTTTTTTTTTTTTTTTTTTTTTCCCAAATAACTAAAACCCGTACTTAAGATGAACCTCATCTCCAACCAAACTGCACAGAAGAGATGACTCTCCCCACCTTTTCAGAAACTTATCAGACCCTAAACGCCATTTTTCCAACTGTAAAAACCTTTGCATGGAAGCAGACATTGTTTGTTTCAAGTCCCAAAGATATCCCCTAAAGGTCCCAAACCTTTTCCATTTTCGAAGCTTCCACACATGATATTTTGCCTCTGTAATTAAAAATATCGTGAATATTTTTTTCTTGCCCAAGGGATGATCGAATTGCAAGTAAATTACCTCCTCCAGTGTGAACTGTCTTATCCTCAAAAATCTACAAATTCTGTTCCAAACTTCCTGTGCAAATCGACAGTAATAAAATAAATGGTACACTATTTCAATTTCGGTACAAAATCCGCATAATCTGTTGCCTGTCTGACTAAATCTATACGTCATATCGTTCACTGGTATATTTCCGTAACCTCCACGAAAAATCAATATGTGATGGGTAGTTTCTGCCAATTTTTAGATTTTTAAAAAACAATTGCGCATTATGGTTTCCGAAATTTGGATTTTCTGAGTTTAACAGTGCCCAGTAGAATCGTTTTAAACCGCCCTTAAAATGATCTATATCTTTCTCCCTTAACTGCGTGCACATATCCCGAATTTTTTTTAATATATGGGAATTGTCTCTGCTTTTGGCCCTAGATAATTGTCCCCTTTAATTAAGGCTGTATTAAATCCCATAAAATA